>NC_057938.1:23401200-23728075 GCF_018555375.3 Anguilla rostrata | reverse complement strand
TAATCCTGTGTATATAGATGAAAATCAATTGACACTAAACATCAAAATAGTTGAACCGTATATATTATCACATTATTTTATCAGTAGTTGCACTACCCATATAATTCTGCGTCTTTGGCAGGCATTTCAAAATCGGTGTTTTACATCAATTCATTTGTGTTCTGATGCCAACTAACATTACGTCGTTCATAATTTTATTACGACACTTACAATTAAGGCTTTGGAGTTCTGATCAAAACAAATTACTGCCACACAGGCTAATAATAATGAAAAACCCTAGGAGCTATGTCAGTTTTAATTTAATCATGTTGAGTAATTAAGATAGCGTGACATCTCACTTTCGACTTTTAATTCAAATTGAGTGCTTTCTCTTTGATTCTCATAATGCTACAGCTGTGCAGGTATTATGATCAATAAACAGCACAAATGTCAGACAACGAAAGACAATAGGCTCAAAGAATCAGGAGTAATTATTTTTCTGTGGTTCAAGTATGGGTCATCGTCCATTGGGTTCTTTAAAAAATCTTTTTAAAAGACCTCAGAATATCACAGAACACAGTGTATGTTCGTCCTGTATTTTGGCTTTTTTCAGCGTAAAAAAAACAGAATCCTGTGTTAACGTGACCATTATTTATTTTAAGTGAATTTAGTTTAAAAGTTTAAAAGGTGTAGACAGATAATTTTCTAACAAACTATTTTAAAAACCTGCAGGAGAACCCCAAAGCACCTGGCATTGACAGAAGAAAACTCCTGAGTGCCATGTGACTAAAATATTCACAAGCTCATTCATTCGACATGCTGATTTGTTTAGAACACGCTTTACCGTGACTGGTTCTAACAGCCACCTGGAAGGGATCTGATGATAGATACTTCTGATAAAGGATGGATGGATGCACTGTTTTCTCCCAATACATTTAGTGGAGAAAATAGTCCATAAAAAAAGAGTAAAGAATATAAATAAAAAATAGAAATACTTTGAGATATGTCTCGTTAATAAAAAGTCTTATTTCATTGTAAATAAACAGCATGCTGTTTAAAAAAACCCTACCCAGTACGCACTGTACCGTGAACTCTTTATCGTGATATGAATCGTATCGTTAGCTGTGTGTACTGTTACATCCCTACTACCAGGGGTGTAATGTTTACCCCATGGAATACCTGGGGGTGCATATTAGCCCCTGTGAAACACAAGCAGGCCCTACCTGAGAGCCTTTGAGCGGCTCTGTACGGTCTCCAGCTGCTGGATCCGGGCAGTCAGCCTCTGGATCTCTCCTTCCAGCTCCTTCTGGCTCAGGTCAACCTGCCGGCATAGCCGAGCAAAGCTAGTGGCCATCTCCCTGCATGGAACAGCCCCATCATCATCCACGCACACACCTCTGCATACCAAATCAGCTCAAAGCAGAACCACATGTACATGCTCAGCTAAAAAAGCAGTCTGCAGAAACATACTGTATGAGCGACATCCCCAAAAATCATATTGTTTTTCTCGATTAACGGGCAATGATAACATGATTAATGAACAATGCTTTTAGTGTTTAAGTTTTGTTTTGACCTTCTCAAAATTTATTGAGGAGCCCTTATCCTAAGTAACATTAATGCACTTCTTTATAATCAGGAAATATTGGGGCATGTGATTTAGAAGGAAATGTTCCATGCATGTTTACATTATATACATTTATCAATTATTTTCAGTGCATTTAGGTGACTCACTAATTACTAGCAGACAGTAGCCATCAGAGACAAAACAATATAACCCTGGAAAAATACTACTGTATGTGGTTTTACTACAGTTCTACTTCAATACATTGACAACAAAGCAACAACACTGGTGTGTTAGATAGATAGTTAGAAATCCTAGCTTTTCAGAAATGTCAAAGGAAATCACCACTGCATGAAAACGCACATCATGGATGAAACTGTACTGGTGATGACACAGAATTTTCAAATCACACACAGGCGAAGGTAACATGGTCAATACAGGAACAGTTGACATGGGCAGAACTTCAAAATAACAGAAGACACCGGTCAACCACCCTTTCCAGGAATATGGTAAACAATACAATGATGGGATAGTGTGGGTCAGCAGTCACAGGAACCCCACAGTAGAACAAATAAAACTACTCAAACTCTGAAAACCAGCTGTGTGGTATTTGCAGGGTCACTACCAGTCTGTGGAGTTATTGCTCAATGCTCCAAAATGGGGTCACAGCGATTAGCATGAACACACGTGAATCCACACATGCACACACGCACACATTACGCCCTCTAAACCAGGTTCACTGAGTTCACCTGGATGGAGCCACTTACTGCTGGACCTGCTGGCTGCAGTTGCTGCTGGTGAGGCTGACGATCATTCGCAGCTTCTCGCTGGAATAGTCCACAAACTGCCGTTTTAAGGCCCTCTCCATGGCTTTGGTGGTCCACATCATTCTCTCGTAAAGGTAGAGTAACCCGTACATCCCGAAGGACAGCCCGATGATCCTCCACCCCATTGAACGCCACACCTGTCGCGAGACACAGCTATTCAGAAGAACGTCCAAGCAAAAAACCTACGTGTATTCAAGTTTCACTTGAACACTTTTCTAAAATAACACTTGGAATGTAGTACTTCCAAGTAGTACTAAAAACAGTCAACTATTACCATGAAAAATAATCAGATGTTGACATATATACAGGAATTTGCAGCCAAATGCAGTCCATAGACACTTGGGCCTTTGACTACTGAAGGAAAAATATACTTATTAAAAATAAATATCATTCAGATGCATCAAATGTTCTGGCTATGTCCAGTTCTGCATCTTAGCAGTGTCAGCATGAAAAAGGTTGCATAAATTTTGTTTCAGGAGTCAATTTCACTGTATTGATTTTCAAATAATTTCCTGAACTGGCTAAACTGAATAGACCTGAACCCTGCTGGCTGTTCACAGAATAGTAATAGCTATGCATATTTTAAGAAGGCATCTAATTTGTTGAAGAACCCTGTTATGCAGACTACAAAACTACTTAACTTGTATGTAACCTAGTCAGGTCACAAACATGAAAGCGCTAAGTAATTGTGTGGTACTTCCAAGCATGTACTCCAGGATTCACTGTATGTCTTTACACATGTCCATCCCTTCAACCATATCATGCTAATGGAATGAAAACATATTGTATTACAGTATTGTCTCACTGCCCATAATCCCAGCTATCCAGAATTGTGCTTTCGGAAAACACTGACGTGCTCATCAGCCTGAATGAGAAAGGGTGGGGCTCGGGGCTGGATCTTACCACGCCCCCAACGATGATCACGCCCATGGAGGCTCGTGACATCAGCGAGGCCATGCCAGATGCCACGGACATCATGAGCTGCTCGGGGGAAGCTGTGGCCTCCTGAGCCAGGGGCCCGGCGTGGGTCGATGCAGTGCTGTCTACAGGCCGGGGAATCTGCAGAGGTCATGGGTTATGAGAGATTTATCACTTTAATCCACTGTATAAAATTCATGCACACAAACAAAGCACCGGCTCCAGTGGAGAGCCAATAGCTTGTAGCCTCAAGTCAACATTTTGAAGTAGTGCTTTGGAAACTGCACCAGGAGGTAGAATCCCTAAGCCCTCCTGGCTTAGGGATTCAAAGAATGTGAGAGGAGATGCTAAAATGAAACCATGCTAGAGATTCATAATAAATTAAAGGTGTGTAAGAGACATTCGCACCACGATATAAATCTGGTTAACAAGTAAAATAGAAAAAGAACTGTTTGGTATCTAGAAGGTTAAGATGGCATGGTAGGGACCACACCTGTAAGTCTGTGCCAGGGCACATAAATTAGCTTGGTCTACCATTCAGTTTCCCCCCCATTTGTGAGCCATTTAACTTGACAAAATGTAAATTGCACCTCTGGTCTGCTATTGCTTCCTTTGTATGAGATTTAATCGGATACACAATGTCTCTTATTTGAATAACAGGTTAAAATACGGGGGAGAATGGCTCCACCTGAGACCAAGGTTTGAGAGCCTATGTTCTGGGAGATTTGATACATAAACGGCTCTCTTGAGAAAGCAGTTCCGTTCATAGACAAAACTAGAAATGTGCAAAATTCAGAGGAAATGTTTATGTTTAAAATGAACCCTCAACAACTGAACGTCGGTCTGTCAGCTACGTTCTTGAAAAAAGCGCTTGGGTTATCTTGATTGACATGCACTGAAATGTGAGGTCACCTGAAAGTTCTGATCCACTATCCTGAGAGCCCGCTTTGCATTGGCGGGACCCAGGAAGCGGTTGACCAGGGCGGTCCAGCCCAGGGAGAACTGGAATTCAATGTTCTCCTGGAAGTCGGAGCAGAGGGTCGCACAGTTGAGATCATAGCTGAGATCAAACTTCCTGCAAGGGACGTGCATGTAGAGCTGGCTCTGGACACTAGAGGGCAGCAACGGCCGGATTCTGTCTGGCAGAGCAACACCAAATAAACATTTGCATGACAGCACAAAAAAAGTCCTTTTAGTGCAAAATGTATTAAGCACTGGCATAACAAGGCTGTACCAACTTTCTCAGGGCTGTTCATATTGCAGTGGTCTCAGCGTACCTATCATGTCTTTCTGAGATGACTGTACGATGGTGTCGACTGTACTGGAGCACTGGAAAGCCAGGTTCTTCCCCAGTCCCTCCTCTACATGCGTGAGCAGCTCCTAAGTGACACAATATGACAGGAAGTGCACAGAGACAGTCAGCCAATGGATGGAAATATACATGACATGCATTTGATCAAGACATGGTGTTAATTCATGCTCCTTTAAGGTTTATTCAGTTATTGGCATGGGCTAATATATATTATACATACATTTTTGTGGGTTCCCAGCTTTTAATATTTATCCAGTTATATACGTAGTTCCCCACCCCATTTCAGTAACATCCTCCATCTATTTCAGAGGGAGACACAGACAAGCACGCGCTCCCCTCCCAAGCCAGTCCTCTCATCTACCACCTCTCACCTCCTCACCATGAGGAGCACACGCTGCTGCTGGTGCAGACAGACTGAGACTGAGGCACCTGATCAACCAATCAACGCTGTGCGATGAAACGAGGACGACGCCTTCCTCCCTACTGAAGCTACAGCTAATCACTCGCTGCCCTAGGGGCTTTGTAGCTATAGGAAGCATGCACAGGCTGATTGTCTTGGTGGGATTACCAAATCAGCAGCCACCATCAAACCCATTATGATAGGCTTTTGCTCATAGATTACCATGAGATGAAGAAGAGTGGACAACCTGAAAAACCTCAATCTCAATTGGCAAAAAAACAAAAAAATAATGTGTTGGCCACTAACTGAAGCATTTGCTACAGAATATTCAATATTCAACTACATCTAAATTTCGACAGTTCCTTCTCAGGAAACCTTTATTTCAAATGCATGTTTCCAATAATATAGAGCTACCAATCAAAGCAAAACTGAATAATGAATAGAGGTCCCAGCTCTGAGGTAGACAGTAATTCACATGAATCATCAGAGGATGGTAGATAGTGCACAACATTAACTTTCCTTGGATGGGATCCAATGCTACAAATAAACTTTCCTAGAATGTTATTCAAAAGAGTCATTGTCATGTTACAGTGGCAAAACAAGACATTATTTAGGCTTGCTCGACACCCATTAACAAAGTTACAGCCTTACCACCAAATGAGCCCAAACATTGGATTGTTTTTATATTATATGTCGACAACTGGAGATATCAAGTATTCTACGAGGTTAGCTACCTAGCAAGCTAGGTCTTGTGGAAATGAATTTTCTCTGTTCAATTCAATTCAGGCACCCTCACATCAATGACAGAATTCTATGTTTTGGCCCCTCTTTTTCCATTACTAATGACCTTGGAGCTCAGTGATCCAGACATCTGACTGTATCTCCAGAATAAAACATGACAGCGGCCATTAATATCTGTGAGACAGCAGCTTGAGCAGGACGGGCTGACGGAAAGTTCCGGAGCACTCACGGTCTTGTAAAGTTTCAGCATGTGAGGGGAAGGATGGAAATCGGAGTGAAACTCGTCGATTAGCGTTGAGAGACGGCAGATCTCCTCGGACATGGCCACGGACACCTGCACACCCAAACGCCAAAGACCAGTGATATAAAAAAATAACAAAACTAATGTTACCAACAAGGACATAAGATGGTTTTAGGATAGAAAATAAACATCCCAAGGCCTTGCAAGGGATTACCACTCTGCTTTCCGCCTCAAACACCTGACTGCTTTCCAGCATTAAAGTGATAGTAACGCGCATTTGTTCACTGTCGTTTAGTTTCCAAGCTTTCGATGATTAGAATTATGATGCTGCAGAGGCGTTTTGCTGAGGTGGTGCTACCTTGGCTGCGACTTCTTCAGTGACCGCCTTTATCCTTCTCTTGATGTCCTCAGTCAGGAGGTTAAGCTGGTTGCGAATAAAGTCCAGACGGTCCATCTGGAACTCCCTCTCTTCCAGTGAAAAGACCCTGCAGTGGTCAAATCCGGTCAGACACACACAGCGGTCTCGCCCTGCTTCTTGCTAATTTGCAACATCAGGGCTCTAACTAACGAGACCATACGGTGGCCGGGACATTATAGCAGGACCGTGACGTAGTTAAAGCCTATTCAAACGGACATCCTCGCTTAAAGTCCTCCATGCACACCCTATTTTACAAAAAACAACTTGGGCTATCCAATGTCATTGAATGTAAGCCAGCACTGTTCAGCTACCTTTGAGGAGGGCCCAAAACCAACAGGTTTTTTCAGCTGCATAACTGCTGAACAGGTGGGAAAGCATAAAATTAATTCCAAACAATTAGTTTAATGAGGCGGTTATGGGCCAGGTTGGAAAACCTGCAGGCAGCTACTCCTAGGGTTTAGCTGTCAGAGCACTGTGGTGCTAGTCATAAGAACCTGGCTGTGATATTCTAGCGTATGCTCTGAAAGCAGTGATTTTACCTGGGTATATTAATACAACGCAATAAACCTTTGCCCTCTAGGTTTAATTCCTGCCAAAGATCCAACACAATGAGAGCAGCATTCTTTCTTCATACATGACCTACATTTAACGTGCGTCTGACGATGCATTGAAGGTTGCCTTGTCCGAAAGGCAGGTCAATAAGAAAAAAAAATATATATATATTTAACGCAGGAATACCCAGAGAGAAAAAAAGAAAAGAAAAAGAGAGCAGGACTCACCTCTTTTCAGCAGAAGCGATATTGATGGAGTCCATGATGGCTCTGACAGTCTCAGTGATCTGCTTAGCCCTGATCGTGTGCTGCTCAAACTTTGTTTTCACTGCTGACTGCGAGATACACTCCTGCGAGGCCGCAACACATTACTGTGACACGTCTGCCCCGCCAAACCGCGGACGAGGTGCCGACCTGCTGCCGCAAAATCAGGACGAAAACGCGAAACGAACAAACAGAAACGCCGACGGAAGCAGCAGGTCTGCACCTTGTATCCGAGGGCCCATGCTTATCTCAGAGTCGTGTGCTCATTCAGGAGTAAGGAAAATAACAGAAAAGGATAAATTAATGCAAACCAAAAATAATCCATTTTTGAACATATAACCTTCATGTTACAGTAGAAGGTCTCATGCACAAATCTGAAAGTTAACTTCCATACTCCAATTCACATAAACCGGGCATGCAGTTAACTGAAAAAATATGCAACCAAAAATTGAACATAACAGTCAACGGCAATGTCTTTGATAATATTTTGAACAGTACTCATTTTACAATAACATATGATTAATTATTTTCTCATTTTTCTCATTATAGGTGTTCTTATAGTCCCCAATCTGTATTTTTGGCCCACAAAACAATTTCTTCGAAAGAACAAAAAACTGATAAGAGAGTGAGCCGCACAGTTTTGGTATGGAAGAAAGTAGTTATAAACCCATTACTATTTGAAATAGTCAATCTGAACAAAGACAATAAATTCTGGATGAATTCAGCTTCAAAAAGTGAAATGTTTTTCTCAATTGACATTCAACCAGTTGAAAATATCAACAGAACAGAACAGAACAAAAAAAAGGAGAAAAACAGAAGATACACAACAAAAGAGAAGAAAGAAAGATAATATGAATGGGGGGGGTGTGCCTTCGCCAAAGTAAATCTAGACTTCAGCAATGAAGACATAGGTTGATAGAAAGTGTGCACTGATTGGGCCTGCAGTTAGTGACACGGCTGGCTTGAAAAGCCACAAGAGACTGGGAGACAACAGCAACATTAGACTGTCTCCAGGGGAGATGCACACATCACCGAATCACATCGCAAAGCTTTCAGACCCCACTGCAGTGCTGACACCGAGGAACACATAGACCGAGACCCAGTTAGAGAAAGAGAGAGAGGGAGGCAGGGACTGATGGGGAATTCTTGAATTCCACACCATACACTAAATAAGATATTTGTGAATTTTACAGCCAGTGTTTGAATCCCTGGCTGACTTCCGCATCAGAAGCCACCAGTTTTAAAGACGTTTTTTCCAAAAAAGATGTTTTTTTTCCTATAAAGTCTCCTCCTCTAAAAAGTCATTGGGTGAGTATATATTAACAAGACATTGCTACTGGACTAACTGAGTTTGTCCTAAAAGCTTGTTGTTCAATTATCACATGACAATTTTCTCATTCTATAAATATTATGTTGGAAAGCGATATGTGTTTATGGCTGAAGTTGTTAGTCTTTTAAAGGGAGTAAAATGTGTGAAAGCAGGAAAATGACATCACAGGCATCTCGTGCTCTCTGCACTTGCCTCAAAGGTTCTCTCAAATCTCTGGAACTCCTGCAATCGGTCCAGGAACCCTTCAGCTAAAGCACCACCTGCAATTATTAAACTCACTTAAATTCATGAACTAGCAACACGTCATCTAGCACTCATTGGCCCTTTCAGAAGCAAAAATCAGGATTCTAAGCCAAATAAACACAAAAATGACAACAGACCTGTTGGTGGCAGCTGGTATGAGGTATAGTTACACTTGTCTGAATACGTTATGTGACAGAAAATTCTAGAGATGACACATCTGACTACTGGTAGAAATGGCTTTAATTTCAACCGAAAATGTTGCAGTACTTGTCTTTAACCGTGCCAATCCTGCACGCCCATGATTGGCATGCCCATTGGCCATTAACGTTGATCCCTTACCCGCCTCGGGCATGCCCTGGGCACGCTGCATTCTGGAGTTCAGCACCTCTTTGGCAGACACAAAGAAAATGCGATTGGGCGCCTTCTCCCTGTCAATCACCTTGAGCTCCTCCACAAGGAAGCTGACACAGCGGTCTGTGTGCTGTCTGCGCACCTGTAAAAAGAGCATGATTCTAACACCAGGCTTTTAGTTATTAAAGTCTCAGAGAAGCACTCAGCAACAGTTGGGACAGTGCAACACCGCAGGCTAAAGCCTTTAGCCTAAACCCCGGTCAACATAATTGGCTCAATTACTTGGCTTACAGCTCTGGAGTTTCAGAGGCTTGACCCTGTCAATGGGTAGCTTTTCTTTATCTCTGCTTTCTGAAGAGTAATGCCAAAAATTCCTTCTTTAAAGAGCAACTGTATGATTTTTGATCAGCTATTTTTTGGATATTGCAAGAATAAAGTTGGAGGTGCTTGACTGTGATTACTTGTGTTCTAAGGGTGGAACAGACAACAAGCTTTGAAACGTCACACAAATTTGAATGCATCCAGAACCTAACAAGTGAGGATATGCACACTCACACACTCATGCACACGCACTCTGTCACACACTCTCTCTCACACTCTCACTCTCTCACACACGCACACACACACAAACACTCATTCCACCTACCCATCAACGCCGCAATTCCTACCAAATTCAATTTATATGTATTTTAGGACAAAAATTGTTGGATTAACCATATACATATCACCTTAGAGATGTGCCATATTTGCTATTTTTAATCTTTTGAACTTACGTCCTCCATATACTCTGGCTCCGAGGCAGACGCATCCCACCGGTTGTTCAGGATGAAAATATTTGGCTTCGAAAGACGCTCGTTCACTTTGTGGAAAAAATGTTTCTCCTTTCAACCAAATACAAAGGCATATAAATTAATGATGTAGCAACAGATTATATTACAGATGCTGTTCATGCTGTGGGCCTCTTTAGGTTGACGAACAATGTACAACTGAACTCAAATGCTTGGTGACCGATGCATAGCTCATTACATAAGAGATGCGTGCAAACATGTATGATCAATGTAGGTGACAGGTAAGTAAAGGTCAATAAGTAGCCCGAAAAATGTTCAATTGTTAAATCAATCATATGTAAAACTAACCATTGCATCAACACTGTGTTTCTGTTTATTTTAATAGCCTCTTCTTACTTTTATTTTCTCGTAGATGTAGCTTAAGACTGGGCGGGTATGATTAAAGAAATAAAAATGAAAGACAGCCCAGAGGCCACGTGGCACTGAGGACTGTTATTGCACACAAGAAATATTATCATAATGGTGTATCACCCAGTCCAAGCGTAAAATCTCCCTCCATTATCAACACATAGAATTACAAAAGAATACGAGTTGTCACCACCTGGTGACATCATAACCAGGAATCTACATTTCCATATCCATTCTGTATTAATTGAATTAATTGAACAGATAGGTCAGGCCTCTGTGAGAAAATGTTAAAAAAAAACCTGTCTGCACACTGCTGTTTACCCCTGGCTAATACTCTACAGTCCAAAGCAGCAGTTGCACATATTTATAGAACACAGTGCACAAGACACTATGCTATAAATAACACAAACTAGCATAAGCAACAGACCTAACCAGCCGAACCTCAAACTGCCCGTCACTTTCAGAAGTCTAGTGTGAATGAGCAGTTCTGTGATTGGCTGCAAGCCCTGGGCATGCCATACAATGTTGGCACATTCAATGCAGCCCCAGTAGGCCTGTGTTATCTGGGTCATGAGTTAAAATCTGCTTTGAAAACCCTTCTGCTTCTTTATAGACAAGGCCTCAATCCTTAAATAGTTTCCAGTTTTTGCATATTCAGCCAATTCTGAAATACAATATACATTCAAAAGACGCAATGTCAGCACAGATCTAATTCCAGATTAAATGACACAAAAGTACAGTGCGTTTCATGCTGCAGTATGTCAAGTACTTCACTCAAGAATACTACAATGCAGTATATCTGGACATGACTGGCACTCCAAGATACAGGAAAAACAATCCAGAAGACTTAAACGGGATCCAAAGAAGACTATTAGTTCATATCTTGGTCAGTTGAGTCAACTACACATTGTCAAACATGGTTTCTTCCCAATATCCAGTTTAAATATTTTGATTATTTTTTTAAAGATACAGAACGGCTTACTGACGATTTACTGGGCTTACCGTGTTCATCAGTGTGGACTCTGAGTTGGCTACCAGCACAAAGACATCCGCGTCCAGGCAGAACTTGTCAATCCAAGTGTCCAGCTCTGAGGTGACATCAGTCCCCGGGCTCAAGGAAGAAGATCAGTGTTATAGCATAAGCCTTTAATTCAATTCTGCCCTGTATCTCATTACCATTCACTCAAACAAGTGCTAAGAGGTGGGAGAGCTTTAAATGAGTATCGCCAGCCTACTGTCAGTATTTATGACAACATACATTGTCCTTTGGTGAATACGTGTCCTCTGCTGCTACATCTACCATTTTAGGGGCAATGATCTCCATTAGCTCGCACTGGGCATCTTATTCGCAATCATACCATTTCTTTCCACTGCTATGCTGCTATACTCAGCCGCAGGTGTCAGATAACCCCGAAACTCCCAGTAAATTTACAGCCCAAAATGACTTTCTCAGAGATACCAAATCGGATGGTACAAAATGCACCGCGAGTCAGCGCTTACTGAAGAATTAGCCCTAGGACCTTAAATACAATTAGACATAATGTATTTGTAATGGGTTATGGTCATATGCTGTGAAGGTGCTAAATAAGCAGAGATGTCACTATCAAGAGAGTAAATAAGAAAAGCAAAACAGCAATAACATTATCAACAGTACCGATACAGTTGCTATTTCTGCATCATAGGCTGGGAAGAGATGGGGAGAGGTCGTCTGTAGCGGCTGTTCTCTACCTGTCCATGAGAACCAGGTCATCCCTCAGCAGGGCGCACTTGCTCTTTGGCCAGAACACCTTGACTAGACAGCCTGCGTCCAGGCTCTCGTCCATATGCAGCGCGTGGGCCAGCTGGTTGACCGTCTGCAAAAAAGAGCAGGGGAGGGTCAGGGCGGTCTACCGCAGCCTGACCGTGACCTCCTTACCCCACTGGCCCAGAATGCCCCTGAAGACCAAAGCCAAGCAGCTGCTTTCTCACTAATTGATAACGGAAGTTGCAGCAACGAGCGCTGATGTATAAATAAATGATTAGCCATTGCAAACTGGGGAGAACAAGGGGGAAAGTGTTCAAAAATAATAAATAACATGGTGTGTCGTTATCCTGAGCTTGTAAAAATGTAAAACAGGCCGAGACCGTGAGGGTCAGTCTGTAGGACAGCCGAATATCAACCCATGTAGAAATCCCCTAAGTGATTTAGGGTTTGATTCCCAGCTATGGCATGCTCTGTGCTGCGATCACATCTCTACCTGCACCCTCTCTACCCTATCTATTTACTACTGACATGTTGCAGAAATGTGTTCCTGTAAAAAGATATGGGCACCAGCTCCCATGTGTGTTAAATAAGGAACTGTACAAGTAAACAGTACTAGTGGATAACTACAGGCCAGCTACTTATGAGTATCGGTTTCATTTTATAAAACACCTCATAGCATCAAAATGGTTTGAAGAAACTAGAGTAGACCTTGAAACCAGAAATCAGCCCATGCCTTCTGTGCACCAGGCTCCGGAGGGGAAAGCTCGTAGATGGGAACGCTGTACCTTGATGCTCTTCTCCTCCGCGCAGCCCTCGGTGGTGAGGAAGGCCTTGTCCTCGTCGGTGCCCTCCACGCTCAGGAAGCAGTTGGTGGTGTGCCCGATGCCGCTGGGCAGAACCCGGTCCCGCAGCATGGCGTTGATCACTGTGCTCTTACCGTTGCTCGTCCTGCAAGGGGCAGGAAGCAAAAATAAAATAATTCAAATACATTCAAATAATTCAACTCTATTTACAACTGTATTAACATTCTTATCATACAGGTTATAAAGGGGCTGTCTCTTGCCCAACAGGCAAATGTATGGATATAAATTGTATGACTACTCATGCGTGTCATTATAAGCAGGGCAAAGGTGGCGCTGATTCCAGCAGAACTCCAGTTGGCATTACTTCAATGTTAAGGCAATCATTCAAGGAAGCCCTCATGGGAAAAGATTTTCTTACTTTACTCACCTGCCAAAAAAGGCCACCTTCATGTGTCTGCGGGCCAGCACCTCTCTGATCACAGACAGCTTCCTGGCATAGGCCTGTATCTGGGCCTGCTGCTCCTTCTCAGCAATGCATTCCAGGTCCTCGTTTTGGCATGTTTCTGACAATAAATGCCAAATGCAAAGGCCACAAGAAATCCAGCACCGTGAATCAGCAATGTCACTGCTTTAGTAATAAGGTGCAGACCAACAGAGGGACTTGTAAAAATGAACAACTGTGACCTGGTTGAAATATTACTATTACGCTTAAAATCGTGGTTACAAACCGTATTCACTATGGTGAAGCAAACACCTTAATCCAGGGCAAATTAGTTTTAATATATTTTCATATATTATGTTACCAATCAACAAAGTCAACTACCTTTAATAAAGACACAGCAATGGAGCCATTGTAACAGTTCTATGGCAGACATGTGGGGGCAATCTGCATCCCTAGATAGGCTACAGCTATTATATGCATATAGAAAATTATACTAAACTGCTTCAATATACAGGACATACACAGATTCTGAAATCAATAGAAAGCAAACTGTGACCTAGGCAGGCCAATCCAGACAAGGATGTGTGCCATGAAGCAACTAAATACTATTAATTACAGTAAAAAGTCTGGTGCCCTTTACCCTCTGTTATTGGCACTTCTGTTGGAGAGGTAGTCTATGATGTACAGGATGACCTCAGCGCTCACCTTCTACAAATTCAGAGCCTTCCTGGACATACTCCAGCAACTGCTCAAATACTGCGCTGATCTTCTTCTTTGCCAGCACAAAGTGTTTGAGTGGTGACGAGTCCCTGTGATCCATGACAACCGTCTAAAAAGAGAGGAAATGCCTGTGATTTCATGCATTACACTCCGGATTCAAGGCTTATTTCTTACCTTTATAATGATGATAGTATTGCACCCCACCTGTTCTAACTGTTTAAGAGAACATGAATGGTGCATTAAACTCAGTTAAAACATTACATGTCTTGCCTTCTAGGTGAAAAGGGCAGATTAAGGAGTTTCACAGACAGTGGCAGGGACTTAATCAGCACTTGTCCTTAGCTTGGGCTAACAATTACAAGCACGTTTCTACACAAACAGTTTGGTGAATTCTGAAGTCACTAAAACTAACATGGTGTACATATGCAGAGGGTCTTTTCTGGTTAATAGTCACAGTCCATGGCTGAGACCAGCACGCTGAAACTGCAAACCTTGTCAGTTGTACATTTCATTGCTCATACTCAACCGCCTGCGGACTTCAGCTAACTGTGATTCCGTAACGTTGCAACAGTTTTGGGGCTTTATTTCGGACGAGCAGTGTTGTAGCCTACTTCATTAAGCAATGCCAATTGCGCTGGTACATCTTTTGACAAGGTTACGACTATCTCCAGCTAATATCAAACTTGCTGTTAATAAGCATCTGCCTATGAAACATACCTTGCTATCCATTTCTGCATTGGCCTTGACAGTTATCGTTCGTTGCGTTTGTTGTTCCGTCTTTAGCAAAAACTTTTGGATAATGGTCACTGGAATCAGGCCAACCTAAGAGTAGAACGCTGTAATCTTGCTAGCAATGTTTGCCATAATGTTCAAAGCTGCGGGCGAACACACGGTTAGGCTGGTTAGCTAGTTATCACAACACAATAAGAAAGCGTTCACCCAAGTTAGGACGTAATGTTAGCATGGATACCAACGCCAGAAAATCTCGAATGTTTATCTGTATTGAGATAGCAAGTTAGCGTTAGCTTTCTAGCAAGACAGGAGGCACTGAATTCTATGCAGTGTGGGAAAATGGCTATTCAAAACATTGCATTCCAAGGCATGCACTTACAGAAAGCTAGACCTATACAGCTAGTACTACACATCAAAATAATTAAAACGCTAAGTAACATAAATGTATTATCTCTTGACACACAGAGATAGCCTAGCTAGTCTACAGTTAGATAACTGAGATTCTTCCAGCTAGCAAGAAGCCGCCGGTAGTCTAGATTCGTACTGCAATGTACATTGACGTTAGCTAGCTAAATACATTAATATCAACGAAGTCAACTAAATTTCTGGTTTAGACTTGCAGATAATCCAAACATGTTAGCTAGCTAATATTTAGGTTTAATAATCGAATGTGACCGACGATATGGACGAAACACAGCAAAGGCAAACCAGCTATCCCTAGATGGTTGATTTTTATTTGTGTAACGTTATGCACTGGACGTCAAGTAATAGTGTCCAGCTAGCTTGCTGCTATCAATCTAGACTAGTCAATAATTTCATTTTTGAATGCTCGTTGTTTCCGTTTGAATGCAGTGTCTGTTATGATGCCGATTTTAATTAGCTAGTATCAACAGCTAACTTTGGTATTTTGCGGTTCGTATTTAAAGATAAACATCCAAGCCAAGCTTAGCAGTGTTAGTTTAGTAGCGGGATAGCTTGCTAACCCAACAGCTAACAACACATTAACTCGCAGGGCTCATCTTCTGTGCGTATCCATGGCATCGCAGAGAGCTCACAGCTGTACTCCTACTACCACTGCCTACTAGCCAGCTAGTTTACGTCCAGTTGTCGTTAGACTAGTTTAATTCATTCTTACCTCGATGCACTGCCTTGTTTATTTGCGGATTTTCATACCAAATGCTATGTGCAGTTACATTACCGATAGTTTCACTGGAATTACCCAGTTTTATATTGTAGTTAGCTTAGTGTTCTTGAAGGTCCGACACATTGGATGTGCCAGACCGCTCAATGCCGATACACGTGAAAAGAGAGGGGTTACTGTAGGTCATGAGACACTGGGAAACAAAGTTGAGAAATATAAAACGAGATTTGCACATCCTACAGACGCCAACTATGTTATGGGCTTGCCAAAATGAATACCCTCACTTAAATACACTACATATTGCTGAATTATTTTACAAGATTAATTCTTATTCATAATTCAGTTTGTTTAAAGCACATTGTATGTAGCCTAAAAACTTGAGATTTAAAAACAAATGTTTTCAGCTGGAGTGAATTAACTTCAGTGCTACAGACAACATACAGATGTATCAATTCCATCTCATTTGTAATGAATCATTTTCTAGGAGCAGAATTTGTATTGCCTAATATGCAAGTATTACCGGTGCTGGCTGGAGTGGTGGCATTTAAGCACCAGAAAAAAAATGTGTATCACCAGAAGCCTGTTTTAAAACCTTGCTTAGACTATCCATACTCTGTGTTTGTCCATGCTTTATTGCACATAGGAAAAAAAAAGAAAAAAAACGGTCTGTAGCTTCTTTCCACCATTCTGTCTGGTTACAGCTCAACCCTCAAGGTTGCAATGGTGTTTTACACTTTTGAAATATAGACCCGTCTGCCAGCTGAAGAACGTGTGGTGCAGGGAGGAAACACATCACATGCACAATATGGGTCTGGTGGTGAGGACTTCCAGATTATCCAGATTCCATTTTGTTGTGGTCATCCATAAATTGCACATACATGTGGATTATCTTTAGGTAACATGGAGAGATTGGAGACAAACCGTTTTCTCCACGCAAGGAAGAGGTCATAGTGCACTCATCCATTAACTGAAACCATGGTCTTTGTCAGAGCCACAAACAGCCACTCTGCTGTACTGGGCCATACTGAGGGGTTAAAGCTTGCAAGAAGAGTGGTGGTTTCTCTTCTTGCTCTTGCTGTGATCTCATAACACAGAGACCTTGTCTCAGTGACTACAATAAAGGAGATGAAGTGATACTGTACGGCTGTTTCTTCACCGCTCCATATGCGTGGTAGAACACCCTTAATTCCCACAATGTGCACAGTCTCCTCATAGGAGACAATCACCTTTTAACCACAGCCAGATTAAGGCTGTCTCCTCTTGCTGCAGAAAGGGCCTCAGGTTTTCACATGCAGACACAGATTCAAAGTCAAGAATCCTTCAAACCAATAGTGGCCAGCTTTGTATGTTGCTTTGGAAAAGCCATTGATGCCATTGGCTTTTGCAAATTGAACAGTCAGTAATGAATCCCTGACTTCCTTATCAGAAGCTGCCAGTTTGAAAGACTTTTAATTTATTCCATTAAAATAGTCTCATCATGTTGTGAAATGAGAGGCTTAATATGCGTGTATGTATATTCCTTTATTATGCCCTTGACCCATCTTTGTAGTGTGGACTTTGACACATTCCATGACCTTGTCAACAACTTCTGCTGAAGAACCTGGCCTGCCTCAGCTTGCTCTCTATACTCGTGTGTCGCTCCCATCACTCTTCTGGTTGAGTTGTCTTCCTCTAGCATGCTTTCTCATCTCTCTGCCTGTCTCTTTAGTACCATTCACTACGTACTTCATTTTAATAAGGTAGTTGCAAATCATAATTAATTTTTTCATTTGTTTTTGTCTAATGAATCAAAATATGTATATATCAACAATCACTATTGCAATCTACCCTCTCTATACCCAACGTGTATCATAGTTTAAATACATATAGCTTTATCTTTTATTTCATTCTCAAGTAAAAAAAAAAAAATTAAAGAGGACTCAAAAAAGCTTCCCCCAGCCCCCACAATGACATCACATCAATGAAATCATGTGATTTTGATCACACGGTTTGTCTGAAAGCTTAGTAGTAATTATTTTGATTTGCAAATTGTCAGCAGGAAACAAACATATAAAAGCTTATTTTGCATACAGCTCAAAGCCATCCAGCTTGTGCCTTTTGATTGTGGTAATGGTGCAATCGTGATCTTTATTAAAGCTGGCTTTATTCACTTTACCATGTATTTGTATTCCATTTAAGGGTAATTGAAATGAACATACAGTTTTGAAGCTAGCAGTTTGTTTTTTTGTTTGGTTTTTTTTTGAAATGTTGAAATGATATGTTGATATTAATGTTAACTTCCATTTGTAGATCAGATGACGGCATTTGTTCACAGCCATGAGAATGAATGATTGTACATAGATTGGACAGGTTTGCTCATTTTTAATTAGCTTTTAGTAAGAATGTGTATGCCATGTTAGCTTCAGCATATGTCACTCACATACATCACTTCTGGAAATTTTGGGTCGCAGTTTAAAATCATGCATTCCAGAAATGATTGACTTAACACATTCAGTAATATGACAATTCTGCTTAATGTTCTCTTTAAGACTATGCTAAATTTAGCCCTGGGGGGTGATGTTCTGCCAGCACAGCATATTTCATTAAAATGTGTGATATTTTCATACCTAGGTATATTACCCTCAATGTGCCAGTCTCACGTTTTACCATTAGGTGTGAGATTTATTTTATGAGCTATGAGCTAGCCAGCTGTTTATGAAATGGGAAAGGTGTAGCTTGGGATAATTGTACTCATTTTAACATGCATTTTGTTTGGGGGTTGTTCTCTTCCTGGAAAGCTAGCTAATGTGCCCATTTTAATGAAAGACCTGAAATTAATTCCTTTTGTGAAACTCTGAAAAGTGGCAAATTCTCAGTGCTGCACAGGTATAGCACATGCTCACAAACTTTGCAAAAGGCATACCTGCCATCATAACAAACCATGATGCTCTGGTGGATTAGCCTTTTATCTTTTATGTGATTGATCATATTAAGTTTGGGGCAACTGGGCAACTGTAGCAAGTTAAGTATTGTAATATTACATCAATAATGCTATGTGGACTACGATAGCCTGCCATCCCATACTATTTGCTAGCTTTGTTGATTCATTGTTGAAAGTCAGTTTTATTAGTGGTTTTTATGATTTATTACAGAACATTTCCTGAAGCCTGTACTTAGGCTCTCATTCAATAAGGCTTTAGTTGCTGTTACCATAGCCAATTTTGCTGATGGCATTCTGGAAGTGACATTGTGTAACTGAACACCTCACGGCATGAAAGAGCAGATGTGACAAACGCTTCACTATCACCTTGAAAGCAGTAGTTGAAGTACAGCTCGTATGAATGACTGTACAATCTCCAGGACTTGAAAAAGCTATGGCAGATTTACCATAGATTGCTTTGTTGGAAGTTGCACATGTACATGAACGGGGTACAGAGTAAATATAATATTAGCAACAATAGTGATAATTATAATAATTATAGTGGCATTTTATTATATGATTGTACACACATTGTTGTGACACAAAATGTGCGCTTTTTCATTTGTTTCATTTATCTTGCATTGTCCTTGATTTACACGCAATACTGTACTTGTCCAATTATTATTATTATTATCATTATTATTATTATTATTATTGTTGTTGTTATTGTTTCTGTTCATCCTGAAACTGAGGTTGTAAATTACTGTCTGTTGAAAAAAAATGTTGTGTGGTTATATTGCCTAAAGCAAAAGGTTTTTCAAATGTCAATGTTTGATAGACATGCATATGGATACTATAATTATCATTTTCTGATAACAGAAATTACCAACTTTCTTTGCTTTCTCATAGACATTTTCAGTTTTTAGGCACAATTGTTTGGTAGGCTGTTTGTGAATTTTGTGTGTACATGTGTGTATTTATGTCACCCTTTTCATCAGCTTTGTGTTCCAGCACTTTGCACTCTCTAGCAATTTGTCCTCTCTCAGACAAGAAATCAGTACAACCCTGTGTAAAGCAAAATTATCCTACACATCAATTAAATTCAAAACATTCTGCATATGTGTGCAGACCGATTTGCTACATTGCAGAGAGAGTCTGTCCTATTCCCTCTCATGGGAACCTCCATGTTATTAAAATGTGACATTTCAGAGCCAGTAAAACTCAAGTGCTGGGCCGTAGGTACTCTGCTGTCATGCAATGACCTGGAGTTTCAGATTTTGTGCGCTTGTCTGTGACATACAGTCAAAGCTTCAAGTATTGGAGTTCAGCCACATCCGTCTGGGAATCCAGGGTAGGTGGGTAGGTGTTACTACTTGGTTATATCACTCAGAATAACTGTGTTGAATCACTGGTCTGTTGAATTCTATGAGAACTGCAACAGTCCCACTATAGTTATACAGTATTCCAGCGACCGTAAAGCAGCTGTACAAGCCGTAATAGATAAGATACATTACATTACAGTTACATTTGCATTTCACGTGCATCTTACCACACTAGTCGAATGACCCCTCCATCTGTGAGCCGGCCTACTCTTTCAGCACTGCGTCTCGTAATCGGAATATTATCTTCTATTCATGTCCTGTGTTGCATTATGGGACTATGCAAATTGAATTTTAGTGTGATGCATTCAGCTCCTCCTTTTCCTGTGGAGCAAGGTGAAACATCCTTAATAATGCATGCTCGTGCAGAGAGATGTGCTCTCTGTCCTATATCCCATCATGGGCTCTCTTGTGTATCTGTAGATCCTTCTCAACTTGAGCAAATTACATTCCTGCAGTGCCTGTAGTGAACTGACCCAGCTTGCACAACCCTTGTGTTTTATTGGCGCTGGGCGAGGAACTGAGGGGACACTTAAGCTCAAACAGAAGAGGAATGTTGCACCACCCGATGCAGAGGAGGACATTTATCTGTACTCATCTGGTGCTGCTGGGAGACAGAGGGCTGCAGACTCATTATGGTATGGTACTGAGCTCTCACAGTTGTAACTTTGGTCATCTTGGACACTGTTTGCTGTCTAGTGTTTTGGTGCTTTTGTGCTTGGAAAGTGGAGCAGACATTACTTGAGTTCTATCACATTAAGTGACGCACACTGTTGTCGCTGCTTGTAGTCATTGTTCTGCTACAAATAAGGGATACAGAGAACTTTATACTGATTATGGATGTGATCTTGTGCCTCTGTAATTAAGTGATGAATAAACTTGTCAGCTGTAGCATTTTAAGCTGAAAATTCATTTTAATTTAATATACCTGTGTTTAATGTGGTAGCATTATAAAGTAATATGTGAAGTAATTTCAGTGATTGTCAAACTTAATTGTGGGGGACCTCTGACCACAGCTGCTTCCTATTCTTTTGCTGTATGTAACAGGGAATGTGTCATCAAATCTGACTTTTGTGTATTGTGCTTTAAAAAGACAGGATAGTTTCTGAAAATGTAAATGGATACTGCTGCTTAGACCTGACATTTCTGACCACATCAGTTAACATTTGAAACAATCTTCTGAAGTGACCTCAATACAGTATCTCTATAGTGTGTACTACAATGGAATTCCAGTTAATAAATGCAGCTTGATTTTGTACCCACCTCTTCACCCTCTGTAGATGGCGTATAATGACCTTGACACCTTTGACACCCGTGGGAGTCCCCAACCCGGTGACCTCATTGAGATCTTCAGACCAGCCTATCAGCACTGGGCTCTGTACCTGGGCAATGGTTACATCATCAACCTGGAGCCAGTGGGTCAGTACAGTTATAAGTACTCTTTTGGTAAACTCTAGTGTTTTCTAGTAGTGTCGTTGTAATTTGCTGACATATGCTGTGCCTATCCCTCCCCAGGAAAGATCCAGGTGGGCAAGTCCAGTCTGAAGTCTGTGTTGAGCCAGAAAGCAGTCATTCGCTTGCAGCTGCTGAAGGAGGTTGCTAGGGGTGACTCATACCGCATTAACAACAAATATGATGACGACCACACCCCCCTGCCCATCTGCGACATTGTTCAACGAGCCCGGCTCTACATTGGTCACGAGGTGCCCTACGACGTACTGTGCAGCAATTGTGAACACTTTGTCACCCTACTGCGCTATGGAGAAGGCGTTTCTGAGCAGGTCTTTCTCTCATATGGATCTTTTTTTCAGTGGTGACAAAGAGCAGCTTGATGAACCCAGTCAAGGACACAGCTAATATTTGCAGTCAGCTCATTGCAACCAAATAAAGCTTAACTAAGGACACCACCCAAAAAAAAGCAGGTCAGCAGATTGAAGAATCATAGATGTAAATTAGCTAAAGGTTTTTTGTTTTTTATTGTGAAAAGGGTAACTAAGTGGAACACCCTGCCAGGTGCTTTAGTAGAGACAGAAACTCTTTTTCTTTACACCAGTGGTTCCCAAACCAGTCTTTGACATGCTTAACGGGTTAACACATCACCTGCATCTTGTTAAAATGTAACCCGTCAAATATAGAAATATGGGATTAAAATGTTAATATACCTACATATACAGTGCCAGACATACGATTTAAATTGACGGGTGTGGATGTCAATGGAACGTGCACTCTTATTTGACTGAAATAACTTGGTATATATATATCTTACAAGACCACCTCAACCCTTCTCAAAACCTACATTGTGCCCTTACCCCTGGTTTGAGAACCACTGTGCTCAACAGCCAGCAAATGACAAAAAATATTCTCTTCCACTCTCCACAGCCTTACACTGCAGTAGGTTAAAAACGCTGAGCCAGCACATTGGATTTAGGGCATCACTTTCAAATGTCCCTGCTCCTCATCAGTACTTTAAACTGCCTGCAATGCACTATTACTATAAACCTGCATCACATAATTGCCTGTGTCATATTACATACTGGTGGAAAGTCTCAGTCTGACACAATGTAACTGAACGCTAGAATGAATGCCAAATGATACCACTCTCTTGTCTCCTCAGGCAACCTGGGCCATTGAGGCCCTCAGTTTGGTGACAGCGGCTGCAGGTGCATTGTCTGTGCTGGGAATGATCAACCCCCACTACCGAAACAGGCCATTCTAACCCCTGCTGTATACCTCTTCTGAGTTGCATTAGGCTATCGTTGTCTTTGAGCATAAATGTCCCAAACTGCCCTCTTGGTCCAGTTGACCTCTTATGTTGCAGATCATGCCTGCAAGATACTCACAGCTTAGGTTTTATGATATATTTTATGATATATAATGCACATTGTAAGATGAGAAGAGAGAATACAGGTTGCTGAACAGACAGTTTTTATACATGCCATGGTGCAGTTCTTTAATTCTAAGATGTTAAGATGTTCTAAGTGCAGACGTGAAAAATAAAAGTAGTATCTTGTGAATTCTTAAAAGATATACATAAAGTCATTTGAAAGAATGACTGATGGCATTGTGAAATTATTCTTGCACTTTTGCTCCAAAGACAAAATTATATTGCTAATTTAACCATCTAACAGCTAACATTTGACTCTTCGGTCTTCATCAGAACAACCTGCTCAGTCCACACAGGTCTGTTTAAATATTAAACCTTATGGAACCCATACGTATACAAGATAAGCACATCCCAGATACATGTTTGAAGAAGGCAGTTCATAGAACCTAGGGCCGTGTCCAAAATGGCATACTTGCCTACTGTTGAGTATTTAAGTTGATTACACTGGATTGGAAAGTTAAGTATTTAAAATTGTATCACACAGAGAAGAGGCAGAGCCATCTTTAGGTCCTATAAATCAGAGAGGAAGAGGCAGGTCCTTTTTACTACAAGGGCCTGACATTTTATGACACTTCATCAGTACTATTGAAAAAATAGGATGGATATTTTTTTCTATTTTGACCATTGCATACTAAAGAATAAAACAGTAAACAGCAGGTAGTATGTTTAGTCGGCAGTACGTGTTTTGAGGACACAGTAGTTAGAATGCTGTTTCTGACACTACCTAGGACACTGTATAGAAAAGATGGTTGAATATATATATATATATATATATATATATATATATTTTTTTTTTTTTTTTAATCTTCACATATTCAAACAAGAAGCAGAATAACAAGCATACTAGATATGCCTACCAATCGCCTATCAATTACAAATATAATTTTCTAATACAAACTAATTATTCAAGCCAAATTGCCAAAATTCAGACATACGGCTTTATACCAAATACTTTAACGTCTTTAAAGCATAACTGTGCAAGTTTTCATTCTGGATTTTCAAATGTGACATTTTTACTCTACACCTTTTTCCCAGGACTTTTCGGAGTGTATATGCACATTCTCTCATCTTCAAATTATTCTTCTTAAAATGATGCAAGCATAGTACAAATTAAATTGTATAAATTAAAGTAAAATTCCCCTCCTTGCTGTGTGGTGATTAAATTCTTATTTAATCAGGTGGTTCCCACCTAGTGAAAATAAAAATATGAAGAAAATGTCTTGCATTGAAAAAACAATTTCCTATGAAATGAAATGTTATTTCCGCTTGTTTTGTAACTTCACAAACTCCTAATCAAAAAATGTGCAACCAAGCTTACAAATTGTTATCTTTACTCGCTATATCACATAATACAGGCCATGTGTAGTCATGGCAGCTCCAATCATATTTTGAATATTTTTTTAAGACCATAAAATAACTCCCAGTAACTAGTAAAATAACTACCATAACTAATATTTTCTTTTCTCTGAACAATTACTTTAAACTACACAAACTCATTATTTCTATGAACATGACTCCTTTACACAATCCACATTTCTTAGCCCCCTCATATTTCAAATCAAAGGTTTTTTTTTTTTAGATAAATATATTGTCACAGAAATATGAACTACTCTAAACAGGAGTAATGCCTTTGAGCTGCAAGATGAACCTGAAGATGCTTCCAATCACTGACAGCATTAGGAAGTCTGTTACAGTACACTGGGTCCTGAAAAATCAAGTACTATCACCCTACTGTGCCACTGATCACACAGAAATGTTTAGCTGCTCGCTGAATCAAAAAATATATACTTGTAACATAAAGTAACCAATTGTTTTATTAAAATAAATGCATGTAAAAGAGGTAGCACCTTTGCCAGACAATCCCACTTGAATTAGAATGTACATTTATGTGGGAAAACAGATTAAAGATCGAAGGATGTGCGAAAGTCCCGCTCCCAGTTCCTGTCCTTCTCTTCCTGTCTCCTCTCAGCCCTGCGTCCCAGTGTGGCCCCTCTCTCCATGCGGCCCTTGGGAACCCGCTTCACTGCCTGCGCGTCCTTGGCCTTGAAGTGCGTGACACGGGCCTTGGGGGCGGGGCCGTAGCCCAGCCCTCCCTGGTCCCTCTTCAGCACCGTCTGGATGGGGTCCTTTCGGCCCACCCCCTCAGGCCCCAGCCCCACCCTTGGGTCCCAGCCCTCACGGAGCATCATGCGGTAGCCGGCGCTAGAGGGGGGAAGGCAGTACTGGGGGGTGGGTGGAGGTCGACGCAGGCTGAACTGGTGTAGAGTGGAGCTCTGGTGTGTTTCCATGCTCTCGCTGTACTGGGTCCCACAGACCGAACACCACTGGGGCTGGGAGGCAGAGACACTGGAGAAACATATAGTGTTAGAGAGAAAAATAAAAAAAGAGAAAGAGCAAGTGCCCATTCATTAATGCTTTATGCAAAAATGTTCTGAAATTCACCTTTTCTAGCAATTAATTATAAACTCGTAGTAATTATAAACTCGTTTGTGGTTGACAACTTGTAATTGATAGAAAACCTTGACATATCATGTTACAAAGTAAATGAACAAGCATTGCAGGTTTGTATTTCCCCAAATTGAGAGATGAAATCTAGGTCAACCTTTTTCAAACTCACAAAATTAGTTAAGAGTAGTTCAGCTCTCTCTTCCCATTGTTTATGCAACCATTTCACATACCATTCAAGAGTTTGTGTGTGGTCTACAGTTTGCCATATGATATTCACTGCTTTATGCTGATTCATAACACTCTTGCCCATTGAACCCAATTTAGTTGTGTTATTAAACCAAAATAAAAACAGGTGTGAAGGTGAGTCTCAGGACGGAGTCAGTACTGACCTTCTTGTGTTTCTGGGCGTGTCTGAACGAACACCATAGCTATCCAGCTCTCTCACCACCTCCACGTGACCAGCTTGGTCAGCCAAGTCGCGCGCGTCTCGACCCTGAGTGTCCACCACCCCGACCCAAGCCGCGCCCTTGTCCAGAAGAAGCCTCACGGCCCTCCGCTGCCCCGCATAGCTTGCGCACATGATGGCCGTCCAGTAATACGTGTCCTTAAAGTTTATGTCGCATCCCTTCTTCTCCAGTAGCTCCCTGAGTCCAGGCAGATCTCCCTCTTGGGCGCATTTCAGCAGCCTGTGTCCGTCCCTCTCAGAGGCCACGGCGGTGGGGCGGGGCTGCTCCCTCCTGCTGCCGTGCGCCCTTTCAGGGTCGGTGGTCCTCCTCCTCTTCTCCCTCCTGCCCTCCCTCGCTGTGCTTCCCTCCTCTATAAGACTCTGGTAAAAATGCCTGGCCTCCTCTCCACTTTTAATGCTCTGCCAGTCTTCCAGGCGCCTCCTCCTGTCGCTTCCCAGCCAGCACCCACTTGTCTCTTTGGCAGCAGTGAATCTGATCAGGCCATTCATGGCTGCACACTGTCATCACAAACCTTGTTGCAGAGTTGCTCTCGTGGCCACTGCTAGCCAAACACACGCCGTAAGTTTGTGGTTGTACACCCTTAAGAAAAGAACATAAGCATTGGATAGGTCACTCAAATAGGCCAGCCTAATGTGTCATTGGTAGCACATGAAATACAATGGAACAGAATCATGCGGTTGCTGCAGTTAGACATTTGCAGAAGTCAAGGCAAAATATAACATATTGTTCACTAACTCATATTTGAATCAGTCCCATTGGTTTTGTATCCCTTTACTCAACCCCAAAAAAACATAATGCACCTATAATTTATAGCCTAAGTCAGTTCAGTAAAAACTACACACGCTTTTATGTTTAAATTGCCAACATTACTCGTTACTTCACCGAAATTGCCACGTTAAGAGTTTCTTTAGACATTAATTCAATGTAAGCTGCAATTACGGCGTATTTTCCTTTCTAAATTTAGCCCACGGAATAGTTTAATTTTTAAGACAAATTACTGTAACACTGGTAACGTCAGACTACCGTTACACTTAAACAACGCGATACAGGAAAACAAACAAGTCAGAAAAACGCAAGTAAAGATTTAATTATGTCAGTTAAATCAAGTTATACTAATGTAACGTTAGTTACGGTCGCTTTCGTGGTGTAAACTGAAATTAATCTGTAAAGGATTTCCAACATTCGATGGTCCGAAAAACGTTAGCTAACCAGTTTTGCAAAAATGTGTAAAGGCTACATATAGCTGACCTAACTATAAATTCACATACCTGACATCGGTGGTCAGCTTCAATCTGTTGTTGGTAAGTAGTCTACATAACGTAGCAGCATGTAGACCACATTAAACGGATTTAACAAATAAATAAAACATAGAAAATGGTACGTCGATTCAACCGAAACAAACACCGGAAACCCAGGGAAACACACTGGCGAATTTTGATGACGACATTGAATGCGTCTGACGTTAATTACGTACGTAATCACGTGTTTAACCTCTTCGTGCAGGTCCAAATCTGGCCAATCCTCAGCCATTTAGGGCGCGTTCTATTTAAGTCTTTATCAGAGCCAGTTCACACGGTCTATGGTTCCGACAGTAAGCATAGGCTAGGTCAGGAAGTTATTGTAAATCAACCTAGGAGACAAGTGCAATATAAGTGCTGGATTGAGATGCAAGTGTACAGTAACATGAAAGTGCTACAGGAACAAATTAGAAGGATTCAAATGATAGAAGCGATCTTAGATTTGGAGTGCCCTGCAGAATAATGATAGTTAGTCCAGGTACAGTCTGAAGAGATGCGGGGAATGATTCATGGAGGAATAGGGAGTTTGTTCCACCACTGTGGAGCTAGGGTGGAGATCACATATATAGAACAGATAAAACTATACATGTCATAGATCATAAACTCCTTGACCACAACTGTGCAAAACCCAAGGGTGATATGTGGAACTACTACTACTAAAGAAATATGAAGCAAAAAAGAAAGCAGTGTACTCTGGTGTCCCTTAGTGTCTCCATGTCTATCCAAAATACCTAAATTGTGCATTGCTGTACATCATAATATAATCAGATATTGCAGTAGAATCAACCATTTTGACTCATGAAATTCACTTCTGCATCATTATCAAGTGGGAATTACTATCTTCATCTCAGGGATCTTTAATATTGTAGTGAATATTATTTCTGACTGGATGTTATATACATCATTACAATAGGCTCATTAAAACGTCAGTCATCATTGTTCACTAAGCTAACCAATAAGAATCCTTGTAACACCTTTGTCATTTTCTTTTACAATATACTGTGTATACAGTTCAGATGTTGTATTCACGTAAACAGTAGCTTGGAGATCATGGTATTGATGACATATAATTCCATCTGTGCCCAAGCATAAACACCATTATTTGTTTTTTGTGTCTTTTCCAAATTCATAAATCATTCTCCCAAAAAACGTTTCATTTTTTGCTACCAGGAGTGAGGGGTACCTCCTTAAATAAGCAACCATTAATTAATTTAAACTTTCAGATATTTAGCTAGAGTTGATACCTTAACCTGTGGTACTGTCAGGCTTGTACAAGTGTCAGACTCTGTCCAATCGTAGCTGGGCAGATTTGCGAGGGGCACATTTTGGACGAAAGCAGGTGCAAAAAAATAACACGACTGTGAGTGAGTTCCATGACACTGAAGGTCATAGTTTTTATATCTATGGTTGAAGGATGGCTGAGTTTCTTTTCTTTGTTTTTGGTATTATATCAATTTTAGGATATGTATTCGCCCATTAATCGCAGAATGCCCTGATACCCAACATTTTAAAGCCTAGATAAATATCTAAAATATCCATATTAAAAAGTGATATCCATTCATAAGAAGAGGAATGAAACCCAAACCACGATCATTGTTTTAAAACCCCTTTTCATATGAGAAACTCAAAATTCAGAATACAGCATCCACCATGTGTCCTTTCCCTACCCGGGCGTGATATGGATGTTGTAATATTACAAAAGTTTATCATGTTAATATAGCTTCTTGTGGGGAATTCTCACATTGATGGAATAGCAATAAACTCAGAGGTGTGTGTGTGTGTGTGTGTGTGTGTGTCAGGTTTGCCAAGTCTCATGCATCTGATGAGACACTCAGGCGTTCAGCCTTTATCTCACACTCTCACGCTTCTCCAGAAATCTCATGCCAGAGCTATTTACAGATTTCCAAATGAAGAAAATTGTGCACAGATCCATTACACCGGACCAGCTGCCCAAAGTTACATATCATATCACATATTTATCTCTGCACTATTTAGTTTTATTTGATTAATCTAGGTTATGGCAGTAGATTTTATTGTTGATTCCCTGAAAACATTTGCAATTAATTGCCTATTAATAAATTAATTGAAAATGAGAAAAAGGTTCTTATTTTCTCATTTTATGGGTAGAAAAAGATGTGTACAATGCATGTAAGCATGTGTGTGTGCAAGACAGTCTCAAATGGAAAATCTCACTCCAGCCAACTGACCAAAGTTGGCAACTCTGGTATGTGTGTGTGTGTGTGTGTGTGTCTTTGTGTGTCTGTCTCTATTTGTCTGTTTCCAACCCGACACAACCTGATCCCAACAGGGAGTCCCATGACGCCAAGTGTTGCTAGGGCTGATCAATGACTTTCGAAGGGAGACATGGATTGATAAAACAACACTGAGAGAGTGCTGTGAAATCGAAGGGTGTTGGAAGCAGGTGATGATGGAAGCGGGTGAAGAAAGTAAAGAATGCAGGGGGATGAGTAGAAGAGGAAGTAGAGGAGAGGGACAATTGCGGGTGTGAGATGGTGGGCGAGACAGAGTGGGCCAGGGGGGATTACTATCTCTCACATGTTGCGCTGGATCATTCGGCTCTATTGTGGCCAGAACAATGCGGGCACGCAGGGCAGGGCTTAAAAGGATAGGCACAGGCGACCAGGCACACAGTGGATGCCTGTGAAGTGAGGGAACTGCTGAAAAACCAAGGTATCTGAAACTTTGCACCTCTTCATTGGCATGTGTGATATCAGTGACATAGATACAGGTTGGGAACAGCAGGACACTTCTAATTACACAGAATTATGAATGTATTAATGAATCTTCAGAAATCTACTTAAGTAAGCTTATAGGTAAAAGTTTTTTCATGTTATACTATCATTGGGAGACTCACACTCTCCAGCTTTTTGCCATGTAGTGCACTCAATAGGGACCGCTAATATTGGCAGAAAAATGTATGTGCACGCTTAAATTGTCAGTTGTCATTTTTTAACAATTATTTTTCTCACTATTGTGGACATTATTGGATTATTTATTAATCATTGCATTGGGAGGGGCAAGCAGCTATTAAGATTTGGTCACTTCAAAACACAAAATCAGATGAAAAGGTGTTCCACTAATTCAGTGTTTGCATTTGTTTGAAGTGCTTAACTGGGTATGTTAAGGCAAAGGCAACATTTTATTGGCAAACACTGTGTTGAAGATTCAGGTTTATTTCACAGATGAAAGCTTGTTCAAAAGCTGTAAATAGTTTGCAGTGTGTTATGTCATGGTGTTCTGTGTTGTGCTCAAAGCTGGTTTTTGAATTGAGCAATTGATGGGGCACTGTTGTCACTGTTTCATTCCTGTGACACATGTGTGCAATGTGCTGACCCAGGCTGTTCTGTGCAAACCAGGTCACATTTATGGCTATCTTGCACTAGCACTGAATCACAAAGAGAATGAATAGCCCCACTCCCACCCTGTTTCACAACACAGCACAGCATACTGAGACTATATTGCTTCATTACAGTGAACCCAAGCTCTTCATTGATAAGTACCAAAAGATTATTTGGTGATTGGCCACTGGTTTGATTCTACATTGGTTTAATTATATGCTTGTAATTGTCACCAACTTAGACAGAAAACAGTACAAGCGTTGTACACTTGTATTTGTGCAGCATAAGGGTTTATTCTACATTTACATGGAAAAAGGTGACATCCATTTCCTCTCTCCTTTTTTCTCTATTAGGAAAAACATGCGTTCTCTCACTCTCACTCACTCTTTTCTTCCTATTGATAACGGCTGCATTTAGGAGGACTGTGCAATCCCAGGCTGCTCCTTGATGCTGTACACTCTAGCAGGTGGGGGCACACTTTGTGGTGTGGCTGCCCTAGTGCTGCTGATTGTCTCTACATCGACCGATTTTTGGATGCAATATCGCTACTCTGGAAGTTCAGCCAATCAAGGCCTCTGGAGGTTTTGCATCAATCACAAGTGCCATGCTCACACTGTCACTGTTGGTAAGCTGACAACTATATTATGGTTTATGTGTACTATAGCAGAATACTAAGCAAACATGTTTGTAAATTGTGTTTTTTTCAATAAAAACATTATTATTATTATTATTATTATTATTTAATGAACTGCAGGGAAACTTATTAGGCCATGGTCCTATAAATCAGTAGCCACTAGAGAGTTTGAAATGACAGAGGCAGACATACTTTTGAACCAACTGTGTCTCACATTGTAATGTTTTCTTTTTTCATGTCACATTAGAGAATGTCCAGTAAAAAAAGTAGATGAGACAGATGTCCATTTATTAAAATCAATTGAAATGCAGCTAAAAATACCTTTACAAGGTAATCCCTTTGTTAAGAGCAGGTATAATTATCTCTCTGTTGGTATTAATTTTCATGCTTGATTGTTAATCTTACTAAGTAAAGGGAAATGGGTCGAGATAAATGATTAGCTGAAAGGTTAGGCTTCTGCCTACTATTTCCAGCTGAATGTTTTGGACTATGTTATGCTGAGGTTTGTGTTAGAAAAGGTGGCTGTATCTTGTGTAACTAGTGGTTGCTGACAGGTGACTATGCATTTATCATCACGCAGCATTCTGGGATGCAACTCGAGCCTTCATGCTGCTGTCTGTTCTGAGCTGCTTTGCTGGGGTGCTGCTGGGCCTCAGCGCCTTCGCCAATGGAACCAGTAGACGAGTGAGGACTGGAGGAATTGCACTGATACTCTCTGGTGAGAGAGAGAGAGGCAGAGAGAGACACAGAGAAGGATAGAGTGAGAGAGAGAGAGAGACAGAGAGCGAGAGAAAGAGAGAGTGTGGGGAGTGTGAGAGAAAGAGAGAAAGATACGGGGGGTGGGCGGGCAAGAGGGATGGCAAGGACAAAATATAGTATATAAAGGGAGCAAGACGCAGAGGGCGATATTTGGAGATTTGGCCCACTCAGTTCTATGTCAAACCGAAGTAGTTTTCTAGAACATTAACACTAACCGGCTAACTATAGTAACATCATATCCATTACCGGTTATAACTCATTTAAATTATTTTTGCTCGCTGTACAAGTTTGAAAATCTCTTTGGCTTGCTGGTTAGCTTAACTATCATTCACATAGTGGCAGGTGCCGTGCAGGTGTACCAAATGATACTGTAATGTATGGGCATAATAATAGTGTAATTCACATTAACAGTGAAGTATTCTACAGGCATAAACCTATACTCCAACGCTGTATTGTGTACCCAATAGTGTATTATTCCTACAGAACTGTATCATTTGTTTGCAACAAACATTTCCACCAAGCCAGAATTCACAACTAGGTGACAGTGTATAATCATGGCTTCATCTGCTACAACGGTAGCTTTTTCTAGGTAGCAAGGTCATGGCTATTTATAATTTTATGCTAACTTGAAACTTTGCTTTAGTTTGATACCACTGTTGATTACCTGCAGAACTAAAATGTGTTTTTTAAACAATTTTTTTTCATTATTTTCCCACTCGGATACCCCTATCAAACCTGCCTTTTGTCTAGTATGTTTAAAATCCTTGTTCTTTCTGTCTCTTAATCCTCTCAATTTTTTGATCTCCTAGGGTTCCTTGCACTGTTAGCTTTGTCCATATATACAGGGGTCACTGTTAACTTTTTTGGCAAGCGGTTCCTTGACTGGCGCTTCTCCTGGTCCTACATCTTGGCCTGGGTGGGCATCATCTTGGCCTTTGCTGCTGGTAAACTACCTTTCCCACCCATCATTTTACTGGTTAATTTTTATACAAACACAGATCTAGATATACTATGCAGGCCTGGTGGAGGTGAATAACACTGACATATTCTATATAGTTTCCAACCCACTGGACTATATCGGCCAACCAGAATGTTGAAGTCTCAACCAGAATGTTTCTTGTTTGCCACAATTAAGAAAATGCAGTACCTACTGAATTAGGTAATTTGGCATTGATTTTGTACATTGATTTTGTGCCATTTAGAAGTAGTAGGTAAATATGTTGGTACACTATCGAACGGATTGTGATGTCTGCCTATTCAATACACAATTATGGTACATTAACTTGCACAACAAAAGCATTGTGATTGGAGTTGAAGATATGGAGAGTATTGATCACGGACATTTTAATTATTTGAAGAACTACTGGGTTTAAAGAATTGCATTGTTAGATGAACTGAAGTGTTCAGAATTGTAGATGAGGGAGAGGAGTCACACATTGAGTATGGTAATAGGTGCTCCAATGAAATGGATTTGTATGAGCAGCCATTATATGCTATAAACAGTTAGTTAATCAGTTAAAACTCAACTGTTTTCATGACCCATCGAAAGGTCCAAACATGACGTTTGGTAAGTATACTGATTTAAAGTGTTGATCTTGTGTGATTTATAGTGTTCTCTCATCCTCCAGGGGTGTTCCAGATGTGCGCTTATCAGAAGAATGCCACTGGGCCACCTACTCCCAACATTGCAGAAAGCTAAACACACTCGCTTCCAAATCACCACCACATGACCCACATCACAAACAGCTAAACATCCTCATCTCCACATCACCATCACACTACCCAACATCACAGAAAGATAAACACATTCACCTCCAAATTAACATCACACAACCCATCATGACAGACAGCGAAACACACTCACCTCTAAATCACTGCCACACCCAAAATCTCAGGTAACTGGACACACTCACCTTCCAATCACCCTGACATAAAGTATACTTCCCCAGAGTGTAGTCCATAACCCATATTAAATTTACCCTTTTTTGGCTTGCAATTTGGCTGGTTCATGTGAAAACATGTACCAGGTAGTATCTGTGAGATCTCACAAAACAGTATTTCGGAGTGTCTCTCAAAACAAATTACAGTTTTGTTTCATGTTGAAAATCTCATGATTGGAACTTCGGCCAGTTGGAAATCATTGCCATTCCTTTGTCTCCTAATGTGTCAATGGCAATTCAAGTGCCCCATAACACCTGACAATTACGACCATGGAGACTGGCTCCCAACTGATAGCTCATTTTTTCACTAAACAAAGTCAGGTAATTTTCCACAACCATGAGCCATGATCATAATCATTAGAACAAGTAAAAAAAAAAAAAAAAAAAAGATCTGATTACAGAAGCAAAATTTGGAATTCTGGTAAAAAAAAACAAAAAAAAAAAACAGTAAAAATTTCAAGTAGTCACATACAGTATTGTGTTTGTGAAATGAGCCCCTGAATAGAAACCCAACAATAACAATAGAATTGTTCATTATACTTGCCTGAACTAGCTTTGGCCAAAAAATAAAAGGACAATTTACAGTCAATTGGAACTGGGCAGCCTCTTTTTTTACAGTTGAGGCCAAACGTTTACATACACCTAGGCTAAAGACATTCAAACTCAATTTTTCACAACTTCAAACATTTCATGTTACCATACATTTCCTGTGTTAATAAGAGGTTAATTTCAAAATAATGGCTAAGAGACAGATTTATTTCAGCTTTTATGTACTATATCAGATTTTCAGTGGGTCAACATTTACATACACTTTGTTAGTATTTGGTGGCATTGCCTTTGAATTGCTTAACTTGAATCAAACGCTTGGGGTAGCCTTCCACAAGCTTCTCATAATACTTTGCCAGAATGCAAGCCCATTCCTCCTGACAGAATGGGTGTAACCCAATCAGGTTTGTGGGCCTCCTTGCTCAGACACACTCAGTTCAGTCCACAAATTTTCTATGGGATTCATGTCAGGGCTTTGTGATGGCCACTCCAATACTTTTACTTTGTTGCCTTTAAGCCATTTTGTTACAACATTAGAGGTATGCTTAGGATCATTGTCCTGCCAGAAGACCCAGTTGTGACCAAGATTTAACTTTCTAGGTGATGTCTTGAGGTGTTGCTTCAGTATTTCTAGATAATCCTCCTTCTTCATGATGCCATCTATTTTCTGAAGTGTACCAGTCCCTTTTCCAGCCAAACACCCCCACAACATAATGCTGCCACCCCCATGCTTCATACTGGGATGGTGTTCTTCGGATTAAAAGCTTCACCCTTTTTCCTCCATACATAGCGCTGATCATTATGGCCAAACAGTTCATAAAATCATTTAAAACGCCAGATTGAAGTTTGAAGGTGATCACCAGGGCAAAGACCTTGGCTTTTGGAGTGTTCTTGGTCAGATTAAACAAAAATTGAACTATTTGGCCATAATGATCAGCGCTATGTATAGAGGAAAAAGGGTGAGGCTTTTAATCCGAAGAACACCATCCCAACTCTGAAGCATGGGGGTGGCAGCATCACTGAGCAGGCAATAATGACCTGTCACAAACAATAGCAGTGGACACTGGAGGGCTGGAAAATAAAGAGATAAAAAGCACACGTTCCTTGCAGTTACAAAAACTGAAGCAGTTAATTTATTCCTGACAAAAGTAACCACTCCCATTTAATTGGCAGAGCAGAACCCTGTTGTCCATAATCGCAAACACAGCGGCACACCCTCCCGTGTGTGTAACCTACATTACCATGGTAAACTGTCCATTGTTCACTGTGTCATACAAGATACTGCAGTGTATTCAGATTCCCAAGAGTCAAAGTACAAAAACATGAAAAACGTCACAGTACAAATTCCTACAACATACAATACTGAATCTGAGATTCTCATTAATTTTCTAAATACTATGCCAGAGTTTCAATTACTTATTAAAAAATGATACAAACAAACAAAATCGCCAAAACAAATGTTGAGCGGTGACACAAATTGTGCCGCAGAGCTTAGCATGTCCCTTTAAAAGCTGCACAATAATTTTACCAGTCATCAGTCAATTATAAAAATGAGGAATTATGCAAGTTTTTCACAAACACAAAATCAGACAGAAATCAACTACATCAAGTGTTACACAAGAAATTTAAATCACTGTATATACATTTGCATTCAAGAATGAAGCAATGCGTTCTGATATGGCAGTGATCACAGATACAGGCTGCACTTTAAATGCTTGAAAAGCGGGTAGCTTTCAAATCATCCACTACAAAATTCCTCAGGAATACATTATTCGTCATGTATGAATCATTCAAAAATATCTCAGACGCAAAGTGCAGGTGGTACTCTTCTTTGGTGTAATGTCTGGGGTTTTCCATTCTGAAGTATGATTCTGACATACAGTACAGTCAAATGATCAAAACACAGAAGTTTACCATTGCTGATTCAAATGGCTGTTGTATCACATATCCCATAACTCTCCCTTATTATTGCAATGGATTGAACAATAGCTCATTTTATACACTCAAAAAATATCATCTACCTTTCAATACTTTCCACAAGGACTTATGTGGAATTTAAAATGTGTTTCCATGGAATTAACTGAAAAACACAGGTCTTGATTTTGCATGTACATCCACAAGCTTTTCCTGTGAACACTGCAGGCTGTCACCATTTGTGCTACGAATTTCACTTTATGGTCCACCAAGACTCCCAACACCAACCTTTCACTCATGCACTGGAACACAAGACAGAAAGGAGCAGGAAATGATGTCATAAACAGCATTATAGTTAAGGAAGACAGTGCTTAAATTGTGTGGGGGTATATGGTATTAGTACGGACCACATTGTTGGGGAAGCTCCAGGGGAACGTAGTTGCTGTTGCAGAGGTGGACATAGGCAGCTGCCAACCTACAGGGGGCGCTGTCAGGGATTGAGGCACAACGTCTTCTTTTGCACACAGACAGGAACTGCATAGGGTCAACCTGAGAGGGGGGTTCCATTCAGTTATAAATAATGTACATAATTTAATTTAATATCATTGTTATCAATAAATAAATATAATACATTGATTTATTTTAAATAATCAGAAGTAAATACGAAAACATAAAACTACTAAAGTTAATAATAGAAAAAAAAATCTAATAATAATATAATAGCATATCATCCAGATAAAAAAAATCCTCCTATTATAGAAGTGAAAATGCTGTGTTCCACAAATGTTTGTCCTCAATCTTGTCACATATATGCTGATAACCAAAAACTCAAGATTTGCTCTCTCAGACAGACAGGGAATGTGGTGGTTTCCAGCAAATAGCTTACACAATGAAAGCCCTTGCAAACCTGGTCGTCACAGAACTTATACATATTTGTTGTGTAACACAGTAAATAAAAATGAAGGTATTGCAAGCCTGTCATTCCTCTGGTGAAATGAGACATTGTCAAAATAGTTTGACAATGACATTTCAAATTGTTTTTGGCAAAAGGCCATACAGACAACATCTGATTAAATATAGACAAAAATGTTGCTCAGTATGTTTAGATGGAATATTAACAAATTTAATTCTCGAATCTGATAGGTCGAGCCCGTTTCTCTCTCTTGGTGCCAGATCAAATCATTTCTCAGTGGGGAGAGATAAAAGTGGATGACATACGTTTGACCCCATTAATAATAGGCATTGGGCAGTATCCAGAGTAAGAAAAGACTTAATAATAAACCCTGTCTGATCATATGAAATTGGTGAGGTCATGAGCTGAAATTAGCAGGCAAGTACTGCTGCAAAAATAATTAAATCTAAAAAAAGAGTGGGCAGTAGCTAGTGCAATCAGATTAATATTTGCTTTTCTTGATGAGCAATGGGAGAACTCACCACTCTGAAGCAGGGGCTGAGGGGGGAGTCAGGACTGGAGAACAGGGACACACACCTGGGCACGTCTGCAGTCAGGTCATGCCTGGAGGCATTGGAACAGAGTCCTGCCTTCCCAGATTCACTGTAACACTGAGCCCGTACCTGCTCACACGCAGGCACGCACGCATGTACACACATGCACGCACACAAATGCACGCATGCATGAAGACACAGACGTGAGCACAGAGACACACTCTCATGCAATGTATCTGCTTTAACAGTCAATTTAATGGTAAATTAAATGTGTTTTAATAGTACATTTACAGACTGGTATCCCTTCTAAATCCTTTGAATGTGCAGTATAGAACAAACTCTCCATATCTCACAGCAGAACCTACTTGACCTGAACCAGTCAGGCTTAAAAGTAGTCAACTCAGACAGCGCTCCACACATGCTGATGCCTGTTACACGTACATCTGGATTTCTCCACTGCCTTTCACATGGTCAACCACCAGTTCCTCCTCACCACCTTTTCTGAGGTCATAGTTTGAGTCCTACCCAACAGGCTGCTGCTACTAGATGCTGTGGAGATGATCTACATCTGCCCCATAAAAACTCAGGGCTCTCCTATCACTCATATACTGATCACATTCAGCTTATCTTTTCTTTTCCCTCTTCTGAAAATGCCAAGTCACAGTTCAGCATACCTAGACATGTCAAATATGATAGCATCTCACCACCTGACCTGAAACTGAACCTTGGCAAATCACTTACATAAGCTGCTCTCAGTAAGAGCGTCTGCCAAATTATGTAAATGTCAAGGTAAATAAAAATAATTGAGTGAGTGTCTGCGTGCAATCACAGTAGCATGTGTAGGTCTCTCATAGCACCTTAGTCATACCTGCCAGCTGTGAATGAAGTGAGCCAAGCTGCTTGCCTGGGACCCATCAGGCAGGGGCAGCTCATTCCCTGCCTCATTATCATTGGTCCCCAGGAGACCAGCAGAAATGCCTGCAGAACGGAGATGCAAACCTGGTACAACTTGCTTGCCTCATTTGGTGTTTAAATGTATCACCTCAGCATAAGTTTATGAAACGCTAAATGAGAACAAGCCATTCATCTCATCTGGGACTGTCATTTTGCATGTAGTGAAGAGTATACAAAGCACTGTGTGAGTATTGGTAAGGATCCCAGGCAACAAGCATACACTGGGCCACTAGCGGCCTGCCATCGGCTCAGCCGTCAGCTTGCCAGCACTGCTAACAGCCGTTACAGCTGGCAGCTAATGGCAGCTTGTTGGCAGACTGACAGTTGCCACTGATGGTGGTCCACTACATGCTGTGGGGCTTGCCCTCCTCCACAGAAGTGCTCTCCTTTGGTTTCCTCGTAAAAACCAGCATATTTACAATAGGTTGCCTAAGTACCTAAGTAGTGCTTACCCTTCTAATAAGAATAAGATTCACATACCATAGATTCAATTATGATTAATGACCCATTAACTTCATACCTTTTCTACTTTGTAAATTCTTGAGATATACAATGTGAGAACATAGTGGAGGGGTTTCATATTACCATGCTTCCAGCCATCTAGAGTCAAACTGCAGAGAGCCTGTGATAAGTCACATGTCACAAGTGCTCCATCCTGATTAGAAACCTCTATAATGTTGGGTTCTCTCCTTATGGTAACCTCAGTGTGAGAGACTGATGCATCCATCATACGGCAGTTAACCTCCACCTGTAGAACACAGACAGAAAGTCATTATGTCCATCTCGTTAGGTCAGTTGGGATATGATAGTATGGCTTACAACTGCCAGGCAGACTTGAGGGATTCCAAAAATTCTCCTATGAAAACCCAAATGGAGACCCGACAGGCTTACATTTTTATTCCTGTTCAGAAATGCCTTGTGATTGGTTGACTTTAAACCACAAATGAATAAGATAATATTCTGAATTTTTACCTGCCCTTCAGGGAAGATGCTCACAGTGGTATTTCCCATTTCCACCAGTAGCAGGCGCTGTGGTGTCATATCTGGGCTCAGCAGTACAGTGAAGGATTCCTGGACAACATCGTGGGCTAGGAGGAGGGCACACCTCCCAGGTATTTCATACAGATGTCCGTCAAATGACACCACAAACTGGTTGGATACCAGGAGAGCCTGGTCTGAGAAGGGGAGAGAAAGTGGCTGCATTTAATGGGAGAGGAAGTGACATAAATGAAGCTAGGTCTAAAACGCACAAGAGTCAGCTGGCTTTATCAATGTACTGTAAGTGTGTACTTGTCATGCCGATAAAGCAAAATTGAAGATGAACTCATGAAGCAAAGTCCAGTAGCCAAACATTGCATTATAATCATTTAGAAGACACCCAACAACGAAAGGGCTGTAGGAGCTGCAACATCTGCTCTACACTGCTGCACACTGCTTTGAGGGAATGTATTCTATGTTAAATAAAAACTCACGGCGGAAGGGACTGTCCATTAGCCTCCTTTTCAGTCGGTACAGCTCTGCTAAGGGTCTGAGAGAGGTAAGAGCCTGGAGAGGCTTCAGGAGCCACTCCTCAAGAAGGAACTCCGTCAGCCCGGCACCCCCAATCTCTGACCATGGCCCTCTTGGTAATGGCACCTGGACCGTCACTTCACAGCGCCTGTGACAAACACACAAACACCATGATAATCAGTCAGCTTTCATAATCAATCCCAGTAATGATTCTTCAAAAGGTATATTAGTCCAAAGAAGATTTCAGTCCCAACGAGGACCACCTTTTAGAGAGCCTATACAACGACGCCAGCCGTCTTCTGATTCCGGTCAAGGCTGCTGCCACCTTAGCTTCTGTCCACTGTGCTGTTTGCTGGCTCACCTGAGACAGATACAAGCATGTACAAGCGCAAGTGCACACACACACAGTCAGTTATAGACACATGTACACACACTGAGCTTTAAGATCTTATTGCTTTACAGATAGTTCAAATATATGATTGACACCAATTCACAAAATCATATTCTTTAGATTACAACAGCTTTATTATCAAGCTTATCCTGAAAAGTCTTACAACGTCTAGAACCGTCGTGAGTGTTCCCAGCACTGCTTTTAATGGCGCACTCAGGTGTCGGTCCTCCAGTACTACAGGCAGCAGTTCCGCCAGTTTTTCTGCCCACAGAGTTGTTGTCTCACGCCACTCCATGTGTAGCCACCTTCCAGTCACATCCTGGTACACACCAGCCAATGTTGTCAGTGGCTCTGAAAGCAGACATACACCAGGTAGTGTTGTCAGTGGTCCTGGAAACAAATGTGCATTCTTGGCTTGGAGTGACAGGGGCCCCGTGGAATTCGCGATTCTGCATAACCCTTCAAAAACGTAACATTCTTGCAATGTATCTGGCATGCTGGAGCAATAAAACCATTCTCCTACAAACACCAAAAATGGACCCTGTTATAAGCTAATTGGGTAGAGACACCATGTTATGTGTTAACTGTGTAAACACACTGCTTTTTGAGTTGGCAGATTAGAGACACCATGCTATGAGTGAGCTGGGTAGAGACTCCATGCTATGAGTGAGCTGGGTAGAGACATCATGCTATGCGTTAGCTGGGTAGAGACTCCACGATATGAGTTAGCTGGGTAGAGACACTGTGCTATGCATTAGCTGGGTAGGGACACCATGCTATGCGTTAGTTGGATAGAGACACTGTGCTATGCGTCAGCTGGGTCGAGACACTGGGTAGAGACACTGTGCTATGCGTTAGCTGGGTAGATACACCATGAATTAGCTGGGAAGAGACAGCGCTGTTATGAGCTTATGGGCAGAGTGTGACTAAGTCTCACTCTTGAGTTCCTGCTGGATCTGCAGGGAAACTTGCTGCAGGGAGTCCAGGCAGCGTGGCAGGGTGTCAGTGAGGGTGTGGCGTAGGGAGCCTCTTCTCCAGACCTGCCAGGCCTCTCTCAGCCCCTGGACCAGCAGAACCTCAGCCTTCTGTGTCAGACGGTAAGGCCGCTCACTCAGTTCCTGAAGAAACAAGCTGTCTTTAGACTTGGTGGACACTGGTGAGAATTATTATTCAGAATGCTAACAAGCATAGCATTTTATGAGCCTACAGTAATTGATATTGCATGGAGCCTGTTTTCTTACCCACATTATCAAGTCTTCTGTTTGACTTAGGGTATTTATATGGGTCAGAAAGTTACACAGCCATGTGCTCCAGTAATTGTCCTGTGTGTAGTAAATGCTTTGCACTGACCTGGCACTTGAATTCCACTAGAAGGCGCTGCAGGTTCTGTATTCTGGCCAACAGCTTGTTCCTTATCTGGGAGCCAAGCACACGAACCCGAGCCTACACACACATCATATAAGACCACAGGGCATATTTCAAGCATTTCCATGCAGTATCAAGGTCCTTTCCAGAGATACCAGTCATGAAAAAGAGAACTTAATATAAAGGCATTACTTTTTTCTGACATAAATACATAGACACTACATGAAAACACTTCATTGTAACATCATATGCAAGCACCCACAACTAATGGTAAGTGCAGGTAATACAATATTGAATTGCATTTTACAATGAATCTTGTTTAGAGCTGGACATTACATGACTCAGCCCCTGAGAATCTTACTGACCTGCTGACCCTGTACAGCCCGTAGATCCCACTAAGTCTCTCCAAGTTTATCCTGCTTTAAAACGTTTTTCTTTAAAAAACGTCTAAAAAATGTTGCTATTATTAACATTATGCCCTGAAACGTCTTACCTCCGTTGTCCATAGGTTTTCCACACACCCTTGTGCAACTAATGTCAAACTCTGATTGGCTGCACCCACAGAGACTGACGCCAGCTTCTGGTACTTGGCTCCACCCTCCCTCCTCTGGGCAGCAAAGGTAATATGGCGTCGTCCCTCCAGACATAGTGCTATGGTGACGTCATCATCTGACACAGATATGCACATATGCGCACAAACACACACACACACATACACACACACGCACACACATGCCCACACACACCCGTAAACACACATACAAGCACACACACACCCATACATGCACATACATGCACACACACAAACACACACACACACACACACACAAATACATGCACATGCACACACAGTAAAAACAGAACAAAACAGCTTTTAGTCTAGTATTTTTAATAGGATAATTGTTTGTGTTGGCTACCATAATATATCTCTGTCCAAAAATGGCAAGGGTCTTATCTATATATTTATATTAATAATTGATTCAAAATTATGTGATCAAAGTGCTTAAAAGAATGTGCATGCAAAAGCAGTGAGACAATATTGGCATATGCAATATTACCACGTCAGTCTTACCATCATTGTATCCAGCAGCTGCTTGCAGGCAACGGCCCTCTAGTGCCCCCTGAAGCCAGACCCTCTCAATATCATCCAGTCGGGCCTGCATCAGGAGCCCAAGGCCCCTATGGGACAAGGTTGCACTGCTCCCCAAATCTAGACTTCCATCACCCACCTGAAACTACAATACACACACAAACACCAGCAAGTTGGCTGGCAGGAGTTTTACCAATGATATCTTGTGTAGCAGTGTGAAGCTGATACAGTGAGCTGGAGAAGCAGGCTAATGTACTCACTCTAGTGAGTATGGAGAAGCAGGCTAGTGTACTCACACTGGTGTGTATGGAGAAGCAGACTAATGTACTCACTCTGGTGTGCAGGGAGAAGCAGGCTAATGTACTTACTCTGGTGTGTATGGAGAAGCAGACTAATGTACTCACTCTGGTGAGTATGGAGAAGCAGGCTAATGTACTCACTCTGGTGTGCAGGGAGAAGCAGGCTAATGCACTCACTCTGGTGTGTATGGAGAAGCAGGCTAATTGTGCTCACTCTGGTGTGCAGGGTGAAGCAGGCTAATGTACTCACTCTGGTGTGTATGGAGAAGCAGGCTAATTGTGCTCACTCTGGTGTGCAGGGTGAAGCAGGCTAATGTACTCACTCTGGTGTGTATGGCGAAGCAGGCTAATTTTGCTCACTCTGGTGTGCAGGGTGAAGCAGGCTAATGTACTCACTCTGGTGTGTATGGAGAAGCAGGCTAATTGTGCTCACTCTGGTGTGCAGGGTGAAGCAGGCAAATGTACTTACTCTGGTGTGCAGGGAGAAGTTGGTGCGATGAGCGGTAGAGGTGTTGGTGAGGGCCAGCGTGAAACTGCTGTGGTGGGGTTCCCCTGACACAGACAGGCGGGTCTGGGTGTAGAGCAGCTCCTTGCCAGTGTTGACACGATGATGTCCAGACACAACCCAGGACTACCAGACACACAAAGGTGCAAGAGTAGTACACACGCCATAGCAAAGACAGCCATTTCAGTACATTTGGGGCTGGTGGTGAGTAAACGTGTATCTGTGTATGTGAATGGCATGCACCTTGGCTTGGAAGACGAATAATTAGTGTGATATGTGATAATGTGTGTTTGTGAGTGTGTGTGTGTGTGTATGTTGTTGTTTTCATTACTCAGGTGAATGAATTTATGTCATCATTTATTGTAAGTCACTGTGTAAGAAAGCTTCTGCTAAATGAACATAGTGTAATATAATGTAATGTACTTTTAGAAGGTTCGTAGAGGGTCATTGCATAAGCACACTCACAGGGTGTGGTGGGCAGAGGCCCAGCAGTAAGTGATGCTCCAGGTGGTTTCTGCAGTCAGTGTGCACTTGGGCCAGGAAGGTGTGGGATGGGCAGGGGGAGGGAGACACATTTTCAGCTCCACCTTCTAACTGCAGTGTGTGCATTCCCCTGGCCCCTCTCTGTGGAAACACACAGAACAATAGAAAGACCACGCCTGCACAATCAATGTAACATTACTAACATAACAGACAACGCATACAATCAAAACAATATAGACAGCACATACCAGCCAAACAACCTATACAGCATAGACAGAGCATATGACATAGATAGGGCCTGGATAAGCAAGCTGGTTGTTATTTCACATGTATTCCAATCTGCCACTTCCAAGTGGTTGATGGATAGACAGCTCATATAACATCCCATAAAACCAATATGAAAGACAACCTGCAAAACCCATACAACATACAGTAGACAAGATGTACAAGAGAAAAAGGCAATCCATATAAACCATACAACATAAAAACCCATACAGCATACACTATAAGTAAAGGATTTCCCTGTTAGCCTTTTCTGTACAACAAACAAGCACATACACACACATGCACAGCACACACAAGCATACATATATTTTGTTGTTGTTGGTGGGTTCTAAGTTCTCATGACTTATTTTTTAGGGGAACTACCATCTTCTTATCACTGAAATAAAATGACTTTGAGCATTGTAAATTTGTGATTGAATATTGGCTGAAACCAAGTCTGTGCACGAAATTCATGGAATTTAAGAGAGACTAAGTGTCTTTACAGATCACAAACACAGTTGATGGCAAAACGCCTTTAAGATACTGATTAATATGAACAGACACAGGCATTAAGACCCAGAACCTAAAAAGTACAGTACCCTCTGAACAATGGTAATCGGATTGAAAAATCAATGTTAAGTAAAAGGCATTCAGTCATTTACACCAGTAATTTACATTAATAGAATGCATCTCTGCAGCTGTGATAGCCCACTAAAGGTGATTTACTGTACCTGGTACTTCATGCTCTGTGTAATTCTCTTATTGCCCCAGTTCAGCTCTGCCATCTGGGAGTAAGAGTTTCTCTCCCGAGCCACTGAACCACAGCCTTGAATGTCCACTAGGGGGAGCACGGTCCTCAACTGAAACGCAAGCATCCGCAAATCAGATAACACATAGTACAGTCCTATTAGCCATTATCACAGACATTCAGAATGAGAACATTTTAATCTTTAGTTAATAAAGTAGGCTACATTATAGATTTACATTCATCAAAACACATCGGGACTTAGAGGTGCAAGATATGAGGTCAGCGTGCAAGCTTTAGAAATTGGGGAGATGTTAAACACATACTTGGCCAGGCGAGAGATAGAGACAAGCATTTCCCCTGCTGAAGTCAGTACGCCAGTACTTGTTCACACGCAGTGTAAGATTTACAGGCATCCCATCATTCCAAGACAGTTGAGCCTAGAACCACAGAGATAATACGTTTAAAAAACACACACAATCTGTACTTTTGCCAGCTTTTAATTTTAGTCTTTGTGAAGTGAAGTGAAAGTGAAGTTTGCTCGAGGACAGGGAGACATTTGTAATTTTTCACAGAAAATAAATGTGTTGGGGGACATTCAGCATGCTCTACTGAATCTAATTGACTTTTAAATGTTCCTTGGGTGCTCAACTGAGAATTCAATTTGAAAATAAAAAAATGCGAGGTACTCACAAAAATGTTAAATTCTTTGTGAATCTTTTAATATTTTATTTCCTCACACTAGTCTTCTTATTACAGTGTCACATTTTAGCTACTGGCTACTGCCAGCAACTGAAACACAGCTAGAAAATAAACTGTTAAATAATTCACAAGGAATTAAATATTTTTGCTGCCCTTTTTATTATTTTCCAGGTGTCCTTACACTTACAGCTTTCAGCATGTCCTTTATGATTGTATGCAGGGAAATAATCCATCCATGCAAGAATCATTATTTTCCTCAAGTGTAAACCCTTCTCTGGTAGAGGCAGTAAGGGGGGATGGAGTAAAGTACAGCATCTGTGTGAGGTTTATCTTGAGCTTTAATGCAGTACGTGAAATGTAGCGTCCAGAATTGCATGTGTGTGTGTGAGAGAGAGAGCATAAATGCATGCCTTCTGTGTGTGTGTGTGTGGGTAAGAGACAGAGAGAGAGAGAGAGAGAGATAGAGGGATTGGGAGTGCGTATGTGAGCGTACAACCTATGTGCGTATGCGTGCATTCTGTGGGTGGATGTGTAAATATTTGCGTGAGTGCGTGTCCTGTACATGCCCTGTGCATATGTGTGTGTGCAGATGTTTGTGTTAGTATGTGCACTTGTATGTCTTACCTGATGGCTGTTCCCCTGCCCTCCAGTGTGATGGAGAGATGATGTATGTAGGTGAAGGTGGGATAAAACGGGGGTGAAAGGTTGCCTCAGGTCCACCTGACCTTCCCACCTGTCCTCTTCATGGCTCCAAGAGCAGAGTGCTCGGACCTGGCAGCCAGATAAAGACAATTTCACTCCCCAAAGAGGCAACATTACTGACAAGCAACGCTATTAACATACTGCGCGACTGACACGTGTATATAATACAGTACTGACACACAGTCCTTCCAACACACAACATCACTGACAGAAAGCAGTATTGACATTAGACAAGTAATACTCCTGACATACTTGGTGCTTCACAATATTGCATACAACTCTATTGCTAGATAATCTTAGTCTTAGTCTTCCTGTTCCCAACCTGCTCATGGCTGCCGTGTCCCATCCAGTCCAGTCGCACACGGTCCAGTCGCCTGTGAGCTAACCTTCCCAGCTGGACATCCAGATTGCACTCATGAGGCAGAGAGGCAAACGCACTGGATATCTGGACTGAGAATCAATCAATCAATCAATCAATCGTTACCAGATTTTTATAGCACCTTTTACAAGAAAGTTGTCACACAGCACTTCACATTTGGTTTGGTGACTACATTAATAAGACAACAATACCAGGCTGCAGCTCAAGAATTAAGCAGCTCAATTTGGGTATAGACTCAGCTTATAGGAGACAGGTGTTCAAGGAGAAACCCAGAAGGCAACTTTTCAGTTTTGATTTAAGACCAAAACAACCACTGGAGGCATGAAGTCACTGCTCAAGCTGCTTTGAACTTAAAGTGCTTGCTTTAAACCACAAACCTGTAAATCATAAATCAACCTGTTGGCAGATCATCATAAAAACCTCTCTAATTATCTAAAATATCCTTCATCACACACAAAAAACTGGGCCAAAACTGAAGTGGTATTTAATAAATCCTGAAAGTGAACTACTCAATTCAAATAGATTGCTATAACCTGCTAGTGGACAACACCATACCTCTCAGTCTGTGGGTTCCTTTCTCCTGGTCAGGGGGGGTTGTGTACAGGCCTGAGACCCTGAGGTCCTGACCTCCCCACAAAACGTGCTGTTGCAGTTGTTGGGTGTGGCTGTCCCCGTCATAGGTCATCCTCACTTCCACGGTCTTGGGGAGGGTTTTGAGCTAAGAGTGAGGAGGGGTGGGGATGAACCTGGTCATGACCAAGTTCCCAAGAGTAGCCAAGCAGATGACGTGGTCATGAAGGACATATGCTCAGCAAATGATGGCAACAACAGCCTACCTGCAAGAAGGACTGGTCAAGCTCTAGAGTTTGGCTGTACCCAGTTTTGGTCAGAGCCAGGTCCCCTCGTATCCGTAGCTCCCCCCTACCCAGTTGCAGCTCAGCTGCTCCCTGTAGCCTGGTACTAGTGTGGTTCAGCTGCAGATGAACAGGGGAGAATACACACCTGCTGACCTCCAAACACATTCCTGTGTATAAATTCTCATATCATTTCTGGCTGTGTGATTTTATGTTACTAATTACAGGCGACATAAAGAACGAAAGGGTTTATGCTAAACTGGTAAGAGCCATAGCTTCACTGCACCTGCGTTTGGGTTCCAAGATGTGATGGGAGATAGCGCTGCAGCCCAGGTATGCTCTGACGAAGTGTCACATCAAACTCTTTTCTAGAAGAAAGAATAAATCAAAATGTCAGGAATAAAAATATTAAACCAGTAAATCTGTGGTTTACGAACATCATGGGTCACCATTGAAAACCATTGGAAATATTTGGTTGCATATAATTAAGGTTAATAAATAATAATATTAGCATGGTTCATGAGCATTTGCAGAATCATTTGCACAGTGATTGGTGGGGGGTCTGAGTGTACCTGTTGGGTAAGCTGTGGCCCTGCACTCTGAGTGCCAGGGAGGAATTGGTCTCAGGGTTCACAGCCAAATAACCAGAGAGCTGTGAGTCAGTCAGCCTTCCCCAGACCTCCAGCTGGAAACATGCACGCATAATAATAATAATAATAATAATAATAATAATAATAATAATTATTATTATTATTATTATTATTGCTGTTGTTGATATTTTCATTATATTGTACAATACCCTTTTTTAAAAGTTTGTTATAAGATATTCAAGATACTGTCATTTTTAATAGATATTCTGTCAGCCAAAGATTTTTCACAGACATTTTACACACATACCCCTTCACTGCTACTATAATAATGACTGGCCCTGTTGTGCTACTACTACCATGTTCAAGTCTATTCCTCAAGTAACTATAAGTAACAGTTATTTCTGGAACTCTCTATCTGCTTGTTTGATTTACCTTTTTATCAGTTATGTTCACAGTGCACTGAGGCGTGCCTTCAGTGATGCAGCACCCGAATGCTCACCTGAAGCATCGGGGTGTCTTGGCCTTCTGCGTTTTCCTGTATCGCAGCTCTGATCTCCCTTCCTTGTGTCCCCCAACCTCCCACCTCCCCAGCAACACGGATCTGCCTGCCGTCACAATGCACATCCGCGGACACACGCCTCTGGACCCCTAAGGACACACACACGTAACATAAGAGCACTCCTGGTGTACCACTAGAGGATGGTTCCAGACGACAATGCTGCTATGAAAACAGGAACAAATACAATTAGCAAAGCCTACATTGACCTTTAATGATGTTTGTTACCAAGGCACTAAAGAGTGATTACGTAAGCAGATTATGGAGCAGGCACCAGAGTGCAGAGAGTTGATGTTGCTTTCTCTTAGCCAGTGCAGCACTGCTGGGACTATGGTGCACCCACCTGCGTACTCTGCAGAGAGGGTAGTATTTAAAATGCGGGGCAGTCCGACTGTGAGTGAGGGGGTGCTGGCCAGCGAGAGCAGCAAGTCCAGGTGACCTTCAGCTATGCTGATGTTCAGGGTGGAGACCAAAAGCTTCTCCCCTTCCACAGACAGACTTGCTTCAGACTGAAGCTGAGGAAGGACACCATGCACGATACATACTGCCTGCAGACAGAGAGCCATACATCAGGAAGTGAAATGTTGAATGTTGTCAACATACTATACTGACTCCTTATAATATAAAGAATTACCCTTCATAATTTAGAAAATGTGAACAGCACATAATAGCAAACCTGCACCAACTTCCATCAGCTGTTGTAACTATAACTGATTACATACGTAACAACTAGCATGACCCAACATTCACCTGTGTCATGCCCTCATGCAAACAGGTCAAGGTGCCATTACCTCAACGGCCTTCGGAAGGCCGAGCCGCTGTAGCCACGGCAAGCTGTGCCGTAGTGCACCAGCCACCTCCACATCCGTGGGTGTGTCACTCAGCTTAGCTTTCAGACTCGCCAGTCCATCTCCAAACCGCAAGGACAGCGCCAGGCTCTTGGCCTCCCCCAGGGCTAGCTCAGCCTGACCCCATTCACAAATGCAGACAACAGAAGAGTGAGCTGCGGAATTACAGCAGGAGAAGAAAGGTCCATTTGTATTCAGATGAGACCCTGTGACTTACCTGGATGCTGTTGTTCCCTGGAAGTCCCCAGTGTTTCAGATAGTCCAGTGTGTGAATAAGGAGATACTGCCCTCTGAGCTCACCCTGTGACCTCTGCACTCTCACCACCTCGCTGATCTGCAGGGATGCACCAATAGCTGTTTCCACAACATCCAGGGAATAATATACACTGTGAAACATTCACTCCCTTCACCATATAAACACAATGTCTTCACATTTTCAGACTGGTCACATTTGAAGGCTTGAAACAGTTCACCTCCTTGTCACGTTTCAAGTGTAAAAGCACAGTCCCCATCTGTTCCGAAACCAAAACCAGGAACCAGTCTGAACTGACAGATTATGGAGTGTGCCACAAACTGAAACCTAGTTTATTACAAAAATATGACAAAAATATTCAGCACTGCACACTCCTTCTATATAATTGCTATATGGTTCCCTTAAAAATAATCAATCGAAGACAAAATTCCCCACTGCACGCTACTGCCCCCTACCTGTTTGCTGTCCAGGCTGCAGCTCAGAACACGATGGTAGTGGTCAGGCCCCCTCTCTGAGCTGATGGACAGTGTGGCATTGGCAGGGACTCCGCTACTCAGTAATAGAGGCACTGAGTGAGTGATCTGGACCAGTGTCTCCTGTTGGCCCTGAGACACACACAGCAGAGGGAACACTAAAGCCAGAGGTTGGAAATCCAGCTCCAGAAAGTAAAAGTCCTCCCCAGTATTTTGTTCCAGTCACCCGTATTTGCTAGCCAGGAAGTAGAAATAATTAGTGAAATCAGCTAGCTGACTTCATGGCTGGAAGAAACACGTGGCAGGACTTTCTGACCCCCTGCCTCTGATTAAAGCCAGAGTTCACACCAATGCATTGCCTATGAAGAGAGCACCTTCCCCACTGACAACCTGCTCCCTTATCCTCGCAGTAATGGCAAGTGAGCACATAGGAGAGTTAAGGAATGGCTTTGAATTCACTTGATGTTATGAAATACTTTCTGAGTTATCAAGAGCACTCTACAATTTCAATAAAATTCTGCAAATGCATTGAAATTTCACTTGAACTCTCATCTTGAAATTGAACTCACCTAAGAGCATGTATATCAAAGGCCCTGTTAGCTTTTAAGGCAATATAATTCCTGTGGATTTCAAATGCAATTAATATTAGTTTAAATACACTAAATTATACACAGGTCAGTAAGTTCCAGCAATGCCAAACCTGACAAGATAACATACACACCCTGCCTGTTTTCAGTGTCAAATGAGCCTGCAGTTTTGGCTCGTCAGTGAGGAGAGACAAATGTGAATCCAGAAGCTTCTTGTCAATGAATAAGAATCCAGACCCCTCCATCCTCGATGGAGTCCCCATTTCCTGTGAATCAAAAAATAATTCACACTGCTTAATGGAGATTGCACTTCACCAGACAACTGTCCTCTGAAGTGAAACTTCAAGTGGGTAAATATGACTGAAAGTTCCATGCCATGTCAAATGGGAAGAAAGGCATCCGAAGAGTGAAGCACCTGCAGGGTCGAGCAGTTGTTCTGCAGCAGCACCGTGCCCCGCAGCTTGTCATGTGACTGCAGCCCTACGGAAGCCCGGAGGGCACAGCTGCCCAGCTGCAGCTCCAGCTCCCCTCGGCGTTGCCGTGGACCTGCCTTCCCGGTCACCAGCAGCCGGCTGCGGCCTGGAAGCCCCCCCGCGGCCGAGAACCTGTGCTGCAGCACCGCCTCCACCTGGAGCCCCGAGCCGCAGCCCGCCCACCCCGCTTCCAACACGCAGCCATCCAACCGGAGGGAGCCATTCAACTGGGTCTGCGCAGGAAGGCCAAAGGCCTGGAGCAAAGTATTCAATACGTAAGAAAAATCATTATATCATAAACATGAACATAATGACTAACACTCATACAAGTATACATGTAAATATTCATGAATGATTGTGTCATACATATACATACACATGAATGTGCAGAACTAAGACTATCCCTGGAACTTTCTAAATGCCAATTTTGTCCCTGGCACTCTTCAAAAATCATATAAAATGCATGTTTTTCTGTTGAAAAGGTTCATAAAATAACTTGCATATTAAGGCAGCTCTTCCAAGTGTGTTAATTGGCACTCGTATAGCCCCCTGAGGCGAGAGCAGGCAGCTTTAGTCTTTCACAGCGAGTGATGACACTTCAGATCTCAAGGACAGATCTCCAGGACCTTAGAAAGTGTCCCCTCAACATTTGGAACCACATAATACAACTATCAGACAAATATATTCATGACCGTGCATTAATAACGGTATCATATTCACTGAGATGAATATGCATGGAGAAGACTTCCATTTCTTTCCCCGGAAAAATTAGAATAAAATCATATATTTTTTCAGCTGGTGCTGAAGATGAAAAATGAAATAGTGGCTTACATAAAATAGGCTCATACAATACACATTTGCTTTTAAATTATGTCTGCTAAAAATTCTTTTTTTTTATTTTATTACAACAAACATTATACCAAGTTGTTAAATAAAGCTTCTAATCATATGAAAATGAGCGACGTATTTCTGCAGTATGTTGAGTGCAGGGTGAGGAGTGGTACCTCTAAAAGAGGACACTGAGTCTCTGAGACCCATGCCCACTGGCTCCTCCCCCCAGGCCTCACGTCCCCGCTCGCCCTGATCCAGCAGGGACCCGCCTTAAACACCATGACCCGGCTCTGACCTGGGCCCCCCGGCGCCGACAGGGTGAGGCTGGTTTCTGGGGGCAGGCCCCTGCTGTGTAGCTGGGTGAAGGAGTGCGTCAGGACGCCGGAGAGGCTGGCGGTGGGCTCGCACTGGTGCCCCAGACGCAGGGACAGGCTCTCCCCCTCCACGCTCACGTTGCAGGACAGGGTGGACTGACAGGGAGTCACGGAGAGGAGGCCAGAGAGAGCCGTGTGTGCAGGGACACCAGCGTGCTGTAACAGAACACAGAAAGACCCGCTGCGGACTCACGCGAGAAATACTACAGTAGTATCAGCCAAATACTCTTAAACCAGCAAGGTTCACCCAATTCAAGAGGTCACCTCGAAGATTATAGTATTTTCATATTTGACAGGCAGAATATGTGGGAACAACTGTCAAAAGCAATTGTGCTGCTGTGAACAATGAATCACCTCTATCACCCCCCTAAAGAAATGTATTGCAGAACACATGCAGGATTGATTGAATAATTGATTGATTGCGATCAGCTAATCTACTCAAATATAATTCAGTACTACATAATTCTCTGATCAGGTCATCTATGCATGAAAATAAACTACTAATAAATCAATCTCAAATGACAAGAAATATTATGAACTGCTACACACGTATGAAGTATGCAATTACAGTGTATGCCATGAGTTATTTATGTGACTGTCGGTTCCAATCTTGAGTGTTTTATATGAGGGGCACTGATCTTCACCTCTTTCTCCCTCAGTTGTCTCAAGTTTAAAGATAAACAAAGCAGGAACCAGTGCAGCTGCATCCACAACTTCTGCTCTTTGAACCTAAGATCACCACCCCAATCTGACAAACTGCTCTCAATTACCGAGGGGAGCTCACGCTGGCTTTTCAAACAAACACCACCAGGCACACTCAGGCAATGTGTCAGCCATTTTGTCAATGTGATCTATCACGCTCTGTCATCAGGGACAAGTCAAATGACTAATGAGCTCCCAATTTTTGTTCACTTCCTAGGCTAACCCATCAAAGGCCTGTGTGTGTGGGGGCTGGGAGTGTTTGATGAAAGAGATTCACTGAAAAGGTCAGTGTCTACTTCTGTCCCTGCATCACCTTTTCAAATGACCTCATGGCACAAGAAATGAGCTGGAACTGGACCCAGGATCGGTGCTCCAGCTGCCCTGGAAGGGGAGGGCATACCTGCAGGGCAGGGCAGTGGTTGGTGAAGTTGGCAGCCCAGCTGGACTGAGTATGTTGCGGGACAGAGGTGCCGTCAGTGCTAGCGATAGCGATGAGCTCACACCGCCCCAGCACGAGGTCCAGCTGGACAGAGGGCCGGGTCGCCAGGAGGGCAGACAGGACCAGGGTGTTGCTGGGCGGGATTCCCAGGGCCTGCAGCGGGGGCAGGGAGTGCTGAACGGAGGCCTGGACACTCAGCCGGGGGGAGCAGGACAAGGCCAGGCTCAGCTCCCCCTTCTCCACCCCCCCAATCTCTACCCTCATCTCCAAACGTTTGTTGCACCCCCAGTTTGCCACGGAACCCTTCACCAAGAGCTGTTTGGATAGATGTGCCTGAAAGAAGGAAGTCCAGTGGTCAGTTGTGCACAGAAGGGCCTGTTGAACAAGCCTACTTGAGGTTTCCACTGATTCCCAGGGATAAATAAAAATAACATGCTTCTGAAAATTAAAATTAAAAAATTAAAAAATTAAAAAATTAAAAAATTAAAAAATTAAAAAATTAAAAAATTAAAATTAAAATATTTTTTACTTCTTCTCTTAGTAATGGACTATTTGCACTACAAACTTCCGCATTTGCTTCATAAAGCTTGAATACTTCCAGTCAACTCAAACTCAGTTGTCAAACTCAACTGTCAAAATGTTTTTTTTTACACCAGATGATTACAACAGCTGCCAAAAGTTGCAACCAATGTTCCGTAAAACTCCACGGAACAAACTGGAGAAAGGATTTCAATTCTACGTGTCATCATACATTGATTATGAACTATGAAGGTACCAAAAAGATCACAACTAACTTTAAGCCAATATAAGTTAATGTAACCTTTATTAAATTAAATGTCATGTGGTGTTAAATTGATTTACTTTAATTATTCTGCAACTCTACACTCCAATTAGACTCACACCAAATGTACCTCATGACCCAATTTCAGAAGTTGGTTTGCTTAAGTTAGTGAGCTAGTAATGTTACTGCGTCATACATCAGTATGTTATGGTTAATGTGGGAAACCAGAAAATGTTCATTGACCATGTATTTTAAACTAAACTTTGTAATGATCTCTCTCCATCGGATTTCAAAATTTTGTTAACAGCAGGTGTGATTGTAGGTTACAGCGTAACATACAGGCCATGTCACAGAACATTACTCTAGATCATGGTACACTGTTTTGATATTGTATGTTATGTGCATCTTAATGGTCACATTATTTCTAATGTTAACTTCTCATTGCTATGCAGTCTCAAACACAAGACAAAATAGCATTGAATTCAGGTTAGGGCCTGTTGTTTCAGGTCTATGAAGAACCTGGCAGTGTTTGTGTGGTTGTGGGTGAGTGAGACCCTCGTACCTCCACGGGCCCACCAGCCACATTCCCCGAGCACTGGCCCGAGAGCCTGTCCACTGTGACCCCTCCCGAGCAGTTCATCTGTTAAAACAAACCCTATCTCTCTCAGTTTATTTAAACAGGAGGTGCAGGGCACGAGTCAGAGGATTCTCACTTTCATAACACAACCCTGTGGCCTTGAACGTGCCAGGCCATGTTTGGCCAAATGAACCAGATTCAGGAATAAGGAATAACATATTGCAACCAGTTACATATTATGAAAATATATCAGAAAAAATCTGTGGGGAGACATCATTTGTTTCTCACTAGGAATTTGAGCTATTCCATAATTGCAAATGGATATATATATATATATATATATATATATATATATATAATATTATATATATAATTATATATATATATATATATATATATATAAATAAGTTTATTTTTCTGTCTTGGTCTAAAAGTACAATTGCTATCATGTTGGACTCTTCCCTTCCATCTCAGTAAATAAAGAAACTTGCTTGACAGGAGGGCTTATATAGCATAGAGGTTCAAGAAAACATACAGGGAGCTCCATAATGTTTGGGACAAAGACATTTTTTCCTCGACTTGGCTCTGTACTCCACAATTTTAGATTTGTGATCAAGCCATTCAAATGTGGTTAAAATGCACAATCTCAGCTTTTATCTAAGGGAATCTTCAGCTCTTGTTTGTTTTAAGGGCTATTTGCCTTAAGATATGAAACGCATGTTTAATTGGATTCAGATCAGGTGAATGATTTGGTCAGTCAAGAATTTTCCAGTCTTCGGCTTTAAAAAACTCCTGTTGATTTAGAATTATGTTTGAGGTCATTGTCTTGCTGTAGGATGAGGTTTCCTCTAATCAGTTTGGAGGCATTTGGTTGATCTTGAGCAGATGAGATGCTTCTGTACACTTCAGAATTAATTCTACTGCTGCTATCAGCAGTTACATCATCAGTGAAGACAAGCAAGCCAGTACATGTGGCAGCCACACATGCCCAACAACAACACCCCCACCACCATGTTTCACAGATGTTCCAAACAGTTGATTTTGGTAAGCCTAAGGTTTGCTCAATGTTTCCGACTCTTTTTCCTTATTTCTCAGCCTCATAATGGCTTCCTTGACTAGCACAACTCTGGACCTCATGTTGAGAAAATCACTAGATGCTAAAAGCTCTCGTATACCTGCAAGGAAACAAATGAACACGCCAGACTAATCAGAAACACCCATGAAGCCATTTGTCCCAAATGTTATGGTGCCCTGAAATAGAGAGACTATGTGCTGTAGTGCTAGTTTCTACATGGTGAAACCAAAATGTATAAAATACTATTTAATAAAAGCTGAGAATGTGTACTGTAACCACACGTGAATAGTTTGATTACAAATATAAATTTGTGGAGTACAGAGCTAAATCAAGAAAAAAAAGTATTTGTCCCAAACATTTTGGAGCTCACTGTACTTCTTGCAGAAAACACCAAAGGGTTTTACTGCTACTGTAAGCAAGTTTGTCAGTTATGCTCTATGATCTACCCAATGGCATGGTGTCAACTGTGTATTTGATCGTAACTTGTTTCTTCATGTAGCCTATCAGGTACGATGACAGAAGTGGGTTGTGGTAATAAACTAACAAGAAGGAAACACAAATCTTTCACCTGAAATAATGAGGGCACAACTCCCTCTAGCTGCCTCATGTGGTGCTGTAGAGACATTGCCAGCCTGGCACTGACATCCGTCCTGCCCGCTTCCAGAAGCACCTCCAATGCCCTCTGCTCTTCCATGTGGACGACCACGCCTGCACTAACAACCCCTGTGTCCACCTGCTGAGACAGAATGAGGGATCGGAAGACAAATTGCTGTCCACCTCTTTGCCTCATCATTTTGTTTTTGTAAGTTGATTGACTGAAAAGGGGTAATAGGGAAGCAAGTTAATACAGAGGGGAATGCAGTTCAGTACAGAAGGACATGGTAGAGAAATGGAGAGGAGCAGACCTGGTAGTGTCCTACAGCTGCTGCAGAGCCTAGAACACCTCTCTCCAGCAGGAGCTGGATATTTTGCTGTAAGCTGGAGGAAAGTTCCCATCTCCCAGCCTCCTGCTCACTCCTGAGACCCTCCAGCCTGGCCCTGAGCCCTCGACCCCCTGCCTGGAACTCCCCCGCTGCTGAGAGTCTGCATTCCTCCTGGGCCCAGCTGAGCTGCACACTGCCATTGTAAGCCAGACCTGTTCCCGTGACAACAGAACACCAGATTACACTTCCTGCCAGAGAGCAGCCTGAAGGACCTCACACTCGCAGCATGCCATTTTAGCTGTACATGTCACTCAGTCTGAAAATGAGGGGTAGCTGAAAATCAAACTTGACTTCCATTTGTTTTCAGTTAAATAGTGAGTTATGATGTCATTATATTATTTGGTGGTTCCCGCGTTTTGTTTTTCTTCCCTTCTGGAATATCTGACTGACAAGGTTTTGCATTTGCCAGCAGTTCAAATATTTTCTACAAGTGAATTGATTTAATTGCTAGGGCTTGGAGAAAGTCTTGAGCTGTTATCTCGCATGCATTTCAGTCCACCATCAAATCATGCATTAAGTCATGTACAGTTAATCTGCAGCGATCATCTCAATCATGAATCATGCAGTACACATGAATGTACAATATAATGCAAAAACACTCTCAAATCACTGTAATATGTTCTCTAAAAATCGTAGATTTTAGATTCGTCAGAGATGCTTTGATTTTTTTAAATGTGCAAATCAGCAATGAGGATAAATACTTATCTTAATAGTCTGCATGCTTCTTAAAAATGCATCTACATTTGGGTGATTCACTTTTTATTCTATATGAATATTTGGGATGACTAACAGCTCTGTTAAATCATAAATGGAACTCATTTATCTCTTCCTCCACATGCTTTTTGACAACTGCTTCACACTCCCCTCTGTCTTCCTGAACGTTGTTGCGTTTTATGTTTCTGTATCATTCAATGTTGTCCTGTGGTCTAAATATATGCTGGAGTATGTGAAAAATAAAATACATCAATCTGTATTCAATTTACTAGAAAGATATTTTTTCTCTGTAATTGCTCTTCATGTTGTTTGAGTGTCTGTTCCCCTTCCTCTAGAAATTGATTTGATTAATTTAGTATAAATAATGAATCATAAAGTCATAATCAACTAATCTACTCAAAGATAATTACATAATCCACTCTGTCTATACATACAAATAAACTCTAATTAAATCAATCACAAATAAAAAGGAATGATTATAAACTGTTGCATTAATTCAAATACACATGTATAAGGAAAACAGTTATTTATGTTATTGCCAGTGACAATCTTGAGTATTGCATTTTTAGGAGACTCCTACCAGATGTTTCAAGCATTTAAACAGTAAAATGATGAAATGCTTCAAGCATTACAGTTTTTCACTGATAAATACCTCATAATTAGTCCCTAAATGTATGATAAGTCACACATCCGTACTGACTGACTTACTAATTGCAGATTTAAAAGTGCCTCCAGGGGAGCCTGGAGGATAACTGCTAGAATTCAAGGTAACAACTCAGACGGTCACATGTTCAAGATGAACTCTATGCCCTAGTGATGGCACGGTGGCTGATGATGATGCTACTGCTCCTAGCTGGTACCTGCGGCGTAGAGCTTGGGCGAAGTATGGGACAGAAGGGCATGGAGTCTGCCAGCTCGCCATGTCTCCAGAATGCTGCTTATTTCCACGCACAGAGCCTGCTCTGTGGCGTAAACACACAGTGAGTCCCTCGCCCGAGCTGCTTTCTCTCCCAGCATGTCTTCCTTCCCTGGACCACTAGCCTCCTGGTGATTCAGCTCCACCGCATACACAGCATCCATCACCGTCACTTTCAGCTCTCCTGTGAAAAGTATGGGGCCAAACATAGCCAAAAACAAGATTTCCAATGCTGAACCCTGAGGGTTAGTTTTCTTGGAATGTTTTTTTCAACTCCATTGCTTTCAATTAACAATTATCATTACCAATAGTTATTATATCGGCATTAGAATGTTCAGTTAAGACCATTCTAATCCCATATGTGTGATCTAATGCAGCATTCCAGATTTCTACTGTAGAAAACTCCTAATTAGGAAACTAACTATAGCCATCCAACCATGAAAGATACACTGGAATGGCCCGTTAACACAGAATTACTAGTCGGAAAGTTGGGTATCATTTCATAGCTGAGTTGCCGACTAGGAGGAAACTGATATCACTGAATGGTTGAAATATCGGTGTACACAATAACAGCTAACAGCAGTTAACTTTCAAAATATGTTTTCATATCTATTCTACTGTTCCCAATTAAAAGCCTATGTTACAAAGTAGGTCTGAAGCTTTTGGTGCTCAAAGAGTGTCAGAGCTAGCGACAGCTTCTGGCCAGCCATCATGTTATGAATGCACAACAGAATGCACAACAGACGTACTGTAGATTATCTACTGTTAGGGTTGAATAGTAGCTTTGATGAGATTTGTACATTTTACAATATTTGTCACTGGTCTACACTTGTTGAAAAATTTGCACCACTTCAAAGACTCTGGGCCTGAACACTACGGCCCAATATTACAATACCTTCAGTGAGCCTTGGTGACTGTCTGAGCACCCCCTTCAGTCCCAGGGCAGGGGGGAGCACTTTCAGGCGGGGCAGGGAGTTCTGAAGTGTGCCACTGACGTTCAGCCGCAGCCCAGGGCCGTGCTCCACCGCTCCACCCAACCGGGCCTCCAGAGCCCTGCCTCCTTCCTGCGTCAGGGATAACAGTGCAGACAGCCTGCCAAGAAAAGGCACAGCCAGGGATTGATCATGACACCTTGATAGGAAGCATTGGGAAGAATGGTGAAGTTCAAAAAGTAAAGTTTCACTTCCAGTGTGCTTGGTGAGTGCCTGCAAATGTATTGCAGGCTTGTATACTGTAGCACTTGAAACTACAGTGAAAGTCATTTAACACATGCCTAGCTAGCTTAGCTTGCGAATTTAGTGAAATTCTTTTTTTTATTTTTACACTTTACACAATAACAGCATCACCCCTTTGCTGTTAAATGTTGAGGTCACTTACCTCTCAGTAGAGATGTTAGCAGACAGTTGCAGCTCAGTGTCCTGAATGATAGGCAGGAGCCTCTGACGTAGGGCCACTTTGGCCTCAAGTATTTTGGTGCTGTTCTTCTGGGCATTGACCAAGTTAGCCTCCAGTGTGGCCTGGTCTTCTCCATCCGTCTTCACACAGACATAGCTGCTGACTCCACCCTCCCCGGACAACTCAGCCTCAGCATGAGCCTGGACAGGAAATTGATGTCATTGACGTTTCTTATTTCAGAAGAGCCTGTGATTAGCCTGAATTCCAGATTAATCCATTAATCCAAGTTAGAAATGGAAGAATTATCCATCCATGCACAGATAATTATATTATTTTATTTGTACACCCTTTATTAAACATCTACTGTATTAGGGAGGGACAAGTGATAGATAAGAAGAGAAAAGGGGTTATAAATGCAAACAGATTAATGTGTTATTGCTAATGACCAGTTTAAGACTGTTTTTGGATCGCAAGTAACATTTGTATGTTGTGAAATAGGAGAAAAACATTACAACTTTCACACAGTGGTTTGGTAGTAAGTCTCATTTGGTTTTGACGGCAGAGGCGGAGGTCCAAGGGTCAGAAAGTAAAAGTCCTGCCATGCGTTTCGTCCACGCATGAACTTCAGCTGATTTTACTTAATTAGTTCTAGCTCCTTGCTGATGAATTTAGCTAATTAGCAAATTCATGTGATTGGAATACAATACTGGGGAGGACTTTCTGAACCTGAATTTTCCATCTCAGTTTGAGGGTTAGCTGAAAACTTTGCTTATTAGCTATCTAAGCTAATGAAAAAAAGGAATTTGTTGTTGCCACTAAAAAGAATTTCTAGCATTTAAATCTTGTGAAATTTGATTGTAGTTGTTTTTAAATCATTTACTAATTGCATGGCAAACATTTATTATTATTTTTATTAGTTTATTTAGTATATAAGTATCACCAGTGCATGTTCCAACTTTGACTCCTGCAATTGGAATTCTATTCAAGATTGTGACTCATCGGAAATATTAAATGACTGATGGTTTAATAGCCAAGCACATTCCTGATGTTGGTGGGGTTACACCAGTTGGAAAGACAGGTGAATTACGCTCATACCTGACAAGTGAGGCTGATTATTTGAAAGATGAATTACAAGTTGGTTACATTTTGACTGGTGTAGTCATTAATGTGTTGCACCTTGTAGGTTGGGCGGCAAACACAGCAAGGGAATTGCATTTCAATTCTACATGCAAAGCCTGCATTTATTAACACTCAAATTCGCAGTAAGCCTGGTATACAGACAGGTCATTAAATGAGACTGTGTCACAGCCCAGTCTATACCATGGTCATTAGAACAGAGTGTCAAGGAAAAGCCTAAACCATGCTGAACAGATCAGATAAAAACATGGTTTAAACTAGACCATGGCCCTAAGTTAAGAGAACTTCACACCCTTCCATTTAAACCACACTTAAACATTAACAGCTGCATACAGTAGTTGGCATGTCATAAATTATCAATACAGATTACAGGCCTACCTCTTTGAGAATAAATAATTATTGACAAATAAGATGAGGATGAACCCACCTGTAATGTCCTTGGAATAAAGTTAAATGGATGACTGAAGGAAGAGTAGAGCCCCAATCCATTTGATGACCCATTGAACTGCACACTGAACTGCAAGGGAATAAATAACATGTAAAACCTAATTGGGGTATTATATATTAAATTAATATTACAGCACCAGGTAATACAGAGTGATGCTTTCTCGAAAAAGAAAGAAATTTGACATACTGATACATTACGGTAAAAAGGGTGTGTGTGTGTGTGTGTGTGTGTGTGTGTGTGTGTGTGTGTGTGTGTGTGCGGGTGTGTGTGTAGGATCAGCAGTAGTGGTCTCACCCGGCACTTCTCTTTATGGTTGATCACAGCCCTTCCTGCACCCAAATATTCAAATTGTGGACTGTTATTGGTATTCCATGAAATCTTTCCTTCCAGATTTACTGAAGGGGGGAGCTGTGACTGGAATACAGTGTCATTACCACACAAGCAAAACATCAGAACCACACATACACATGCAGACACACATACACCTGCACAACATAAACACAATAGTATAACTACGCATACTATTATTAGATGCAAAAGGACATGGCTTGAGAAAAAAAGACACAAAATATCAGAAAGTGTCACAACATCAGATTGAAGAAATACAGCAAGGTCAACAGTGCCCTTAGCTAGAGTCTGAACCTCAGGTATAAACCATCAGACCATGGAACTAAATAAGAGCCAGAGCAGGTTTCCACATCTTTTAAATAAGGATTAGCTGTTTCCAAGGGCATACCATCAATTTGAAATTTGGGGGTGGGTTAAATACATAGACCCCGAGAACTGCAACCGTGTAGAGGGGTTTGGTGGCAAGCCCCCTGGAAGAATTTTTTTAAAAGGACAGCAATGAAATTATAATTTCTGGTGAATACTACAGATGACTGATCATTAAGGCTGGGTATTTGTCATTTAAAATATTGGCAGAAGTCGCAGGGCAGTAACAGCAAAGTTGTTAAAAATCATAGAACATTGAAAAAAGTGAGAGTTAAAAACAAAAATGTAGTTATTAAATGAATTAAGAGATCTCATGTGCAGCAGTGAGAAAAGATTTAAATTTGGCCTGGGTATTTGGCCTGGGGGGAACGGGTTGTCTCCCTCTAATGTCAGAGGCACAAGTACAATATCAAAAGGAGGCCAGAAACAGTACAGTCCTTGACACTTAACAAAACAGATATGTGTATCAGAAACAAGCTAAGTCAATGTCAGGAAAGTCATAGAGACCCCTTTTCAAGGCATTGCTAAATTGTTCAAATAGAAATTTGTTGATTCTCAACCTTGAATATTGAATGTTCTCAGTGTGAGGGAGTGGGAGTTTTGGGAGACCAACCGCGACTGAACAGGGGGTTCTTAACTATTCTAAGCTATTAACCAGAGGTAAAATAGCCACAAAGTCTCAAGAGATAAGGGAAAGGAAAACAATACTCCTTAGGGAGAGTATCCCAAAGAAAAGATCTACACAACCCACGTACTAGGTAAAAAAAATAAAGCTTAAGGAGTATGAAAATAAAACAAAACTGCCGGAGCAGAAAACGGGGAAACTCAAAGAAAACAGACCTCGAACCGAGGCTGAAAAAGTAACACCCTAAAGAAAGAATACTGAGCTTAGATTGTGGCACTAACTTGTTACCAACAATCTAAAAAAAGCTAAAGACTGTTGTGCTAATTTTATAGCCACAACAATCCAATATCGCAACTCAATCCTTTACCTTTACCTTTACCTTTACCTTTACCTTTACCTTTACCTCGCTTGACAGAATACCGGCTCTCGTGCAACATAAGTGACACTGAAGCAAAGCTTATCAGCTTGCTTGGGGTTTAAATAGAACGCCAACAAATTGTAAAAAGAAAATTTGCACGTGTATAATTCAATCAACTCAATGGCCGTAATAACTGAAGAAAAGGCGCATAAAAAAAACCAATGGCCGTAATAACTGAAGAAAAGGCGCAGGAAGGAAAAGAAATGGTGGCATCAGCCAAAACCATGACACTCAGCTGCCACCAGGGATTCGGTATTCTGACAAAGTAGAACTCCTAGGGAGAATTGTTTACCTGGAAGAGGTGAGTAAGGTTGAACTGGAGGGTCAGTCCATGCTGAGAAGTGTCTGCTGTGTTCTGGACCCTTCCCAGGACTGTCAGTTTATCCTTTTTGTTGATGCGCATCATCCCTTGCACCTCTTGCTGTGTCTACAGAGAGGGGGAAGGGTGTCCAGACACAATAATGGCTGTCTCATTATTACACCTTTGACCGAGGACAATAAATAGATAAAACAGAATAAAAATTTCTAAAAAAGAAATACGGAAAAAAAAAATCCTGAGCAGTCAGTGAAGGTGCCCATCATGAACGCTGATGAGCCAAATAGGGCAGACATTGCAGGTCGAAGCCTAGGTTGTGCCATTAGATACAAATCAGATCCATTAGGGTTAGGGTAGATTAACATCACCCTGGATTGCCAGGGTACAGTACCACTGTAATAGTTCTTCCCAACAACAAGCTATCCACCTACAGTAAACCACCTATCATCAGTGAGATACCTTTCTCCTCCAAATGGCGTAAACTCTCTGGAAGTACTGTGCCTATGGTGTGGATACAGGTTACAGGCTTGCAGGTGAGTGGATGAGTGGAGTAAACAAATTTCAAATGCAGTGCTCCCTTTGTTTGATACAAGTAGCATAGCAGTAACTTAAGGAGCAAGTAAAAATTCCAAACAGTAAAGAAGTCACAATTTTTTCTTCTTCTTCTCTCATTATTGTTGTGGGAAATGGTTGTTCAACTACATTACAACTTTGACTTCAAAATAATAATAATCATAATAATAATTATTATTATTATTATGATTATTATTATGATTATTATAAAATGTCTTTTGCATAGCGCATTTCTCAAACCTAAGGAGATTTTACAAGCAAGGTATTTAGAAAGAGAAAAGGACAAATAACGTACTACAGGAAAACAATAAGGAAAAAAAGACAAACAATGTGTGATCTGAGGCTTATTTATTTTTTCAGACCATGATGTCATGTGATGATATACAATGCGAGTATTTTAACAGGTATAGATCAGTCCTCTTTATCTTACCTGGTTACTGTGCAGTCTTACACACAGCTCAGACTCCTGGGGAATGACCTCAGAGCTGTAGGGGTGAGTTAGTGAAGAACAAACCTGTGCCAAACAAAATAATAATCTGAGTACTGGAAGTTTGATTATTATGGATGGTACTGCGAAAAAAATAACATCTCTGGCATTCCTGGGGTAGGAGGATCCTTGAAATTGGGCAATTGCAATTATCGCCTGAAGAATCCCAGCTGATTTTTTGTAGGTGCTTGCGTCCAAAAGTTTATAAAATAAAAAGGCTAAAAAGAAAGCCACCAATTGCTTTCATTGCAGTGAAAAAGACCTATGGGTCATAATGTTACACAAATTGTTAAATAAACAGAAGCAATGAAAGCAGTTTGCGGCATTATTTTTCAGACAAATCTCCTGAAGCACACCACAAGAGATAAGTAAGCTTTTAAGTAACATTTTTTTTTTTCTGATTCTCAGCTACAAAATATTAAAATGGCAGCATACAGCAGATCATTTCAGTAGAATTGCCCACAGTCTTTAGTAGACCCGCCATGTCGCTTTGATTTCCCATAACTCACGAAAGGGCCGGTGGGCTTGTAGCCGAGGGTGAAGGTGTGGACGCTCTCTTTGCCTCCGCTGAGAATGGCTCTGGACTCCAGGACATAGCGGGCCTGACGGAGATCCACGGTGAAGGTCTCCTGGAGGACCAGACTCTGGGGAAAGTTCCGGAATGGCTGCCTGGAAGAGAGAGGAGCTCAGCACTGGCAAGACAGATATCAGCTTTACTGGTAGCTCGGTAGAAGGACGTGAATGACATAACCACGGTCCATTCTGGAGGACAAGACCTGGGTCAAATATGTGAGTATTTAAATATTTGTCTTTGAAAACACAACTTCTATGTATTCAAAGCATTTCCAACCAAAATTTTAAATACTTTTCACACACCAGCTACTATACATATTTTAACTACATTTAAAATACCTTGACCAAATAATTATGCCCAAAAAGGGGTGTTGTTGAACAATGTTTTTTTCCCTAATATGGAGATATCATATGATAACAGACAGGTGGCAAGGGCTTTATATCATTCCCACTGGTGAAAGCATTTCCTTGTTAAAATCAGACCTGGGCCAAATACTTTTCTGTGCTCTATTGATCTTGCCTGGTGTAATTGAGCCTGCCAATATGACCAGAAGGCGGGGTTTGCACTGAGAGTATTTCATTGGTTCCAATACACCAGACGAGATCAGTAAAGCATATAAAAGAATTTGAATCCAAAACGAATACGTATTTGTCCCAGGTCTGGTTAAAATCGGATAATATCGCAACACAACCATTGTCATTTGCGAATATACATGCGAATGGAGTGTGCACTATATGTGATGGGTAGCCCACTGAAGGTAAGTAAAGGTTACTCTTCTGTGTGAAACCCTAGAATAAGACACCACTTCAACCCAGGAGGATATAGGATCCATGCCCATTAGAGAGAGCAGGAGCACCTGTCCCCTTTGCCCAGGTACCCCACACATACCTGAGGTGCAATCTCCCCTGTTTCTGGTATAGATCTTTATGCCTTTTCAGCTCTTCCACAATACCCTCCAGCTCCAGCTCCACAGCTGGGCTCATAGGCTCCGTCAGCACCAACTTTACCGTCACCAGCCTCTTCCTCAGTTTCTGTCACATACACATGTATTATATCAATGAAACCATCTAAAATTGCAACTGCATATACTGCCTCTACCTCCCCAATCAGTTGACCAGTCAGTTTTTAACTCCGAAGTTCTACTGTAATTTTTTTATGTGACACAAAAACAAAAGAGACTTTATAAACTTTGTTTCCTCTTGACAGAAATCATATTTTGAAGGATTAATTTAAGTACTTCAATAAAAGATGCTACCGGTATGGCAGAATGGTTTTCTACCTTGTCTGCGATACTGAGAGCACTGGAGAGGCTGATGTTTTGCTTGCCATAGCTGGCCACCAGCTGCAGGGCTTTCTGGTGCCTGCTGTTCTCCATGGAGATGTCTCCCAGCAGGGTCGAGGTCCATGCACTGCTCAGGGAGCTGGAGACTTTGAGGCCCTTTTTCCCCACCACTCCCCTGCCACTGGCCTGGAACAGGATCCCCACGAGACCAAATTACAGGCCCAGAAACAACCATAAACCTTTAATCAACCAACATTAATCATTCCATGTTATGTCTAAGCCTGTCAAGAGCTATGTATCTGATCCTGATACAAGATTATGTTCCCATTCTCTGAAACAATAGCTGTGATAGCCCTCTTTAGCTGATTAGCTTTACTGGATAATTGCTTTTTAAAAATCCTGATTTAGCCATTGAGCATTCTTCAGTAATAGTTGGCTCTACATCCCTTTCCACAAAAGTGATGGTGAATGACTGACAGGTCTAATATATTCAGAGAAAAATGAAAGAGATTGCCATGTTATTTGAGATGTGGCCAATAACAAATGATGACAAGGATTAAGTCATGATTTTCTTCAAATTGTATGTTTTAGATAAAGAAAAAGAAATGTCAATTTCCTTATGGAATTAATTAAATTTTTTTCCACAACTCTCCCAGTGTTATCCAAAATGTCTTCAGGTCTTTACAATACAGCAAACTACTGTATTACTAATGCTATACACAATCAGAACATTGAGAAATCCTTAGTTTGCCCTATACCAAAATTAGGTTGACTGACACAATGTTGTTTCAGTGAGCCCCAAACCTTCAAGTAGGTGCCTGCAGGGGTGTAGAGGTGTAGAAGCCCTTCCCTCTCCTTGCTCTTCTCCCTGTAGAAGCCCTCCACCGCTAAGTTGCGTAGGTTGACCAACTTGCGGGTGGTGATCTCTGATTTAAAATGGAAGGCACGGCGCTGGGGCTGGCTGAGTTTGTGGGCAGTGTAGACATAGAGCCAGGGTGTGTCCATGTTAAAGGAGCCTGATGATCACCACAGAGATCAGTTACTCATATTGTGAGACAGAACATCACTGCTTACTGCATAAACTTTCTTTAAATGATATTGCCTAAGCATAGAGTTGCTCGCTGCTATCACATGATATTACAATACAGGATAGACCAGACTGTTTTATTATGGCCACAGATAATATACAGGCTGTTCAATTGGTTGGTTATTGAAAGATAAACGAGCTAGAAATTGATAACTGGGTTGGTTCTCTGACCTGAATGCCTTTTCTGCAATGCATTGAAGTCAATCGAAATTAGTCTTCGAAATTTAACTGAGAGGTGTTGAAAATGTTCTTGAAAGGTAAGGGTGCAAGCTCATAGTTACCTTCCCATTTCTGCACTAGAGCCTTTGAGGAATCCTTCCAGTGCAGGCCAGCTACCAGAGGCATCTGGTCATTGTAGTTGACCTTCAAGTGGGTGCTGCTTTCTGCCCCCCTCTGACGCAGATGGGAGTGGAGAAGCTGGGTCTTGTAGTTCATGTGTTTCTCTAGCACCTGCAGGCTGAACTGACGTGGTGGAATGCAGTATTGGGAAGAAGATTATAATTCTCTCATTCTCATTCAATCAGTCCCATGACCCCCCTCAAAATAAACTCCATACTTCAGCCATCCTTCAGTCAGGACAATTAGATGTATATGGTATGAAGAGGATAATAAAGAAAATAGAAGGTAGGATTTAAAATGGTGGTTAAAACTTGTAGCCAATGACAACATTTTTCTAAAACGAACCACAACCTACCAATATTTTCAGGTTAATGAATATGGGCAATATTTGTTGACACTCTTCTTTTCATTTTCAATGAGCATGGTGCTGTACAGGGTGGCAAGAACAGTACCTCCAGCAGGTAGCTGGTGTAAATGAACATGGTGCTGTACAGGGTGGAGAGAACAGTACCTCCAGCAGGTAGCTGGTGAGAGCATGTCTGGACTGGTTCTTAAAGGCCTGGCTGAGAAGAACACGGCGCTTGTTGTTGATCTCATCCCAGTGTTTTCCGTAGCTGAGGTCCAGAGCAGACTGTATGTGACCTGGACCTTCCTCGTGTCTCAGCTGGACCTACATGTGATAAGAGTGGGTCCAAGACTCAACCTGCTAATTCAGCAGCAAGGCTCTTTATCATTTGTGTTTGAAGCAATGAAAGCATGAAAGTTAAAGGTTGTGAAATATATGTAACAGGTGAATTGATTGAGCCTCAATAGAAGCTGGCTCAGTGAAGAGTATTTCCAAAGACTACGCACCACCCCCATTAAACTGAGACAATTCTTTCCGATCCTATAAAGATCGATTTTTTAAATGAGAGAATATCTTCTTATCCATATCTTGGCCTTTGGCTGTATTGTCTTTTAATATTAATGTAAGCTGCTGAGCTATGAAATGGAAAGTGAAACTGGGTTTCTTTTGGAGCAAGCCTTGTTCTTATTTCATTTGAAAGCATGTTTTTTAAATCCCCCACTATCATAATGAAACTGGAAGAATTGCTTCCACTTATGCTCTGGGGTCATGGAACATGTTACTGAAAAAACTTAATCCTGTTTCTGTCAATGAGTTCAATTCTGGGTTCTGAAATATAATATCTGAGGAGGGTAAATAAAATAAAATAAACTTTAATCACTGTTCCCTTGCATCATTGCTTTTCTTCTGAAAAAATGTGCGTCATTATATCTCAATGATGCTTTCATTCTGCATCCCACAATCAATAGTCATATAGTGCAATACTAATAAATATTTTGATGGGAAGGGCTGGGCCCAAGAAAATGTATGCTGAATGCTGAAGACAGAGAACTAGGGCATATGAATTAATACATTATTTGCCATTTGAAATGTCTAAACTGGCCAAATACCCGAGGACAGAGGACCATGAGGAGAAGTGATCATTTGATGTTCTATTATAAAAAGAATAAGAGGAACTAACATGCATGATACCTCAATTACACCTTTCTAAGGAGGTATGGTTTTCAATGCAAACTTGAAAATAATCAAGGATTATCCATATAGGAAAATGTATGTTTTTATTTGGTATAACAGTACTATTATGCTGGGAAAAATTGCATGCAAAAAGCATTCATACTTTGGGGGAACTATCACCTTATTTAAAGCTAGGCTCAAAACATATCTTTTTAGTCTCTCCTATATTTGAGGGGCAGGAGTGGGTGGCGGGCATAACTATAGAGTCTCTGGTGGACTGAGCGGTTAGTGCTGTCACTGGATCATCATTGGTAGTGCTTTGTTAAGCTGAACTGGTCATGGTCTGGTGATGACTGTCTCAAGCCTACCCTCATGGCTGCGTTGGCCCCTGTCTCTGTTTCCCTTAGCTATGCTGCCAAAGCCTTATTCTGCCAGGGTTTTCCTTATTGCATGCAGGCACCTCTGTCTCTTCTGCTCTGCTTGCTAATCTACCATCTGAACCCCCTAACAATGTTTTTTTTTTCTCATCTTCCTCAGCCTGGAGCTCTAGCCCAAGTTTGCTGAGCACCCCCTCCCTGGCCCGGAGCTCCAGCCCTACACCAGCTAGACCAGCTGGGCACCCCCACCTCCTGCCACTGTTGATTTTCCATAACAAACAGGTGCCTGCCCACGGCAGGTGGGTTCCCCCTCTGAGTCCGGTTCTGGTCAAGGTTTCTTCCAGTTATCAGTCAGGGAGTTTTTCCTTGCCACTGTTGCCCTAGGCTTACTCTTTGGGGGCCGGTTCTCTGTAAAGCTGCATTGTGACAAAGCTCCTTTGTTAAAAGCGCTATACAAATAAAAATTGATTGATTGATTGATTGAACTACAGAACTATACGTTGTTTTCCTTATTGTATGAGGGCATCTCTGTGAAAAGAATAAATCAACCTTACTGTTTTTAGCAGTGCCTAGGTGCTTCTGAAAAAGATGTAACTGATATGAAAAACCAGACCATGTTTACTTTCACGTTTTGACCATTAGTGATCAATACTAATCATATTTACAGGGCCATTTCAGCAACTATGTGGATGGAAGAGATGCATGCTGTACTTGGATGCTTTATCTTAGTCGTATAGTATAGGAAGGCCCACAGTGAGTGAAGTAGGTGAGAGGTGTGGTGTGATGTGGGCTGGCCTAAACTAAACCACAAGCTTCAGATTTCAAGTTTCAAATAATTCTAAGACATTCTACCTTCTTAAGAAGTCCCTGGACTTACCTTGTGATTTAAAGAGGTGATGTGGGAACAGTAGAGCTCATGCTTGGCCCACAGGCGATAGATTTGTCTGGAGTCCCTTTCGTTCTTCAGGTTCTGTGTCATGTGGCACTCCTGCCGCTGGTTCTGAGCATCTCCTGTTATACGACACAGGGATTAGAGCTCTATGATCACTGCTTCTCGCTAAACAGATCTCAATGAGTATGCCTATATTCACATGAGCCTCCATGCTGGGTTCCATGTAGACATCTCGGCCTGCAGCTCCCTCTTTGGCCCTAACACTTGGCATTGTGACATCACTTCAGCCTTACCTTGCAGTCCGTATCTGAGCCTCATGGCGGTGCTCCAGAGTGGGCCCCTTTGCTGCAGCAGCCCGATGATTTGGCCCCCCAGCACACCGGGCAGGAGGAGCTCTGCCTCCGTGGTGTACTGCCTGTGCCCCTCCTCTACCCTGCGATCCAGCAGCACTGTCGACATCCAACCACAACAAGCACCCCTCAGGGTAATCCCCAGTGTTAGCAAATTTTTAGACCTGTATTAGTATTGAGCTAGTCAGACTGAGAAAACAATGGTGATGTAAACAACAGGAGATTCAAGTCAACCAATACTATCACAACTGTATACCAGAGAATGAAGCGGTCTCCCTGAACAGATTTTTCAGCTTGGCAGACACACTGATCTTTCTACCCATCCCACGGGTAATGTTGGCAGAGAGGATTATGGGATGGCCTTCAGCTGTTATTTTAGCCTCCAGGTGGGACAGGAGCCTCTGCTCTGTGGGAAGGATCTGCATGTCCATCAGTCCCTAACATGACAAAGAATGCCATGGGAAATAAACATGGAAGTTCAGATCCTATGAGATTCACATAAGGATAACATATGATCATGTTCAAACTTACATGGAAAACAGCTTATAAGTGTTCTGCTTCGAAAATGAAAAAAAAAAAATAATAATAATAATTTTCAAACTCCAAAAATATATTTTCAATGTCTCAGAACCTATTTTTTAAGTTGATATTTTACCTTTATATAATAATGATGAAGATTATCAACCAGGAGCTCCAACTTCCCACTGTGCATACCTCTAAATTGATCAGCTTGCCCTGGGAAAAGTGACACATTAACACTTGTTGTATGAATGAAATCAATGAACTGAAGCCTTAATATGGTCAGACTGTGGAATTTTAGCCAACCTTGAATGTGTAAGCTTTTTAGTGGATGAGTCATTTTCAGAGTCAGCTTAGGGGTGACAGAGCTGAAGCTCAGGTCCAGGGCGACATCTCTTGGAACAGTAGAATGTGGGGTGCCCAGGAAGAGGTGCAGGGAGGCCTCAAGGGGGACCCAGGTGCCCCGCTGAAACATATATGAACATACAATGAGTACACACAAAAGCCCAAAGGGAGCAAGTTCACTTTTTTAAGGTCCTTTCTCTTGAGATCTATATGCACCACTGCCTAAAGCAACCGCGATGAACTGAAACATCATGGTTTCAAAGTAGGTGGTATTTCATTCGAGAAAATAGTACCAGTGGTATCTGGGCAGACGTATTTCCTTGTCGTTGATTTGAAGGACCGCAGAGATAATGGGGTGTACCTGGGACTGGAGGGAATAAGCTGCCTCCAGAAGGTACTGGTGAAGGCCTCTGTCCAGCTTCAGCAGCCTTAGGGACAGGACGGCTGGGCCTGCTGGCGGCAGTGCCACACCCAACCCGGACAAGGGGTAGGATGCCTGGGAGCACAGCTGCCATCCCACAAGCTTGGACCCTGTCAGAAAAACAGATTCAAGATTAAATCAGGCCAAAGCACTCAAAGGAGAAAGACACATTAACAGCCATACACTGCATTAGGGCTGCACTATGTATCTTTCACTGCAAAGGGCTGTGCTGTCAGAATTATGAATATTAGAACAAGTCATGTTGACCCTGTCAACCTCACTCCACAATCAAATCTTTTTTTTTCTCCACAATGCAATCGGTAAAGCCTAATTTATAATTCACGCAAAGCTTTTTTGTAAAAAATGTAGTGTGATACAAATGACATATTTTCAACTAAAAAAAGTGTCGCACTTTGTCTCAGTGTCACAAACCTCTAGAATTTTGTGATGTCGTGGACGCAGTCATACTTTGTCATGCAGTGCGATTAGACAGCAAGAGGGAACACCAAAAAACTTTGTCACTGATACTATTTTTTATTTTTTTATATTTATTTATTTATTTATTTATTTTTTTTGCTTCATTGTTTTGGTTTGTACTGGTGCTGAGTGGATAAAAGAAAGGCTATTGGAATAAATAAGAATCATCTGACATGTTAATTGTACATTGCACATTTTGCCCATGTCATACAGCCCTACCCTACATGATCAACAACATATCTGTTCTTGATTGAAGAAGGTGAAATATCTAAAGAACTGACAAATTAAAAACAATATACTCAGGGACAGAGTTTGCTTTGATCTATGTAATTTGGTCATATTTTCCTTGTTTTATTGATATGCACTTCTTCTTTATGTAATATAAAAATAACAGTTTGGAGACCTAGAAATAAATTTAAAAGACAATTCTGAATACACATAACTACACTGTAAAACAGTATATTTGTTACTAGTATACACCCTGATATCTGGCCCCACTTTACAATTCACTGTTGAAGCTTATAATTGAAACCAGGGGGACACTCACAATCTTGAGGTGTGCAAATAGTCTTGTCCACACGATCTCGAAAACCTGTCAGTTCCTCTCTGACTGCTGCATTCACGCTGTAGGTTCTAGAGCTGGGTATTAGAGCGCAAGGCTTTCATGTTAATAATCACTGGGTGGTGACACAGTACTAAATGATACATTGAGGAGCATCAGTTTGGAACAAACCAGGTGACAGTAGAACAGTCAAAAATAACTCCTTTTTTTAGCTGACCACATTTTGGCAGGCTTGCTGGTTATGACATCTTGAGGGAAGGCTTCATTTTTGACCTCACCTGAAATGAACGATGTCCATGATGTCTTCGGGAGTATTCAGGGTCACTCTCAGGTCCTGCCCTTTCTGCAGCTGAATGGCGCCATCCAGGCTCGTGGAGGTTCGGAGCCCCATGGCCCACTCCACCCCCGCCTGGCCATAGGGCCCCTCCACCCCCATACGGGTCCACACCCCCACATACGCACTGAAGGGGTGACAAATAAGCATCACTCAGGTGTTGACCAAAAGTGTCAGGTGTCAGCATCACTCAGGTGTTGCCAAAGGTGTCAGGTGTCACCATCACTCAGGCATTGACCAAAATGACACCTTCCACAGCCTGTCAGTGACAGGCAACGTACCTTGGTTTGATGTAGCCAGAGACTGAGAAGTGGGACCAGCTTACAAGGTTGGCACTTCCTTTCACTCGCAGGCTGAGAGAGGAAGATACATTGAGGGCCAGCTTGACAGGCAGGCCAGAAAGAGAGGGCAGGACCAGCTCTTCCGTAACTAGCACTGCTCTGCGGTTGAGCTGCAACTCTTGACCCTGCAGACAGAGGAGAGTTTGAGCTCAGGTGTTAAGGTTCATTCAAATCATCGCCAGCCAATACGTATGTCCAATATACATGGTTGTATGGTTGTTTTATGCAAGTTAATGTTGCTCTTATGAACAGGGCCATGAGTTTCTTCCGGGCTTCTTTTAACCTGTCATTCTGTCCTTTGACACCAAGAGATTGATACAGGACTTTCTGAATCCATGTCTTCAGCAGCCAACTTATTGCAGAACCTTATTCATCACAATTAATCATTCAGTTGGCAATCAGTTATGGGTGTCCAATCCTGTGCAAAAATATAGAAACGCTAACCCTGTACCAGTACTTTTGGAGCACAAATTGTGGACATGGCTCTTGCAATTTAGGTGGTTACTCCATTTACTTGAGATACAGGAAGAGTTACCAGCAGCCTGCCACTGAGCAAACTCTTTGTTTTCAGCCAATGCCTGCATGAGCACAGGGGCTCTAGCAGTGGGAAGCTAGAGCCCCAGGAGGCAGGTGCCTGTTTCACGTAATTCATCTAGGCTACACTTAACTGAAATGTCAAACTATTTCTGTGTGTTTGCATGCAGTGCCTGGGGATCTGCATGAATATGCTGTAGGTTAAATGTTTCCCAGGTCACACGGTCAGGAAAAATTCACAATTATGATTTTGATTGTGTGATTATGGTCTGCTCTTGAGGAAAATCATTAGACAGGAGTTTGTAATAATGGTTTTATTTTAGCTCTGTGCCTCAGTGCCTATTTACTCCTGCCGCTTCATACCTCTGCTCCTGTTCTTGTTGCTGATGATGAATAAAATGAATAAATAATATGAATGCTGTGGTAAATTTTGATCTCATACCAGCAGGAATAGAAAGAAAGAAATACTAAGGTTTCACTGAGGTATCACCGCTAACAGTCTCACCTTCAGCAGTCTGACTGCTACTCCAGCCAGGCTGAGCGACAGCTGCCTCATCTGCGCACTGACGTCATCGCAGGTAACAAAGGCCAGCTCGTCGCCAAACACCTTCACGCTCAGCCCACACCGCGGCCTGGTGTCACCTGACCGTCGCCCTGCAAACTGAACCGCGCAGCAGTGAGTGCAAGTGCTTTACGAAACCGCCTTCACCCGCCATATATTCCATTCAGCGCTAACACAATATCCACATGGCAGTAATGTAAGAGTCATTTAGTCTTTCATGTGACACTGAGTCACTTTTCCAGGGGCCAGTGCCTTTACCTTAGCCTTGGCCTGTCCGAGGCGAGTCGAGCCGGTACTGCGACAGGCCTTCTCCTTCCTGTCTGAGAAACCGTTGGCTTCTTTCCCTGCTTCTCCACTCCTCCTTTTCCTCTCAGGCGCTTCTGGGCGGCCAGCCTCCTCTTCAGATGGTGGTGCTTGGCGACCAAACACTTGTTTCATAAGAGGCTCCATGTTTTCTGCTCGGACGTTAATCTGAGATGAAGAACATAGCAAATGCACTGCATTTAAAAGTGAAAGAAACATATCTATCACCATTTTTTATTTTTCGTTAGAGAAAATTCAGAAAATGGCAACAGCAATGCCCATACAATAGACAATTCCACAGCTGTCTAGATCAGTTCTCAAACAACATATGCTTTAATTTTCTGCGATGTGTTTATATGCCAAATAATTCATTTAGGAAGTGATTAAGTGTTTAATGGATAAAATTTTACAATAACAAGTGAAATTTATCCTTTTTATGACCCCAGATCAGGAGCACTCTCCACTTATATCAAATAGGGACTTTATTATTGAATCAATGTTTCTTATGTTTGCATGGCATTATTACTTTCTATTCTGTTGCTTGTGTGCTTCGACACATAACTGATTCAGTGCAAAAGGCACTCAGTATATTGCTATAAATACTTTCTGTGTTCTCTCTGCAACATTGTTTTGGCTATAGTCTATTAATCTTTTCAAAAGGTCATTATGAATACTATTTTAGTTCCATAGTGTTTGGTCATGTTTTACAGTACAGTACAAATTAATTTCACTGTACACTACCATTATGAATTGTGAAATCATTGCCAAAGGTGTTGATTGCATTTTTTGTAATTATGTCTATTGCTCCCTCACTCTCTTCATCCTACCCACCTCTAGCAGGTTGAAGGCTCTTCCCAGAATGTGGAGGGTGAGGTTGGCCATGGCAGAGCGTGGAAAAAGGGAGCTGGGTGAGAAGACCAGGGCCCCCTCCACATTGACATCTCCATACCCTGTCACATAGACAGATCATAATGCACAACACAGTCATTACATAGCATTACAACATCAAGCATTATTCTCTTTCATTTCCAGCACACCTGTGTCCATAGTGGCATCGATGTAAGAGGAATATTTCCAAGATTCTGCCTCAAAGTCTTTGCTGATGATGTCATCAGGCAGCGACTCCATTAGGGCCTGCTTCAGAGGGTCCTCGGTCTTCTGAATCTGAGTCAGGTGACTCCAGACAAAGGCGCCCACTGTGAAGAGATTCATGCCCACATACATCTACAAATGCACTGAAAATTCTGAGAGTACACTGTTTGGATTTACTGCTTAATATTCCTACAATAAACAAGTTGTTATGGACTGTAAACAACAACAACAAAAAGAAATGAACACCAAAACTGACAAACAAGGAAAAATTTCCTCACAACTAAATCGCAGTACTACTATTTTGATTGATTTCAGGAAACCTTACTGTTGGCTGAGTGCTCCCTGGTTTCACCACACATCCACCTCTTGCCTCTCACCTTGGCTTGATGTCTCATTTCTCAGAGTAGTCCTCACTCTCCGCAGCACCTGTGGGTCTGGGCAGCGCATCAGCTGCTGGTATGCAGCGATCCTGACCTCTACGTCTTCCTGAGCTGAGCAGTACAACTGGACCAGAGCCTTTCTCTGGATAGAAAAAAGGGTTGTCACACTTGTTTCATTTATTTAAAGAAAAAAGTTATCAAACACCCATATAACCCATGTGAAAAAGTAATTGCCCCCTTTAAAGCAGTTGCACCTCCTTTAGGAGAAATAACCAAACACTTCCTAGAATTTTATATCCATGTTGCATATCGCTGTGGAGGAATTTTAGCAAACTCTTCTTTGCAGAACTGCTTTAATTCAAACAAATTGGCAAGTTTTTGACAATATCTGCTCATTTCAGGTCCTGCAACAGCATCTGAAATTTGATGTCATAAATTTGACTGCACTACTTCAAAACTTGAATTTTGTTTATATTCAGCTATTCAGATGTGGACTGGCTTTTGTGTTTCGGATCATTGGCTTGCTGCATAACACAATTACACTTCAGCTTCAGCTCACAGACAGAAGACCAGACATTCTCCTTAAGAATTTTCTGGCACAGATTAGAATGATGCTATGATTCCTTCAGTAATAGAAAATGGACCAAGCAGCAAAGCATCTCCACACTCTCACACTGCCACCACCATGTTTGACTATTGTTATGATGTTCTTACTGTGAAATGCCAGACATAATGGGACCTGTGCCATCAAAGAAGTATCACTTTTGACTCTATCGACCTAATATTACATTTTGTCTGAAGATCTGAAACCATTCAGTGTGACAAATATGCAGTAATAGAGGAAATCAATACGGGCAAATGTTTTTCATGGCACTTGTACTTATACTTGTGGAATTAAATGGATATGTAAGTCCATATTTATATGCAGCAATGTAATTCATCAAACAAATAAAGACTCTTTTACTAAACCTGAAGCTGTTTCTTACTATAAGAAAGTCCTTAACTTCAGGCATGACCAGTCTAAGATGATACTTACATTAGCACTGCAGGGGATGCGTCTGAAAGCATGGATAGCAGCAAGCCTCAGCTCCAGGGGGCTGGAAACATTCTGAGCACAAGCGCTCAGCACAGAGGTGAAAGAAGAAGCTGCAAGGCCTGCATTCCCCACTGCCTTCAACACTCTGAGCTTCTGCACGCACAGAGAATCCACCATCATCATTACAATCAAAATCATCACCATTGACAATATTGTCATCATTACCATCATAAAACAGTATTTCTCAGTGTCAATGTTTCCACTGTCATTGTCATGGTTGTTATTTTCATCGCCATCTCATCTACGTCTTCCTCAATTGTCTCCATTAAAATGAGCGAGAGAGCACACTGTTCTGTACCTCAGCTAGCTGTGAGGTTCTCCCATCCTTGCAGTCTTTTCCCAGCATCTCCCTCAGCATATCCATGAGCTGCTGAACCTCAGGGAAGAGGCTGCATGGAGACCGTGCCCTCTGGCAGAGGGAGTGGACCATTGCAGACACAGCCAGAAGGGTGCCAGATCCAACCTCTGGAGACTTCAGTAAAGCCTGGGGGATACAATGTCCATGAGTCAGCCCTCAAACTAAGAACTGTCAGCCAGTCGCTCTGTAAAGCTATGATAGAGAACTGTTAGTTGGCCAGAGTCTCCTTACTATGCTAGGACAGAGAACTGTGGGCGAGTCTCTTTGTTAAGCTAGGACAGAGAACTGTAGGCTAGCCTCCTTACTACGCTAGGACAGATAACTGTAGGCCAATCTCCTTGTTAAGCTAGGACACATAACTGTAGGTCAGTCTCTTTGCTCTTATTGGTTGAGATGCTGCTAAAAACAGCCTTAGTGGGGATATTTAAGTATAAAAACTTAATATTGGATGTATTGTTTCCTGTGAGATTGCAGATATTGTAAACATTCAGTTTTTTGTTCCTTAGTCAAAGCTTAACATTTTCAAACTATAGACTCAGACATATTTCCTGCAAAACATTATAATTTCAGCCTTTTGCATTATTTTTAAAGGTTCAATGTAGATTTAAAAATTAATCAAGATTCAGAAGATAGGAGGCTTGGGGGCACAATCAGACAATCTGATTTACTGAAATAACTGCACATCAGTGATTCACGCAGAAGAGGTTTACTTGCTGTAACATGTGTGTTACCCTCTTTTTAAAATCTCAATGAGACTACACTGGTTAAATAACGGACATATACACAGTATATGTAACTGATTGACCTGGGGTTCCTAAAAGTTCCCTTGATGGATTCAGGTTTAGGTTGCTCCACAGTGCTGTACCATGTGGCCAGGTTGTACTCACACTGATGGAACGAATCATGGCGGGGGTGGGGTGGGGAATAAACGCAAAGGAGGAGAGGAAGGAGGACACCCGTTCTTCTTCCACCTCGCCGCCCAGAATGAGGTCCGTCATGATGGAGATGCACGCCTCGGAGCCACACGCTGGCAGGGCGTCCAGTAGAGGCTGCCTGCAACCAAGGCGATGGCCAGGATTCAGCAGCATACATTGACATATAAATTCAAATAGAGCAAATCGTAACAAACACTGTCATTTATATGTAGGTCCAAAATTAAGGACAAATTTCATTTGAATCCTAGACAATGAATCACATTTGCCAATGGAAAGTGATTGGAAAGACTACATATGAAGCTTTTTTTAAGGTCTCCCCTCTGCCTCAAACAAACCCCAATGCTCCAGTGCGGTGGTAGGGGTAATGTGCTATAGGGGATGCTGTCTTTCAGATGAGATGTTATGCCAAGGTCCTAAATCTCTGTAGCCATTAACAGTCCCTTATTGCACAATGTAGGGGTTATCCCAATCTTTCTCAAGCTGGCCACCTAATCATCCCCCAGATTAAGTGGCTCAATCATTTCCTTCCTCTCCACTGAAGATAATGTGTGATATGCATCCTGTCTCAAAATGGTGAGAGCTACGCATGGTTGAGGTCAGCTTCCCCCTTTGCTGTGTAGAGCAATGGCATAGTGAAAAGCCTTAAATAAATGCAATCGATTCATATTTATTATTTAATCCCTCTCGATTCAATATGTTGTACCCTAACTTGTTTGTGTAATTCTCTTTTTTTGTGTTGCTTAATCAAAATTAGCCATTATGATAGTGTTGCTATGTTATATGCCATATTTTAAGTTTTTATATTTTATTCTAGGCTAATTGAGTGACCTGTGGCTCCTGCTGTTTTGTGATTTTTTTTCTAGCAGTCATGTGAACATTGGAAAGGCAAACGTTTTGATGCTGCAGAGGAGACTGACCAATCATCACGGCACTTGAAGGATGCCTCCAGCCACAGTTCCTGCAGCTGGTCCCTGGACAGCGCCCTCAGCTGGAACACCAGGCGTAGGAACAGGGCTGCCTGCTGGAAGGGGGTGAATGAAGCCCAGGATCAGGGACGTGCAAATAAACCCCCCCAACACCATCACAATCTCAACCAGCAGCCAATGAATTTAAACTCATTGGAATGCAAACAAAGTGCAAAAAAAACGGAAAATAAAATGGAAAAGGGCTTGCGCAATTATTAGAGAAATGCTAAAGAAGGATCAGTTTGGGTTACAAACAAACTTCCTAAAACACCATAGAATAATGGCTCGTCTACATCAAATGTGTAATGACCATTACATACAGCTACAGAATGGCACTTTGAGTCACATGAGGCTTTGTGTTTCAAGTAGTCCTTGCGGTTGGGAGTGGGATAAAACCTCCAATATTTCACATTTGCTTAATTCACTTTTACTTTACTTTTACCACCAGTGCATTAATTAAAAATGACTTTCCTTACACCATATTCAGTTTACCTGTCATTTATCTGGCAGCCTGATTAACCTGGCAGTTTTTTGGCATACTATGATATATTATCATAAAGATAAATTTAGATTTTATCAGGATCTTAATCCAGGCTGCTATATGAGTTTAATTTGTCTTATTTTTTCATTTTAATTTTGTGTTTTCATCAGTGGTGCACTCAGATCAGGGTCATAGACTCTGCTCAGATGTACAGGAAATGACCTCATTATGCTTCCCTTACCTTCTGATGGTCCCCTTTTAAGGCACAGAGCTTTCTCACTGTGTCAGAGGACTCAGCGGGTGTCTGTTTACTGCCCTGACCTGGGACTCCAGGGGGTTGCTTGAACCTCAAATTGCTGGAATACACAGGGCCTACTGCATCTGGAGAAGGAAAAGTGAGACTTAACCCCAGACCACTGCAGCACACTGGACCTCCTTCTTTGTATTTGTGGTTGTATTTTAGCACTGTAGTACCCACCTGGACTCACTCGCACCCCATCCTGGGCCCTCAGAAGGGTGAGAGTGGTCACAGTCTCAGTGTGTGGCCCACCTGATGGGCCAGACAGTGTGGCTAGACTGACTGTCTCCGTACAGTTGACCTCTTCCATGGCCTGGTCTCTATGGCGCTGAAAGCACTTCACCCTGGACTCCAAGGCCTGCTCTTGGAATGTAGGAATAGATCTAGAACATTCCAGTACGTACACTCGACCTGACTGCTCATGAGATGCTCTGCTTACAATGCCAATATCAATGATCAAAATGACACAAACTTTATAGAAAATGGGAAAAAAATTATACATGTACTACAGTATAATTATACCTAGATACAGTATTTACTCTTTGTCCCATATTTACATAGATATATTTTTTCTCATTTGTTTGGAATGGAGATTCAGTGTTCATAAAGCTAAGTTGCCTGAAGCATTCCAGAACTTATTGGTATCTTCCATTTTTAAAAATTCTTCACCCTCTCCCTGGTCATGATTTCTATACCAAATTTAGGATAACTGTGTTATCCAAGACTGCAACGAAATGCTGATCCCATCCAAGGATTTGCATCAAAACTGACCCTCTGTGCTGTAACATCACCTAGCGTGTTATTACTTTGCGAAGATGGACACAGTCTAGTCACAGGCCTTCCCACGCAAAGGGGCCGCTAGAGCTCACCGTGGTGTCAGCGAGAGGGACAGAGTGCACCCAGAAATCAGCCAGCCTGTCCTGGTAACACTGCTGAAGGTTTCGTGTTTTTACTAGCAGTGGCCCCCTCCTTTCATAGGTGCTCCAGCAGGTTCCATGAATGTCTGTCTGCACAAAAAAGAGAGGCATTTAGGTAACAGTCCAAATCTCTCGCTGACCAGGCTTTAAGCTGCCTTAAAATGTCCAATATTCTGCTCTCTGACTTGTCCTTTAAAACACATGTCATTGAAATAAAAGTAAAAAGATTTTTTTTATAAAGATCCATATTGAATTTGATAATAAATCCAAGGACAAAACATTTTGTTCACACACACACACACACACACACACACACACACACAGAGCCAGTGGCTTTTGCAAGAAGGACTTATATATGCTTAATGTACAACGCCCTGCTAATTGCCTGACATTCTCACATGTACTTTAGAAACACCCTACATGCTTATGATGAGTATGTTGATTAGGCTGGAAAATTACTTGGAAATAATAATAGGGCTCTGTTCCAGATCTCCAGGGTCATATCTCAAGGTATTTGATCCCTTTCTGAATTCCTCTATTATTTCATATTTGTCACACTGAATGGTTTCAGATCTTTTGACAAAATGTAATATTAGACAAAGGGAATCTGAGTTAACACAAAACACATTTTTTAAAAGTATTATTTCATTTATTTAATGAAAAACGCAATCAAACACCCATATCACCCATGTGAAAAAGTAATTGATACCCCTTACAAAACTGGTTGTACCACCTTTAGCAACAATAGCTGCAACCAAATGCTTGCTATAATTCTATATCAGTCTTTCACATCGCTATGGAGGAAATCAAGAAGGGGCAAAATGCTTTTTCATGGTACTGCAGATGGATTGCAGATCTGGATCTCTTACACCACAGACTGCATCTTGTGAGGCCGATGGCTATATGACCTGTGCTCTCACCTCTTCCACCATTTCCTGTGTCTCCCCAGTGTGAGAGGTCTGGAGCACGCTCAGTATGGCCCTCTTGATGTTGAGCGTCCACGCAGCCTCCCCTGCCCTGGGGCAGACTTCCAGCACCTTCCCCTGCCGCATAGAGAACAGCAGGGCATTCCTCTCCAGGGCCTCCCTGGAAATACAAACAACAGATGGATCTGCTCCCAGCAGTTCCACAGGTTGCTATACATCGCAGCTTTGCATCCCAGAAGCCCCACAGGCCACTGCGCCTAACAGCTCCACCTCCGAGCACCCCCCACAGGCCACTCTGCCTCCCAGTAGCCCCACAGGCCACTCCGCCTCCTAGCAACACCACAGGCCACTCATTCTCGCAGGTTCATACTGTTCTCATGATAGCTGCATCTTCAGGGTCGGCAAAAGCTGTGTTTTCACCCAAGCAAATTCATGGATAACATAACAATGACTGTTTGCAAACGGCTTGAATGAATGTAATTTGAACCCAAGCTGAAATCTTGTCCCAAGTAAATAAAGTGTTGAATAATAAACACTCCAGGGGTTAGGACTTCTTTGACTCACCTAATATGCCTTGCATATGCTTTCCATTAGTCAGACTTTACATTCTTTATTTGTATTATCCAGGGTGAGCTACACAGGTCAAATTTTACATATCTCTCTTTGAACGCCTGGATACTGAAGACATTTGGGGCAAGTGTCTTCTATTACATGGTTGATTTTTACACACACTGCTGGATACAAGCCTAACTTATTAAGCACTATACCACACCTTCATGCAAAAACAAAAACTGTTCACCACAAAATTAAGCAGTTGAGAGCACCATTAAAATAAACTTTAAAAAAAAGTTTTGTTTGATAAATCCTCCAAATAATCAGAGGATGATATCAGCTTTACCTAAAATTCTTCAAGCGTTGCACTGAATTTTCCCTCTGCGGAGATACCTTCTTGATCTGTGAATTCCTCAGCTACAGAAAACAAACAAGCACCATGAAAATGAGACAAGTGCAAAGACATACCTCAGTAAGACCTTAGTAGGACCATACAATGCAGGTCTTAGGGATCAGTTAAAACGCAATTGAATGGTTAAATCCAGAAGTTTCTATGGTGGCAGACCTTCATCATCAGCAGGCACCCGGAAAGGACGTCAATGTCAATCAGACAGTCAAGAGCCAGTCCACTGCTGTCTGAGGCTGAACTCTGAAGTGAGCTGGTTACTATGGTGCTGTACCTGTAGGTGTACCTCATGCCACTCGGGTAGCGCACATCCATAGCTGTTGGAAGCAGCACGGTAGGAAATATTGCATGTTAATTTCAGATGGTAGTGTGTGATTACATGCATGGTTATAGTTAGCTAAGCAACATTTTGGCCAACTTTTTGCCATTTGTCATATTTTTCCACCAAAGTAATGTAATAAGTTAATGTTATGACTGTTTTACAACCTAAATAGAATATAGTATTAATATAGATGCAGAATGTGCAGGTCTGACAAAGTACTGTGAGCACATTCACCTTGTGTGGGTATGTGCAGAGTGCCCAATAGCACAAGCACATGAGTATAAAACATGTGTCCCTGCTGTTTTATCAGGATAAAAACTTAATTGTCCTTGAATAATATGCATATAGTCAAGCTGTATCAATATGGAAGTTATTTTTGGCCTCTCGTCAATTATGCTTTAACTACATCACTATTGAACACACATGCAGATGTATCTTTGAATCTAGAAATGTTCTGTTGGGCTAATATTTAGTTAAATGTTTTTAGTTAACATTTTTCCAACACAGTGCTTCAAGAAAACAGACTGTAGATTAAAAGGGTCTACAGGATGATCTAGTTTGAAATTGAGTTTCAACTGCTCTCTTACCATTGCATGCTGCAGTGCAAGGCCGATCTGTTTGCTTTGGTTTACACTCACCTGTCAAAACAATATCCATTGTAAGCTAACTGATGGTAATGCAGAAACAACTCAATGGGCAGACAGCGCAGTCCTATAGTTAATCTAACAGGGTGTGCGATATGTATTTGACACTAGAGCACATCATTTTGAAAAGTCCTTACAAGAGTCAAAACATAGTGTAAGCAGAATTGCCTTATTAATGTGAGGCATAATTACTTATTAGATTAGACGTATGACCTTCTTTTCAGTTAATTTGTTTGTAGCTAATATTTGTAACAAAAAAATCAATATTCACAAATAAGAAAATCATTATATAACTACTTTGCCTTGATTTCTCACTGACATAAATTTGAAAAACAGAGTGGAATTAATTGTGAAATCTTTAGCTTGGAAGAATTCAGAGCAAACAAGAATGTTAATCACTTACTGATGATAATGGCAACCATGAAAACGAGGATGCGACACATGTCCAATGGCATGGCTATTCAGGAGTCTGGAAGCAGCGGCCCTTGGTTTCAACATGAGCAGTCAGACAAATAAGCAGCATCTGACAGTATGAGCTGGGAATAGACTGGCCTGTTGGCCACACTGACCCAAACACAGCAGGAGTCATGTTAGCCAATCAGAATCATCTGCTACACTTAGCATTTCTCCCAGGTCACATGACAAATCTGTTGCTCTTTGAAAACTGGGGCTTGTCCAAATCAGCACACTTTCCTACTACTGAGTTTGCAAGTTGCATACAACTTTAATTCTTAATAGTAGGCAAGTATGTTGATTCGGACATGTGTAGGGGTATCTTAAACTAATGCTGATCTTTTGCCTTTCTTTTAACAAATTTAGAGACACAGCCTCATTCCCACAGGGGTCATGAGGAAATGTCATGCCAACATCAACATATTTCCTGGGGATTTGAGATTACAGATTACAGATGTATTTTTAATTGCTGATTTCCAGTCATAAGTACACTTTTCTGTTACTGCTCTTAAAAAAGACTATATTGGTCAATTGAAGATAGTACTATTAACTATTAATCATGCTTTGGTATACTGATATCATAGAATATTTGACATTTAACATCTAGCGTTATTAAAATTACATCTCTATGCTCTTACACAAACTGCTAAAAAGATATCCAGATATATCTACAAGAGTCATAACTGTGATCTGACTTAACTACTATCTTCAGAACGAAACCTCCTCTAATTCAGAGTGTCAATGGTTCGTAGCTCATACTGTAGTTCTACGCTTTCTAATGCAAGTCAGTAATTATTTAGTTATCAATTACAGTATTTCAATGAGCGTTATTACTCATTACAGCCTTTGAGCACTTGAATCACTTCTGGGATCATTTCCAGCACAATACAACACACCTTTCAATCATAGTTTATTGATACCCTGCTAATATTTTATTCCTACTGTATGTTTAATAAAAGTAGGTTTTTCATGCCATACTGGAAGTCTCAGAGTATAAATATAGGAAAATAGAACAGAGTAGTCACTGTGAGAGGCAGGAAGGAAAGCATTTCTCTTTGCTTAATATTTATAAATGCAGATTTATAAAAATCGAACATTGATTAATAATTTTGTGCAACTTGCCTTATGGGAAACAGGCATTATGAAATTAGATTTTTTCCCCCCGTCAGCATCATAAAAATATGGAAAAATGAAAAATATTTTCAACTATTTTAATATTATCAACATATAAACATATGTTATGTTTTATCACTTGTTGTACGCGCCTGATAGAGTCGCAATGCCGTAAAATGAATGTAATTAGCATGACTAAAATGATTAACCTGCAACACATCACACACCAACTACATTTAAACATCCTCTGCACTCATATTATCATTTCATGATCATCAGTCTGCAAGTAAAGGAAAACCTGCCTGGTGGGTATTTTGCAATTGCAATTGTTTTTAGCGCTGAGTCATACATTTACACCAGTATTCAAATGGAAAAAATAACTACTGTCATATTGCTTTTTTTTTGTTGTCAAGAACCATATATACTATTGAAAATGGTGTAAATGTATGTATCAATTGTATACTATATGAGCAGTTTCCATTACGCATTTTCTGTTAAATAAACATGGAGACATGCAGTTCTTCAAAGGGCCTCTTTTTTGAAGGACCTGCACGAGCTATTACTAATTGTTGATATTTATCATTTTGTATTACTGTCCTGATTGTGAATTAAACAAAGACCATCATAAACAATAGGATTTGTCCTTTGAACTGTGGAAGCTTCAGGTATTTTCTATCCAATAACATGAGAGACCATGAAAAAAAAAAGACTGCCTACTAATCAATGCTTTGCTTAATCGTTTAATTGTGTAAGTGTGCAACAGTTAAAGCCATTTTTAAGGCCTAACATATGGTGGTTAAGGTGATCAGACTTAATAGTGATGAGAGCCGATGTACTGATGGCACTGATAACCAGGGGGAGGGGATTATCGTGTGTCGTGTTATTTCTTAATACTGTGTAATGGTGGTTATTAATGAATGCTACAGTTGTTGCACTTTGTAAACATTCAGCAGGTTTTCCTGTAGATGTTTCACTCCAACCCAAACAATGCACACCTCAATCAACAGCTAGAGATCTTGTTGAGCTGCTGATTAGTAGAATTATGTGAGCCAAATTAAAACTTACACGACAGTAGATGTCCAGGAGCAGAGTTAAGAACCACTGCTATACTGCAATCCCAATTTTGTAGGTTATTCCAAAAAGCACTATATATAGGACAAACCATTTGGCTGATTAGTCCTAGCTAATACAGCTAGGACTAATATTGGCAACATCACAGAAAGAATTCGTAACAATTATGTCAGCAGACATACTTTAAAAAACGGTCTTTATTGAAGAACAGGAATGAATGAAAATGCAATACATGGTAAAATATGACAGTATTCTACATGAAAAACATTTTTTATATCCTAAACCCTGGCAATTAATTTTAGTCCCCTGTAGGGGGCATAGGTATCTGGTCTTAATCTCAATAACCAAATGTTATACTGTGCTGAAACCTACACAATGGACATTCAGTAAAAAAAATAATTAAATAATGGTTTGATAATATTTTTAATGCAACATGTTTTTATCATCCAAGATACTTGGATTATGTCAAAAATGAAATTAATATTTTAACTTTCATCTTTTTTTATGCCAGGTCTCAGGATTCAGAATCAGGTCTCAAATTCTAAAAAAAAAACAAAAAAAAACACACATTCATATTTTTGTACATTTTTGTAATGCCTGGTATATGTTGCAAATATGACAACATATAATGTCACATATTCTATGTGACATTAACTTATATGTCTGATAGAGTACTTACTGCAATGTGGAGTCTTTTGTAAATGTAAAAGTCATATTCTTATTATTATTGGAATTTGAACAGATTTGTTATTAAAGAACAAAGTAAAGCCTTTCACTCAGTTTATATTCATATATTAAGCTTTCAGCCAAGATGTAAAACTGAGACAGACAACATTCCTGATCTACAAGACTTTAAAAGGTCACTTGTAGAAATGTAGAAGGGCCACATAAAATTAAGCATGGTTTTTGTGATACTCCAAATGCACACTATTTGTTTTTCTGTGACACAGTACTTAAAGTAGTTTATTCCAAAAAAAGTACATTCTGCTCCTTCTGACATAACAAAGGTTACACTCTATCTCTTTTGCTTTCAGAAGAATACATAACAAAGTATGTTAAAAAAAAATACAAAAGTACAACATGCTCATCGAACGTGTAAAACTGAACGGTCCCCAAAGTGAGGACTTAGCCGCAGACAGGCCTGCTGTCTTTGGTTTCACAAGGGAAATAACCACACTGCTCCACTTGCCCAAGGGAGCCATGCGACTCCTAAAAAAACACCACTGGTGTCTGGCTATACTCTCAGTGGTCCTACCCCCGCCTTTTAAAAAACCATTTACAGAGGAGGTGGAATTTTGCAAATAGGTACTGGGGCATCACTTATATTTTAAATGATGACAAAAAAGGTCTCCAGTATTGTCCACTGAATGAGTCAAGCAATCGTCTTTCTTCATTTTCCTTGTCCAAAAGGCTATGTGTCTTTGTACCTGAGAAAAAGGAAGGAACGATCAGGTCACTGTACCCTCAGAACACGCCCTCCACCACACAAGTGCACAAAAATCCACTTTCACAGAAATGCCTATTATCCCCACTTTCAATAAATCTTCAGCTTTTATTACAAAAAAAAAAAACTGATTTTGAAGCCCTGGTTCTACTACATATTAAACAAAACGGGAGTCAAACGACATTATGATATCCCTCGAAGGAGGAGGTTAGCTCCACCCAGAATGGGAGGGCTATGTGAGAGGTGATAGTGGAGTGATTTCAAGCAAACAATCAGATGATATGACACGGTGGAGTCCATTTTCTCCCGGAGGTACAGACTTAAATACCTCAGAAAGTCTTACAGCATTCCTTTTGTAGAATTTAAGCTAAGAGTAATGCCCTTTGCCAAGGCTCACTGTTTCACTGTCTCATTAAAAAATTCCTTCTGCTTTGATTGTTTTTTTATTTAATTATATATTAAACTATGACAATTGATGGTATGTAGAGCAACATACTTTTGTCATGTCAAATGTTTACAAAAGAAAAGGCTTGGGTGGAACAGAACTTAGGAGATGCTCATCAACCCCAAGATTTGTTAATAAAATGCATAAAATAAGTAATATGGAAAAGTATTGAAAACGTATGCAGGAAATATGGAATGGAAAGTAAGGAATGGGAAGGTATGGATCATGACAAATGAAACAGAAAAATAATTATACATTCACCTCAACGTTCAAATGCTTTACAATCCAGGAAGTGGGATAATTATGAGCAAATATAGTTGTTGATACTTTTTTTCAGATTTGGATTTACTGCCTTGTCTTCTGACCCAGGTTTCTAATGAGGGGATTTAATTTGGTTTCCAGGTATAGGTGGTCTACTGGCACATTAGGATACCTCCGTAGAGTGTGTGGAGCCCTGAAATACAGCCTCTGGACCTCTACTGTACACAGTGTGTGGAGCCCTGAAATACAGTCTCTAGACCTCTACTGTATACAGTGTGTGGAACCTTGAAATACAGTCTCATGACCTCTACTGTATACAGTATGTGGAACCCTGAAATACAGTCTCTGGACATCTACTGTAAACAGCATGTTGAGCCCTGAAATATAGCCTCTGGACCTCTACTGTAAACTGTGTGTGGAGCCCTGAGATACAGTCTCTGGACATCTACTGTAAACAGCATGTTGAGCCCTGAAATATAGCCTCTGGACCTCTACTGTAAACAGTGTGTTGAGCTCTGAGATACAGTCTCTGAACCTCTACTGTATACAGTGTGTGGAGCCCTGAGATACAGTCTCTGGACCTCTACTGTATACAGTGTGTGGAGCCCTGAGATACAGTCTCTGGACCTCTACTGCATATAATGTGTGAAACCTTATATGGAAGGAGAAGGATACATTAAAGGGGATGGGGGTAGGTTAGGGGGAATTCAGGGACTTACCCGCTCTGCAGAGAGAACTCGGGCAGCGCCCCCATGGAGCTCAGCTGCTCCTCCAGAGCCATGATGCGCAGGCCGATGTACCCCGACGTCAGCACGAGAAGCAGCACCCTGCGCGAAACAGCAAATGAGCACTCAGACCCCCCTCACCGGAGAGCATGCGTCACACTGTCACACGGCCACCAGAGCAGGGGGCTCACGGGCTCAGAAACACCCCATTCCAAATCACCGGACTGATGCGATCTAGAAATGATTGTGATGATTACAAGTGGCATGTGATTATCTGAGAAATGCCAACAATGTGCCAATCATTTTAATATATCTCACGTAGCTACTTTTTGACCACTGTGACTGTGCGTGCGAGCTAAAGCGGGTGGAACTAGAATCAGATGCAACGGCGTCACAGTATACTGTAAAGCATGTGAAAGTGAGGGAATGGGACTCACAGAAGTAGGTAGATGCAGAGGAGGAGGTTGAAGTTATTGGACTCTCTCAGTACGAGGAGGGACTTGACCTTCTCTGTTACGGACCAAATCCAAGACGGCTCTGTAAAAAAGAACAAGAGCACAACAGTTCATACAGGACTGTTGTGCTCTTGAAAGAAACTTTGGTTGTTTCTGTCAGGACCACTGTCATCAAAGTAGAACTTTATTGACAATAAAGGCAATACAGTTATGTTTGGCGGTATGGCTCTGTTCTGGAGCTCTCCCGCCAACCACGCAGCCCACGTGGATAAGGCTGGGAGGCCAGCAGCCAAACCCCCCTAGAGGGGTACACACAGAACAGATCCAGCAGCAAAGCAAGTTCTTAACACATAGGGATGGAGCAATGCAATTTCTTAACACATAGGGATGGAGCAGTACAAATTCTTAACACATAGGAATGGAGAAATGCAAATTCTTGACGCATGGGGATGGAGCTGGGGCGGTGGAGGGGATTTACGAAGCAACGTGCAGCGCTTGCATGCAGGAGGAGCAGCCGAATGAGTAGAGGGAGGCTGTTTAAGTAGACCGCCCTGTTAGTGAATGTACTGTGATAGGCGAACATCACTCAGCTGAGCCATCAGCTGATTCAGCCGGAGCGCTTGATTCTCGTGGCCTGCCAGAACTACGCGATGCTCCATTTTTGTGACTTTTTAAAATAAAACGAGAGGCACTCTGTCCTTATGTATTTTTCCACTTTATTCTGACTGGGTTACAGACAGATATAAGATCACAGCACAGAAAGTGCCATGGCCAGAAATATAATCCCTGACTACACAGCTGCCCAACAGACAGTGCAACAAGGTCTAGCCCAGTTTATGTTACCATTATCGCAGAGGTAGCTGTTGACACTGTCATTAAATATTGTATGTGTGCGCGTGGTGTGTGTCTTGAAGCAACCAATAGAAACAGAAGTACAAACATCCAATACGAGCTGTTCAATCAATGGTTTAATAAACAAATGGGAAAATGTGTCCATAATTACTTGGTGATAAGAGACTTCTAATCTACACTAACCTCAATATATCTACAGCCACTTAAATGGTATGTGTGTGTGTGTGTGTCTGTACACATTTAATGCAGGGGATACCTGTGTTTTCGTCACTGGAACTCTCGTCATTGTCTGTAGAAGTTGAGCTGCTCTGACGAGTCCTTGAGGCTGTGGGTATCATGAAGAAAACTCATACATCTCGCTACTGAGGTAATTGCTTTCACTAGCATCAACTGATTCATCGCTGCTGCGGTATTCACTTGCAGTATCATCACCTGATACCTCAGTCTCGTCTCACCAGCCTCACCGCCCACCTAACACCACCAAGGCCACAGCAAACCATGGGTCGGGGGCCCATGTTAAGGAGACACTCACTTCTGATCAGCTTGGGCAAGGGTGCTTTCAACTGGACGCTGCGGTTTCTGTCATCCAGGTGATTCGGAGTGTCCTCCAGACTTGACTCACTTGAGTTCTGTAAACATGCAGAAGAGAGAGAACCACTGACTCTCACGACACACCAGAAACCCAGAAAGTTCCATAACCAAACTAAGTTACAGTTAGGGAAGCTCATTAAAAATAAAGGCTGATAGAGTAGACTTACTGAGTCCTTCCCGGGATCAATGCCATTCTCTGCTGAGGAGGCAACCGGGCTGTTCTGACCGCTCTTTTCCTATAAACAAAACCACCAGATAGAACCGTTACTGATCCGTGGCTGCCAAGGCCCTGTCCGGGACCAGGCCAAGTGACCTAATAATGTAGCGTGACACAGCCCTATTGTACGTACCACCACGTTCGGACACACTGAGCACAGTAACTTGTAGCAGGCCTCGCGGTTCCGTAAAGACACAAACAAATACTGAAATGCAAGAAGAATGGCGGCCTTAATACATCATTACACAGTTCAAAGTGTTTTCATTTTACAAATGAATGATGTAAATGCATGCTACGTTTGCTACGCTACAGCATTTTTAGCAGCTGGTTTGGTTTCATTCCTGAAGGACTGTTCACCACGGCGGGGCCATTCAGAGGCCCAGAGGTGTGACCGTGGTGACGGTGCTCACCTTCTCCCCCTCGTTGGTGTGGATTGACAGGGCGTTGGGCACCACTCGGGCTGTGTTCTGCTTCTTCACTGCTTGCACATTAGATACATGGATCACCACCTAGGAAAGGAAAACAGAACAGCCCTTAACCTTATTGGACAATTCAAACAAAGTTTGGTATAAGTATTATCCATATTGTTTTTTGTTTTTTTAAGCAAAGCAATACTGCGGTCGCAAGGCAATCAAATGACGGCTTTTTAGAATGAGCGTTCAGCTGAATATGCAAGCTTAATACACCAACCCATTCATTGCTTTAAACTTCCCACAAGGCAAGAGAATGCTGAGTTGATGTTGTGTTCATTTTACATTAGCCGAGATTACAATTATGCTGTAAGGATTCATCTCTACTAGCAGATGCACATGAAGGCAGCATTTAGAATCCCACAGATTTTGTTGCTAAGTTAATTGCACATTTTTATTTAAATCTTAAAACCAAAGACAACATATAAATCCTGCTCTGTAGTGCTATTAGCAACAGCCTGTGCTCAAAATGGCTACCGAAGATGAATCACTCCAGTTAATACATTTCTCGTTATTCTAAATATATACAGCCTATATAAAAGTATTTTTTCTGTATCTATAAATGATATTTGTATGAATATTGTTATTTGTGTGAATATTCAGGGAAAGACTCTACTGAAATAAGAATATAATCAGATTTAAGGTAATATCAGTGCCTCCTCAATTTTTTATGGATGCCTGAAACCTCTGGAATTGTCTTTAGAAGGCTGATAAATGATAGATGCAGTACACTTCAGAAAACAGTTTACCCAGGTGGCATGTAAAGGGTTAAATACTTACTCTGGTTTCCTTGAGCAGCACAGAGGAGTAGAAGCACACGTAATTATCCGACACAAAGAGCTTGCCTTGATAGAGCACCTCCTTCTGCAGGGCACAGGTGAAAGCTGTGGAAGGAAGGGCATACCTGTGTTACGTAAAGGCCTCCCACAACCACCTCATATGTTCATGACGCAGAACAGATAACATCGATTTTCCATTTGTCACGTTTCAGTGCCCCGGCACCTCTTCAAAAATGTAACTAAAAAAATGGACCCGATCGACATCCTATCCATTCGGGCTAAACATATAGCGACTGTGCTACCAACAATCGGGTGTGGACAGGGGAGATAGGGTTGTACTGTTTTGGTTGTACTAATTAATTAATTCTATGTGCCAAGCAATAAACAGGATTTTTCGGTTTAAGGCTTAGACCAGCTCACCATGTGTTAATTCCTCGCCCTCAGGAATGTCTAGGAAAATCTTGTGGAATGTCTTGTTGTGCTTGATAAAACTCTGCATTGTAAAAGAGGAAGAGAAGCAAACACAACCATGAAGATCAAACAATTACAGGCATCAAAATGGCATGCGTTTTGAAGGTCAGAATTGACAGCGTGCTTTGTTTTCAGACACCATCAATCCATTTATGCTTTGAAAAGAACATGACAGCTCAAAGGATGGTTTGATTTTCATCAGACTGCCATAAATAAAATATTTAAACCTCGAAAAAAATTTTATGTTACATCACTTTTCCCTGGTGTTTCTTGTGAGCAGCTGGGCGTGCGAAAATACTGGAGTAAAATTACAGGAACTTACACTCCGTGTGACATCGCTTTCAGACCTTTCAAAGCCTCTCTCATCAATGGTCTGTGAGCTGAGGAACCAGAAAACACCAGAATGATTCAGGCAAAAACTTATTTAGTAGAAAAAGGGCCTAATCATATATTCTTTTAAAACATCTTCAATGTATATTTTTTGTATAATTCAAAATGAAGAATTATGAACAGGAAATGTATATGTACAGGATTTTGAACAAATGAACAGGGACAGAAATAGACAAATTGGCATGCACGGAACTGTTACTGTCCAGTAATAGGGCTTTCTTATTCCAGCATGATGAAACATGCATGCCTGCGTGCGCATACACACACACACACACGCACGCACACACACACGTAAACACACACACACACGCACACACACACACACACCTGATTGGAGTCTGCCTGCTGAGGCTCTTGTTGAGCTCCTGTATCTCCAGCTGGGCGTCCTCCACACTCTCTACTTTCATGGGTTCAAGCCTGCTCTTGCTCTTCACTTTCCTCAGCCTCCCACCCCCTTCCACTGTGTAGCTGGAAGAAAGGACATACACATGTGAGTCCAGAATCAGACAGCTTCTCATGGCTTAGAGCAGGCTGATGGATCTCCAGAACTGCTCTCCACTGCCACCACCCACAGCACTTCTAACGACCGTTTAGCCGGTTAGCAGTCCCCATAAGACGTGAGATTGAAGCAGATGAGCAAATGAGAAAAAGAGGCACTTTATCTTCTGATTCTAGATGCTACGTTATTTAGGGTGCTTGGTCTTGGGTCTCACGGGGGTTTCTGTGCCACAGCAGAACCTACTTTTCCAGCTTTTACTCAGTCAATGTACACAGACAACAAACAGCCTCAGGTCCAGTAATGAAATCAGCCATCAACATGCTGACCAGACACCGGCCGACTGCATCTACTGCCAAGGAATGGCAGCTGCCCATCTCAGTCCTAATACTGTTAGCAAAGCCTTGCTTGTTAGCCTCAACTTCCAGCGATCTCACACTAGACTGTGTATTCAAATCTCTCTTACTTTAATAATGAAATGATTAAAGTTATGTTTGTTTGCAAGAATTTTTGTTTTATTCATTACAAATACATTAAAATAATTATTATAACACATTTTTGCCATGTATACCTGGTAATGCTGCTGCTGGTGGTGGTAATAATACAGTTGTTTTTGATAGCAAACAAAATTCATAGAAAACAAAAGGGCTGACGCAAGCTAGCTGGGCTGATGAACCCTTGGTTGGTGCTCAGCATCAACCTATCCCTACAGGGTAGTGATAACACGGGGGAGGTACAGTAATCTGACTGACAGACTAATTTAAGTGAGTACTTCCTCCTTGGGTGTATGCGGTGAGTCTATATTAAGCCAGCTATATAATAAGTCTGCTTTTCCAGTCTGAATACTTCACAACAAATAGCTTATATTGTGTGACCATCTTTAGCTCGCTTACCCCTAACAAGGGTGAGGATGTTGTCATCAATATTATTGGGGTGTATTATGTCAGCATAAGCTCATCTACAATTAAACATGCTAATTCGAGTCAGCGTAACTGGAGTATAGCAGTTGAGACAGATTTTAAAGTTTAGCTACATGAAGTCATAATTCATGAGTCATGAATTATGACTAAATTAGCAAGAAGCAGACATGGAAAATGTATTCTCAAAGTAATTCTCAGAATCCCACAGCCCCACAATAAGAGCGTTTGGCAGACATACACATATACACACTCATAAAGAGGCCCTTTACTTAAACTAAAACACTTTGTGTTGAGTATAAATATAATTTGTTATCCTGTGTTAACAGCACTTTAGTCTGAGCATGAGTTTTAAAGGCTAAATCAGTCAAACAGACAAACAAGATATGACATTCTCTTTCCAGAATTGCACAGTTCTTCGAGAGTTTTTCATTTCTAAATAATATTGTGTATCCCCTGCCAGTAAAAAACATTGAAATCAGTTTTTGATCAGTGTTGATATAAAAATCAGTTTTCCCATTTAGAACTAGTAAGGTATGAAGGCTTCACGAAAAAGAAACTAAAAATCTCAACATGACAAATTGGGTTACCTTTAAAAACTTGCCGAACAGAGAAACACAGCCCTTACCAGTCTTCTGGCTTGCCTTTAACTGAGCGAAAACTCCAACACCTTTCCATTGCAAACTGTACCCATATTTCGGAGACAGAAACTTAATGCTTTGCTAAGATAAGTACCCTAAGCCACGGAAAATATATTACTTCTGGTATAGGTTCTGATCTCGCCTTGTCCGACGTGTAGATCCACCATGGCTTCTTTCGTGAACCATCATCAATGGACATCTACTGAAAGCAACAGCTTATCTCAGGCAAACTGTTGTTGCAATTTCTGGCTCTACCGGGAAACCTGCTTTAAGGGAAATGGCATTTAGTCACTGTTGCCATGGGGTCAGGCCACTCCCACCAGGGCATCCTTTGTGTTTGTTGCTCAGGCAGGTGTGAACGCACGGCACAGGCCCCGCCAGTTTTCCACACAGCATAGTTCACGTAGCCTGCGCAGGATATCTCTGAAGCAGAGAGCAATCAGCCACAGGATTTTACGCAAACAGATTATGTCTAAGGCACGTGCGAAAACGAAAGCAAAGGCAAAAGCGCTATCTCACATACACGCCGTCCTCAAATCAGATACGAGATAAAGCCCTCACTGATGCAATAAATGCATGGTGCTCTGGGTAAATAAAAAAAATTCTTTCAGACACAATAGAAAAAAACATTTAAAAGAATTTTTCTTGCGTGTTAATCAGTGCATTTCTACGTGCCTCTGCTGTTTGGTCAACATGTGCATACGTGAGTGAGAGAGCGCGCGTATGTGTGTGCGTATGTGAGTGCATTTGTGCGGATGTGTTCCTTTGCGTGTGTGTGCATTTTTGGGCTTTGTTGTTTCCTTTCTGACAATCTGTACCAGGGTTCAGCAGAACTTCGGGGGAAGAGAATAAGGCCAAAGCCCTGAGCAGACCGGATTCACCAGATGCCAAAGACAGAGGGTGGAGCTTCACTGCGCTGCAGGCTGGCTGTAACCGGCTTCACTTACAATCTGACTGGGTGCAAAGGCAAACCATTTTCCACAATGTTTTTGTATCGTATTAGAGAATCCCTGAATTTAAAGTTATTCTATTTAAATCCACGCAGTGTAAAATACAAAAACAATTTTATTTATGGGATACATTTGAAAATAATGACATCAAATGCTTCACACACACACACACACACACATAATATAATACTTCACAGTAATAATACTAGAGAGTTGTGACAAATTTTAACAGGAAATCCAAAAACTTCTGTGGAAACCTCTGTAGTTAATAAGAGTCTTAAAGCGGTTGCACACCTGGTGAATTCAGTTCAATACAGGGTTGTCCCTGGCTCAAAACAGGGCTAGGTGGTAACTTTGCGTGACAGAGCCAGCTTTACAGCTACTGCCAACTCAATGTATTGGCTCCCTATATTTAGCTAGTTTCAGAATATAAAGTGCTGTAATTTCTTCAAGAGACCACCACATTGCATTGAGATGTTGACAATATAAAATTAAATGCGGGCGGAAAAAAATGGGAACAATTGAAATATTTATTGAAGGGTTATACATTTTAAGTGCCAGAACTAGCCTACACTGAAGGACCAACACATTGCAAGGGGTCATTCTACAGGAACAGTGGTATTTGGAACAGCAAAATGCACTGCAGTTTTGGCTGTCAAAACTTAGGGTACAATATTAACCTTTTAAATTAATGAATGCACATAAATATCACCTTAATATATATAAATTAATTTTATACACTGCTTGCATCATCCTTTTTTCACACTGGTGTAACTAGTACTCTGTAACAACATAAAAGGCTTTTCAGAATTGTATTCCTCAGTTCAATCTGCATACATAGACAAAAACAGCAAAGTTAATGATGATACACAGTAGGGGCCACTTAAATGCATACTGGATATTGCATAATTTGGGTATTTTCACAGAATTTCCAAACCCCAAACCATTTCCCATTCATTCCATTATAAAGAGATCAGATATTTGCATAAACCATTATTGCATATTTCTGATATTTTCAAGGAATTATGTCCAAATTAGGTCACATAATAATCTATAAATTATATGTTGGCAGATCCCTCATAAATAAACTGACAATTGCCCTATAAGGACACTAAACTGCTCAAATGTACGACGGTAGGTGTCGACTGAGTCATGGTTGTTGGCACTCTGTCTACTGACTCATTCTTTTATGCAATTAAGCGGATTCTACTGAAGTTCACTTAGCATGTCTAAGATTCCACATAAACCTGAAAGCAGTCAAAACAAACAAAAAAAAAAAAAAAAAAAAAAAACCTGAAATGCAGTATTATTCATGACCAAAATGTACCAATAAATGCACATGCCATTTCTAATTGTTTTATGGGTGCTTTTGTTTGTGTGATTTCTCCTATAGGTGGCATAGGAGGCTTGAAAAAACACTTAGGCGGTCCGACTGAGACATTTCAATGCAGGAAAAGCCCTGCAATAAAGTAGTTGGACCCATTAATGAAGTTAAATTCACCTTATTGCTATTGTACATGTAATTTATTATTATAATATTATAATAATAATAATTATAATAATAATAATTATAATAATAATAATAATACTAGAAATAATGCATCACTTTTCTTTACGTGCTTCACAAAAAGTAGGCTAAAAGAAACTGTTTGAAAACAGAGCAAAACCAACAACAGGCACAATGTAAATATGTATATAAAAGTATTAAAAAAAACTATTGCCATTTAAATATGAAAACAAAAATGCTATTATTGTGTTTTGCTTGTAAGTAGATTTTGTTTTGTTCTTGAACAGCTAATCTTTCTCTGTAATATTTTACATTTTATATGATCTTACATTGTGTCATCTACACCTTCTTTTGTTCATGGATCTAAAATAGCATGTTGTGCAAGTGCATCTCTTTGTAGTTCTGCACTGCAGATCACTTTCACTTTAGGCTCTAGAATTAGAATGAGCTTTTCCAGTTCCATTTTCTTTAACAAAAAAATAAAATAAAATAAAAAGGTTGGTGCGAGATTCATTGCAATTGATACTGTGAAAAAGTGACTGTGATTTCAAAGCAATTTTGAAACTAACGTTGTAATTGCAATGTTTTTACTATTTGACCGCAGCATTACTCAACTACTGATGCACTTGTCCTGGCTAGCACCAAAAGTGCAGTTTGTAAGAACTGGGATAAACCATAAAAAGAATACTGACCATGAACAGTGTGTTAAAGGTGTTTCAGTAATAAAGTGTACTTTAAATCAAATAATGAGATCCTGCCACCATCTCCATTGTACAAGATCTAAAGTTGTAGTCTAGATCTGTTTATTATTTAACGATGATTACAGTGTCCTGTCTGCAGGTGAGTCTTGAAACTCACCAAATGTTTAACAAGTATATTTTAATTGCTCACGGGAGACGTGCAAGAACTAATCACTAGTACGGCGTGACTATAAATGTTCTAAAATTCCTTCATTCTAGTCCTTAGCCAGTCAAAGAAACCAGAATTGTTGCCATGTTCAGGCTGGTTAACACTGCTGTTATTCTCCAGCTGTCAAAAACAGTCAGTGTTGGATTTGTGAGTATATGAGCAACAATTCCTACTCCACAGATGAACAGTGAACAGGTGGAAGAGAGAAGGAGCAATATAGTGAGTGAGCGAACTGAACTCAATTCAAATCTGAACTAAAATGCAATGGATTATATAAAGGAAACAAAAGGTCAGGTTTTAAGACATTCTGATCATTAGTCATCCACGAATAGATGGTAAAGTAAGAAATCATGCGTGTGCGTTTACTTTAAAAAGATTAAGCTACATTTCAGTAACGCGTACAGTAAGCAGCTCGTGTTTTTTTAGCAACTACGATGTAAAGACGTGTGTGCATGGTATAGAAATACTTACCAAGCGCTGTCCAGAGAAAACTTCCTGCATATTTTACCATGTAGATTCATGGTGTGCATTTGAGGGTTGACCAAATATAACGTCCAATTATTCAGTGAACTTCTTTGATATACGACTGTATATGTCTCCCCTTTCGATTTATGAACTCCTGTCCCAGGTCCGACCATGTCCTTAAAAACGCTGAGATCAGTAACTGATAGCAACGGAGGCGGGGCTTTTCCCCCTTTCCTCAGCTTTATCAAATTATCGCTAGTGCCACTGTGCCAGAAAACTGCAACACGCAGTGCTGTCCTCCGTGCTAGTTTCTAGGACGGCTTTCTAAAGTATCCTACTCTACAAATTTTGGATTTACTATGCATTAAGTTTTCAGCGTGCAGCTGGAGTTCCGTACCAGCTGATCCCGTAAAAGTTACAGCATAGGCATGCATATTTGCGCTAGATGCATACTAGTCCCAAAATTCACTGTTTATATTTTATCCGCTGTAGTGCGCATGCTCTTGAGCGGAATTCAGAGAGATTAAACGGTGTAAACGCCAGTTGTATGTTAGGCACCGTGAAAGTCAAGAATATAATTTCCATATTTATATTGGTCAATAATTCGGTCAGTTACACATATTAACCAATCCAAGGCATCCTCCAGAGACGTAGACGTATCTAAAGCTTTTCTTGTGTGCAAATCGCAATACGGTTTCAATATTCCATTTGATTTTGAATCCATTCATAGCAACGCAAAATTAAGGTCACACAGACTATATGATCAATAATATAATCTAATTGTTTAATATCCTCATTCATATTACCAGTATAGAACATTAGTCCCGCACCATATACAAGTTAATACATCGCAAATGTTTTGGAAAGTTCAGCTTTCTTACAAAGTAGAGCCATGACTGTATACTTTCTTTATAATGTTGATGGACTTCTCCTTCCTGTTTATTGTGATTTTTCTTTGGTTTGATTACACTGATAAAGTCAAATTGCTGTTTGAAATTTAATTATAAATCAAAAAATATGACCCAATGCTCATAATAAAGTGTGCATTGAAGCCTGCATCTATTGCTTGTTTGTAATCTACTAGTTATATGAATTAGTAGGTTACAAACGACGAAAACTGAACAGTGTGGATCTACTCATCACAGGACGTAAAGTGCTTCATTAATTTAAACTGATCAAACATTCTTGATCAAATATTACTTAATTAGTAAATCGAATTAGTAAATCTCCATATGTATTGCACTCTATTCCGTAATCCTGATCATATTCATTCGTATTGACATACCTCAGCTCCCTATTGTAGTCAGAGTAAGTATTACATGTGTTGAGTGAGCCCACTGGCCATAATATAAGGACACTGTTGGGGAACCAACAAGGTACTTTGTTCCTGGGCCCAGGCTGTCTCATGGATTGAGGTGCACCTTACAGACCTTATTATTTTGACACCTTCTGAGTCTGTCCACCCAGTTTTTTTCCTTTCCTGCATTCCAAAGTTTCCCTGTCTTATCCATGGATTATTTCTGTCCCTCCCTACTGATGTACCATGCCATTAATGGCAAAACTGTTTACATAGTGTATCAGTTATATTTCCCTTTTATTCTTCTTAGTGCATCCCCAATGTCCATTTATTTTAGTAGTGATAGTGGTTAGTGATCAGTTATTGGCCTTTACATCAACTGTTAACAGAAACAATCTTTCTTATACTGTTCAAAATAGGTACCATGGTGAATGCTGGTTGTCATTCCATCCACAATTGCGATCCCAGAATTTTAAAAAGTTGTACATTTTTCTTACTCCGGTACTCTTCGTTTTTAGAGGGATTATTTGGGCTAAACCACATTGTCAAAAATAGCTATGCATGCCATGAAGTATAAAAGTCCCATACTCACATTGTAATATATTGCAAACAATTTTCCTACAAGACTTAAAAGTGTTTTAACTGATCAAAGTAAAGGCTGAATTTGAATCAGGCTCCTAATTGGTGAAAGTGTGGACACATTACCACTAAAATTAACTATTTGCATATAATGAAGAAAAAAGACTATGCAAATGATAACAAGCCAAACCTCCAATGTATTAAAGAAAAAAAAGAGAGCCAGTGGCCAGTGGAATGCTGTGGAACCACTGTACTTTCACAGTCCAAGATTGTTGGATCTAATGTTCATTGTTGGACTCCAATTGTTGAAACCAATTGATGCGTTAAAGCCATTGGATGCAGCAAAGCCTGTTAACACTTTGTGTTCTATGTTTTTGTCTTCATTATTCGTCTAAAAAGTTGAGCTCCTTTTAAACAGACTTGAACATTATAACAGTGTTAAATACATGCTGCTATATAAATTTTATAAAAATCTTCATTATGCACAGATGCTTTATGGCATACATTTGCCTTTCTTGCCTCATAACTTTCATTTTATAAGTTGCTTGAAAGAAAGCATCATTCATGACAATGAACAATACTTTTTTTGAGTATTCCCAGAAACAAAAGTAAATAGTCCAACTAATCGATTAAAAATAGTCGGCAGATTAATCGATCATCAATATTGTTGTTAGTTGCAGCCCAAAAAAGAATACTGTTAACATCAGGGTGTCAGTAAACGTGCAACTGAAGAACAAGATACAGCCTAACAAACAGGCATGAATCAAATAATAACCAGCTCATTGCTGCTGTTGTTTCAGCATCAATGCTGCAGGAAAAAAAATCACGCCAAAGATTCAGTTGTGTATTTTAATGAAAATTTTCTTAACATAATTTTTTTTTACAAAACAAAGCAAGCTTTGCAGTAGTTTGGCTCCACAGGCCTGTTTCACAACGCAGGATTACTGAGTTAGCTGGATAATTCCAATGAGAAAAACCCAGAACAGCTCTTTTTACTTCAGTCCAGCTAACTCAATCCTGCTTCATGGAACAGGGCCCTGATACCTTGAATCTCTTCCCAGACAGGGAGAGTATAATTCTGCTTCTATGGTTTCTGTTAGAATAGCAACTACAGCCACTTTTATAAGAACAATCCATGGAACAGAAGCCTGGAAAGTCCATCAGTGAGTGTGACTCCAGGTGTGTCCTGAATTGTGCTTCCAGCTAGACTGGTATGCAGTCATTGAACAAAATGGGCAGGGTACCACCATGGCAAAGTTCTTCTGTCGACGTGAACTGGCCTTGACGTTGAACTGCAATGTGTTTTTATTAAGCAGAATAACAAGAGTAACTTTTAGCAAAAAACAACATTTGATCATATGAGCTAAATGAAGTGGCATGTTCTATTTTTCATCATGCTGATGTATCGATGTTGTATACCTTTTTCGTACTACTAAGAATGCCTGACTTGTTTGCATTCTGGACAGATGTGATTGCAAGCAAATCTATCGCAGTGACCGTTATCACTGTGACCCCTCGACACAAGCAACAGCAGAAGCGCTGTCCAAATATATATTCTTATCATGAAGAGTGCCTGACCCGCAAGCCTGTGTTACCACAGTACCACAGTTATATTGAGAAATACAATCGTTGGAAATAAGGCTATTTGCTGACACTGCATTTAGATCAGACCTATCATGCAAATTATAAAAAAACTCATCAGTCACCTGCTCAGTCCATTTATAATGCTATCATAACACGGAGCATTTAAGGCATAATAGATCATGCATTTTCAGTTTCTCAATCATAACATTGTTGCCTGTGCAGTTTCATTAACCCATTAGTGGCTGATGCTCACTTCACTTCTTTATGTACTAACTACGGTTTCTCCCCTGAATATTATTATACTGGTTGCGGCCGTCTCACATTCAGGTCACTTTAGGTATTCCCCCCTCCAATTGAGGGTGAGCACGAAGATTGGAAAAGGGGCCTTGGTTTCGATTTTGATTTACACCCGGGAAATGCAGAAGTCTCAAGAAAATCCCGTACTAGCCTCTTACTTGAAAGCACACTGCAATCAACCCACAAGGCGAAATGTGCTACAAAGATATGTTATATTTTTTATGTCAGTCCTGGATCTGCTTGCTTCTTATCACAAGTCCAAGACCACGTGTTACCATGGTGTGACACTCGGATGGCCACCATCAGATTTTTAAAAGCGTGACTTTTCAAAAAGAAGACTTTTCAAGAATGCACAGTATGTGCAATCAGAAACGTCAGCAGATAAAATCTCCACAGGGTGTATTCTTTGAAGGCACAGTTCGTCTTGTACAGTCCTTCCTTATGAAAATGAAAAAAGATACTGCTGGAAACTCTATACAGTGGGCATTTGCAAAAAAAAAGGTGAGAGTGTAAAGTAGATAAGTGAGAGTTGGAGCAAACTTATCTTATGTTTTAGAGTAAAAAGAAGCCATGAGGTAATGAGCTATAAAATACTCTTAACTTGTATGTGTGCATTTTGAAGTCCTCATTTGCTCTCATATCAGGCTAAACTTGTTGCATTAAACTTTGTTGCATTAAACATTATCACTTCAAGTGGGTGGCAGCAATACTGTCCTTTCAAATTAATTTTGCAAAGGCAGTCATTCCACCCAGCACAGTTAAAGCATATTTGTAAAATGAATTATAATGCTATCATATGTCATTTGTGACAGTGTCATATGTCATACTGTCAATGTCATAATACAAGTTCATACCATTGTAAAAAAAAATGGTTATTTTTTATTTTTATAAAAGTTTAAGAATTATGATTCAGTATAATTACATTATCCCAGAATATGTGGAATTGTACATTTATCTTAAGGAGTTATTTATTTTAGCAATAGTAATATATTACATTGTAATTATCATATCACCTAGAAGCACCTAGAGGCTAGAATACATTGTCTCTGGAACAACCAGTCTAGAATAGAAGCTTACTGTGCTTGAATGTCTGTTCCAATAAGTGTTATGTATATGTATGTGTTATGTTATGCAATTATGTTCCAAGGCTTTATGTAGCTGGTCTGTCACTTTAGAGAAGTTGCTTGGGTAAGGAAATTCTTTACTGATCATGGGTCTGGCTGTTTCAAGCACCTTCTTTCCCACTTTTAGTAGCAGATCTGATGCTTGTGAAACTCCGAAAAATACAAAAAAAGTGTAACCTAATCCCCCCATCAAAATTACAGTTTGATTGTTCATCTCAGTTCTAATTTCAACAGACTGAAAGTGATGATACACAGCTCGATTATTAGTCTGCTGCCCCATTGTGTGCAATCTGTGCTTTGGTTACCAGCTCCTTCCTTTTAGTCTCCTCTGCACAAAGAGCCACATGAAAGGCCACAATCCCAGGGAGTCAGTTGACATAGGTATCACAATTAGCCCACATGCAGAGAATACATCCCTGGGTGGGTGGATGGCAGTAAATGACAATGGGAAAGGAGCTAGTTGATCTTGGGACTTTTTTCTTTGTTCTCAAAGTTTCTTCCTGTTCCCATTAAGGACAAAAAGCAAGAGTGTGTACATGTTCTGTGCATTGAATGTGTAGTGAATATCTTGCATCAGGCTTCTGGGATCAGGTTGCACCCGTTCCCATAGCTGAATTTTTTTGGTAGTGAAATCTTGTCACGATACTCTTAATGCTATTTGAGAACAACATGTGAAGAGATAATCATCTTCTGTAAGAATGAGGCTGCATTCCATAGCCTAAGATCATTCAGCCAATCACAGGCATGCCGGTGAACTTTGTACTTGTAATCTTCCTGGTGGCAGTCAGGCCAGGAGCACAATGTCTACAGAGGGACATGCCCCAAACCCTTCCTCATACAATGCATTTACATTACATTTACTGTACATTCAGTAGACATTCTTGTCAGTCTGAGTAGTGTGACAACCAGTTGTAAGTCATAACATAAACGTACAATATAAAGCGTCAAGTGTGCAAGAGGGAGATTAAGGATGTGTAATGCTTTAAGGCAGGGGTCCTCATTCTCAATCGACATAGCTCAATCGTCCTCAATCTCAATCGACATAGCTCAGGAGGTAAGACCAATTGTCTGGCAGTCGGAGGATTGCCGGTTCAAACCCTGCCCTTGGCATGTCGAAGTGTCCTTGAGCAAGACACCTAACCCCTAACTGCTCTGGCGAATGAGAGGCATCAATTGTAAAGCGCTTTGGATAAAAGCGCTATATAAATGCAGTCCATTACCATTTACCATTATCCAGAAAGGGCCAGTGTGGGTGCAGGCTTTTGTTCCAACTGGGCAGTTACACACCTGATTCTACTAATCAAGGTGCTTAGCAAAGATTCCAAGGGGTTGATTAGTAGAATCAGGTGTGTTACTGCTTGGTTGGGACAAAAGCCTGGACTCACACCGGCCCTTTCTGGACAAGATTGAGGACCCCTGCTTTAAGGAGTAAATGTATTTGAGCATATAGCATACAATGTATAAACAGAGATATGAATTGGTATGCTTGAAGAGACAGACTGAGAATGAAAGAAATTAGAAAATAATCTGAGAACCTTTTGTGGTACTGTGGTTTGTTTTTATACGTACAGTTTATTTTTATTTTTTGTACCAACCCATAGGGTGAATGGAGAAGATTTTGGTTGATGAATTTATTTTGTTTAATTAAACTGCACTCCATGGGACAAGGGTTGTCACAGGGAGTGATTCGTCTGTAGAAGACGTGCTGGTTGCAATTTCAGAGCAGGTAGGAGGTGGAAATGTAGATTCAGCTTCACAAATTAATAAAGTGGATTTGGTTCATTTAAGTCAATTGCTGTCTTTGCAGGAAATGTCTAGAACAAAAACCTATTGGAAATTTAATGTTAAACTGCTGGAGGATATGGACGTCTGTGGCAGGTTTGAGACCTTTTGGGAACTGTGGTTGGGTTAAAAGGAGAAGTATGATACTCTAAGTCTATGGTGGGAGGTCGGGAAGGCGCAGATTAGATTTTTTTGCCGATAATACACTGCTTACACTACGGCTAAGATAAGATGGGTTCTGAGCATGTTGCAAAGGGAGGCTGAAATGGTTAACAACAAAAAGATGGGGCTGGTGCATGGGTTAAAGGATAAGAAAGAACATTTGGAGAGTATTTTACATGAGAGGACCACTGACCCTGGGAAAATCTGTGACGCAGCAGTGCAGTTTCATGCTAACTTGTCCTCCACAGAGGCTTGCCACAGCTCAGTACAAGGCAGCTTTGGACTCCGCTCTCAGCCTGCAGGAGTTCACTGAGGCGGTGGCACAGATGGCACCTGGACGTTCTCCAGGTATTGATGGGCTGCCTGCTGATTTTTATAAGATGTTCTGGGCATGTACTGGTGAGCAATTTTATGAGCTGGCAGTAAAAGGGGAGTTGCTACAGAGTTGTTGTCAGGTCATTCTCACACTCCAGCCAAAAAATGGGATTTGTGTCTACTCTCAAAGGCTATTAAGAACTGAGTTAAGATGGTTTTAGCAGAATTTGTGCATAAGGATCAGTCCTATCGTACAATTAGGGATAACTTGTTTTTTAATACAAGATGTAATAGATTTGGAAAAGATGGGTGACCTGTGTGTTGGTTTATATTACATACACCAGGAGAAAGCATTTGATTGGGTTGATTACGGGTACCTGCCGGAGACATTGAAGGCTTTTGGGTTTGGGGAGGGCCTGTGTTTGTGGGTGAGTCTGCTCTACAAAAATGTTTCCTTCCTGGTGAAGGTGGCGAGTGGCCTCAGTAGCCCAATAAGTGTGCACATAGGTATCGGACAGGGATGCCCTTTGTATGGGCTCCTGTACACTTTGGCCATTGATCCACTGTTATGCCAGATACAGCACAGGCTGGGGGGTCTCGGGGTGCCTGGTGCATATTTGCCCAAAGAGGCAATTAAGGTCTACGCTTATGCGGACGACATTTCAGCCATTGTGACTAGTCAGGAGGACCTACATGATTTGGTTGGCTGGATTCAGACCGATGAACAGGCCTCGTCTGCCAGGGTTGACCAGGAAAAGAGTGCTCTGCTCTGTGGGTCATGGCTGGATAGGCCTCCTCCCAGGCTGCCTGGAAACCTAGCCTGAAAAAGGGTGGGACTTAAGTTGTTCAGGGTGCACCTAGGGAGGGTGCATTGGATAAAGCATGTGCCAGAATGTCTAAGTGGAAGTGGCTCCTTTCTCAGGTTTCTTTTAGGGGGAGGGTGCTGATTCTCAACAATGAATTGAATTGCCTCTGCTCTTTGGCATAAGCTCACAGTTCTAACACCACCTAAGGGCTTCCTGACTACACTGCAAAAGGCCATTGTTAATTTTTTTTTGGTCAGGGCAGCACTGGCTTAGGGCAGCAGTGCTGTGTCTGCCTTTGCAGGAAGGGTGGCAGGGTCTTATTGACCTGGAGAGCCGTGTGATGGCATTCCGTTTGCAAGCTGCACAGAGACTGCTGTACCTCGCTGATGTGTGCTGGAGGGACACTGTGCACTGCTGAGGTGGCTGGGGGCTGGACCGGCACCTGTTTCTGATGAACGTCCAGCGGGCAAATATTGCAGGCCTTCCTGATTTTTACTCCTCTTTGCTGAAGGCATGGTCGGACGTTTTTATTACACGGAAGGTGACCCTTAAGGGGCTGGAAGAGCCTCTGTTCAGTAACCCACTGTTGAGACTGTCACCGCAGAAATTTTCCAGCCTTAGAGGCAACATTTTAAGGACTGGTATAATGAAGCTGGTGAATTTGTGGAGCTCGGTGGGCACTGGCTCAAGAGACACAGCAGCCATTGCTGCACAGGCAGGGGTACACTCAGTGTGGCTGGTGGGGAAGATTCTGGTGAGAATAAGAGCAGTTTTGCACCAGTTTACAGAGGCCCCTGCTTTCCCACCTATCTACGTGCAGGCAGCGGTGGGGGACTGGCAGGAGGAACAGGGAAACATTTAACACCCTTGTTGGGGGATTTTAAGGATGACAGCAAGAGGGCCTTGTAAACTGTCTGTGTGAAGGTTTGGCACCTTCTTTCTTTCCTTAAGAGGGGTGAGGGCCGGTGTTTGGGCCCAAATTTTGTACCGACTCTGAGGAACTGGAGAATGTTGTACAAGACAACAGTACCAAAGCATTCAGGAGACCTCCCATGGAGGCTTATCGATGGAGCCATAGCCACAAATAGACACTTGGCACATGCTCTGGGGGAAGGCTGCCCTATCTGTGGGGAGGGGGAATCGGTGTATCACTTGTTTGTGCAATGCAATTGTCTGTCATCATTGTTTGTATTGTAGAAAGATCTGTGTGGGAGTCCAGGATACTATGGTAAACATAGATATAAACTCTCATTGATAGATTTTTTGCTTGGACAAGCAAAGCTTGCAGTTTGGATCACTAGGAGGAACAAGATACAATAGGGGGAGGCAACTGATCCATTGCTGGATTCTAGGGGGGTGGTTTTAGAAAGTTTGCAAATAGAACCTGTGTATTTTAGATGAACTAATAATGTAAGAATTTCCTAAAAAATTGGGGTTTAAATTAGGCTATTTATGTTGTGGATGATGGAGGGGGCTACAAGACATGTTTTTAAACACAATGTAAGACATGGGTGGGCTGGAATGAGTTTGGTTTTCATTCTGTTTTGGTTCATTGTGTTTTTAATGCTTTATTTTATTTATTGGTTTTATCATGGTCTTATTGAATATCTGTTTTCTGATGGTTTTATTGTTAAAATGTTTTGTTTCTATTTAAATCCTTCTTGGCCTTTTGTCCCTTTTAATTTCTTTTAGGAACATTGTTATAGATTCAACGTCATTGCGTATTTGTTTCAGTGAAAGTTTTTGCAATGTTTCAATAAAAAGGACATCAGAATAAAATCTCTCTCTCTCTCTGTCTCTCTCTTTGTGCATGCCGGGAATTTTGGTGTGCTGGAGGTTGCTCACTGTGAGAAGGAAATTTTTAAGGGTTTTTTCCCTTTTCTTTTTGAGTCATATACATAAGTACAGGAAATATGTGTTGCTTTGAATGCGGTGATATCAGGTATGATACGGTGTAATGTGTCAGCCCAAGGATGTGTAGGGGACATGCCGCTACTTCTCATAGTTGGGCACCAAACTGTAGGAGATATACATCAATATCCCCACAGGTGGTGCCAGCATTTAATAATCAGTTAAATGGTTTTATTGTTAAAATGGTTTGTTTCTATTTAAATCCTTCTTGGCCTTTTGTCCCTTTTAATTTCTTTTAGGAACATTGTTATAGATTCAACGTCATTGCGTATTTGTTTCAGTGAAAGTTTTTGCAATGTTTCAATAAAAAGGACATCAGAATAAAATCTCTCTCTCTCTCTGTCCCTCTCTTTGTGCATGCCGCGAATTTTGGTGTGCTGGAGGTTGTTCACTGTGAGAAGGAAATTTTTAAGGGTTTTTTCCCTTTTCTTTTTGAGTCATATACATAAGTACAGGAAATATGTGTTGCTTTGAATGCGGTGAGATCGGGTATGATAGGGTGTAATGTGTCAGCCCAAGGATGTGTAGGGGACATGCCGCTACTTCTCATAGTTGGGCACCAAACTGTAGGAGATGTACGTCAATATCCCCACAGGTGGTGCCAGCATTTAATAATCAGTCTCATAATTTTAAATATACAAATTATAAATTGGTAATTTCAATTAATAACTAAATTAAGTATTATCAAAAATACACAATAATAGTCTATCTTAACCAAATCATAATGTACCTTCAGCTAATACTAAATGAAAATGATTTAGCTAAGAGGTGAAGGTATTCTATTAAGTTCTTTGGATTAGCAGCAGCTGAATCAATTCAACACAAGGGTCATATAAATACAGACAACCATATATAATAAAGTTTATTAACACATAGTACTGAAAAGACAAAGCACAATTCTCTACAATAATGTATAACAAACTATGTGAATGCACGTGTGTGTGTGTGTGTGTGTGTGTGCGTGAGTATGTGAGTGAGGAATGTTGGATGTTCTCCTATGTGGGGGGTTGTGTACCGCGGACACCTGTTCACGGAGAACAAAGGAACAAGATGGAGTACGAATGGGGGGGGGGGGGGGTTGAATTTAGACAAAGCTAGTGAGAAACAATGGCATATGAAGCGTGCCAAACAGATACAGGGTAGCTGAATAGTTAGTTAGTTCGTTAGTTAATTAGTTTTTTTTTTTTTTTTTGGTCTTAACAGCAATTTTACCATACATTTATGAAAAAAAAATGATAAATGATACCAAGTCATTATATCAAAAATAAACCAAAATCAAAACATAATATTCTCTGCCTGAAAAAAGGGTATAGGCTGAAGCCTGAGCTTATTGTGCCTACCCTTAATACAAACATTATCCTTACGCTGCCCAAAATAGCAGTTTAACAAAACAAACCAAAAAAACATACTGAAATAAAGCAACACATTAGCATAAAACAGAGACAAACATTTACAGATCGTAAGTGTCATTCATTTTTCATTGATGGTCACACCATATTTCTGTATTTTTCTAATGTAATGCTTTTAAACATTTTCTTAAATTTACACATATTACTACATTCTTTTAGTTCATTATTACAACTATTCCATAATTTAACCCCTTTAACTGTCACACTATTTACACATAGACCGAAATATAGGCTACCAGAAATTATTTCATTTTAATACTATTAAAATTAAACAATTTCTGGTATATTTCGGTATATGTGTAGGCTATGTGATTTTAAGTAATTGAATTTGAATAGGAGCTCCGAATTTGCGCCGATGTTCAGGCTACTGTCTGTCCATAGTGTCAAAATCTGCCGATGTGGAAGGCTAATTCAATTCAATGGGCTACCGCACTCGTCAACCCAAGACGCCCAAGTCTTTCCAACACGTCGAATAGTGACGAGAAGGGCCCTTGCCCAAGCTGCGATATTTGACCAGTTGGGAATGAGAACATGTTGGCCTGTGAGGAAGGATTGATTACATATATGTGTCAACGGTTTTACGATGCGTCAAATAATGTATTTAACTAGTGACATATCAATGGAATTACAATCAGTAGACTTTTTATTCCTGAATTTATTAACAATATCAATAACTTCATTTTCGTGAACCCCACTGAGAAACATGAACATTTTTATCAGAGCTCTCGTCTTCTATACCTTGCTTGTTACTCGGCTCAGCAATCTCATTTGCTGAAGTAGGTACAACTTTTACAAAGTAATCATTAAATTCATCAGCAACCTCTGTTATGTTATTAATGTTTACATTTTGATTTTTAACAAAATAACTAGGGTAATCTGCTTTCCCAGTACCCCTTTTGATTATGCTGTTTTCCTCTAACAATTTTCTATAATACTCCTTCTTGTTACATCTCATAATGCTTATCAATTTGTTTTTATATCTCATATTTATTTTCATTTTCTTTTGTTCTACTTTTGAGGAATTCCCTGTAGAGTGTATTTTTCTTCTTGCATGCATTCTGCAACCCTTTAGTAATCCATGGCTTTTCCACATATTTATGCTTCCCTCTGGATTTTTTTAACGGGCAATGTATTTCATAGAGTTCTGTTAATGTAGCCAGGCATGCATTGTAGGCTTTATCTGGATCATCAACATATACCTTGTTCCAGTCTTGTTTCATTAAGTCTGCCTTAAATGCATTGGTGGCTTCCTGTGTTCTGTGTCGTACCAGTTTGCAATCATTAATATCAGCTTTGAATCTAAGATCCTTCTGAAGAATTGTAAAGACTGGTAAGTGGTCACAATTTATAAGCAATCCACCCATCAGTTCTCTATCAATTACGTTTGTAAATATGTTATCTATTAATGTTGCACTATCTGTTGTTATTCTGCTTGGCTTTATGATAATGGGATATAGGCTAGTGCTGAACATCGTGTTAATAAAGTCTTTTTATGACCATTTGGGTTTAACAAATCAATATTGAAATCACCACATACAAAAACCACCTTATTCTCATTTAGCTTATCATAAATTCCAGCTATCTTATTCTTAAATTGGTCAATGCATGATCCTAGTGTTCTATATACAGAGCTTATGTTTATATTTTTGGATTTTTCACATCGATTTCAATAGTTATACATTCCATTACATTATCTAATTATCTATGGTTGTTGTCATGCTGCCTTCAACTTTGCATTTGAGGTCTGTATCAACATACAGGGCAACTCCCCCTCCCCTTTTGTTGGTCCTATTAACACAAAACATCTCATATCCCTCCAGTTCAACATCAGCATCTTTATCATCACTAAGCCAAGTCTCAGATATTGCAATTATATCGAACCTCTTATCAAATTGCTTCAAATAATCTTTGATTTTTTCAAAGTTACTGTAGAGGCTTCTACTGTTAAAGTGTATTAGTGATAATACTCCTTCCAGTTTTACATTATGGTTGAACTGGCCTTCAGTATAGCACTCACAGTTGTTGTTGATGTTGTTATAGAAATGGTTCTCTGGGTCAATGGCACAAATCAAGATGTTTTCTAAAAATTATACAATTCATAGAACACAAAGGGCAAAGGAAATTATTCAAAGGCAAGAGGAGGATATTAAGGGCATTGAAAGAGATTTGGTGAATTTTCATGGTTTGGAAGAACTGTTGAACAATAAAAAAACGCAAATTTGGGTGGGTGAAGGGGGCATTGGTTAGGGCTTGGAAAGCTGCTCAGAAAAAAACTTCCTTTGTCACCCCAATGGGACATTGACCACAGACCCAACTGAAATGAGGAAGGCTGCTTTGAGGAGCTACCAGAGTTGGTTCAGTGACAGTCTCCAGGGCATGTACCAGGAGTGTATGGGGTCACTGCAGAATATTTTAAATATTTATGGGGACTATTAAGGAGGGATTCTTATGAGGAGATCAAAGAATGTCTCCAAAGGGGCTCACTACACAGTAGCTATAGACAGGCTGTTTTGTCAGTTTTAACAAAGAGCCTAGGCTCTCTAAAAACTGGTGACTGATCACTTTGTTATGTCTGGATCATTAAATATTTTCAAAGTTCTTGGAAAACTTACTTGGGGGTTATCTGGATGGTCTTCATTCATTCATGAAGACCAGATGTATTCCAGACCAGTCAATTATGGTCAACCTCTTTGTGATGAGAGATGTTATTGATTTTAATATAATGAACAACCAAAATATTGGTGTATTTTCTGTTGATCAAGAGAAAGCCTTTGACTGGGCGAGGCATGAATGCCTTTTTAATATTGTAAGAGCTTTGGTGACAGGTTTGTTTTGTTGGTCAAGCTGTTGTATGCTGGAGCATCAATCATGGTCAAGGTGGGGGGTGGGTTGAGCCGCCTCTTTCCTGTTTTAAGAGGCATCAAGCAGGGTTGCCCACTCTCAGGGCAGCTATACAGCCTTGGTATCAATCCTCTCTTATAGACTGGGGAGGTTTTCCAATTACAGGGGATTCTGAGGGAGCAAGATGCTGGATTACATTACATTTAATTTATTTGTCAGATGCTTTTATCCAAAGCAACATACAATAAGTGCATATTGAAGGTCATTGGACAACACAGGTTCAATTAGGTACAACACTCATCATGTAACAGTTATCTATAGCCATGAACATCAAGTCCAGTTCATACAGTGAGCATAGGCAAGGTCAGAAAGCTATGACAAGTCAAACTAGAATGAGTCTCAACAACAAGATATATAAGACCTACAACATTAAGATAAAAAGCTATGTAAGTACTGAAGGAAGATAGAAATAATATGAAAGTGCTGGAGGATCAAGATAGAAGGATGCATGTGATAGAAGCGATCCTAGATTAGGAAGTGGTACAGATTGGTACAGTCTGAAAAGATGCGTTTTCTGGCTATGATGGAAAATGAGCCGGGACCAAGTAGTTTGTACAGCAATGCGGAGTTTGTCCCACAACTAGGGAGCTAGGGTGTAGAAGATCGGTGGTCAGGACAATCAAAAACCGTTCACCGAGATGGCAGGAAGTGCAAGCCTCCCTGCAGCAGCAGAGCTGAGTGGTCATTTTCAATGTACAAAAATGCCAAGTATCAATTTGATATCAATATTTTTAGGCCTCCCATTAAAAGTATTGATATTAAAATACAGTCAGGTCCATGTCCAAGTATTTGGGCAGTGACACAATTTTTTGGCTCTGTACGCCACCACAATGGATTTGAAATGAAATAATCAAGATGTGATTTAAGTGTAGACTTCGAGCTTTAATTTAAGGGTTTTTTCAAAAATATTGTATGAACAATGTAGTAATTACGGCCATTTTTATGCATTGCACCCCCCCCCCCCCCCCCAATTTTAGGAGCTCAAAAGTAATTGGACAAACTAACATAATCATAAATTAAATTGTCATTTTTAATACTTGATTGTCACTCATACTTTTTTTTTTTTTCAAAATTATTGAAGGCAGATGTGCTACCCGGTGAACTACTAACTTACACACTGTCCGTCGTCTGGTTAGCAAGGTGGCTAACGTTAAAATGCCAGCCAAAATGCCAAACGCGCAACGCTCTAAATTGTAGGTATATTTTATTTGTAGTTGTATAAATGACTTTCCCGGAAAGATTATTCAGATGCAAAAGCAAGAGTTTAAACGTTTTATTTTTAATTAGCCAGCAAGACAGTGTAATGAGTTAGCGATTTGCTTCAGTCAGAGTGGGGATTTGAACCCCAATCTATCAGTCCGCTAAAAAAGTTCTAAAAGGTGAAGGCACTACCCAGTGAGCTACAAGGGAAGTATATTTCAGAGCTGCAAAGTTGTACTGTTTTAAACGTGCACACTTGTATAAATGTACCTAAAATGACCAATGCGAGACATATTCTTTGTGGGCTATGAGCATTTGTAGCAGGGAAAAGAAGAAGACAACACAAAATCCCCTTAGTTTGGGGCTTTATTGTGTGGATGTTAAAATGGGGTCAGAATGTACAGAAATGGGGCTTTTAAGGGCTGAACATCTGTGGCCATTGTGGTTATTTCTGTAGGGAACCGTGAAAAGTGCCAAACTCTCGATGCTATGTAGGTATGGGGCTGTTACATCCCAGTCTTTTTTGGGCTGTGTGTTCTGTTGCTGCCGCATTGTTTCTGGCTCCTCTACAGAACCGTCCTCTGCCTCACGAAAAGGGGGAACCTAGCTAATGTTGACATCAAATTCAGGTGATTGCCTTCCGCAACCAGCCCACATAGCTTCTACCTCTAACTCTCTTAGGCACACCTATGCCTCCATCTCGCTTTCCTTCAGCTCTAAACATTTCATTTCCAGCTCTAGTTGTACAAACTGAATCATAGTTTTGGGGCTCTTGGACTTAATAAGGGTTGTTTCCCTGGTGTTAACTTTCACAGACAGTATTTGTTGTTCAAGCAACCCCTCCATTACCTTAGTTTTAATGACCAGTTTCCTTTCAGAGCAGATCACATCGATTTTAATCTTCAGTTAACAGAAGGTCAGCCTTCCGGCAGCTGTCCAGCTGTTCGAATGTTAGGTCATCAAGAAACCGTTCTAGTTTGAACTCCATGGTAACGTAGCTAGCAACAGAAACACAGGCTGTCAGAATTCAAAAGCAAAGCTGTATCTCTAAATGCCGGCGGCAAAGAAATCATAAGATGGCAACACTCAACTGGTACGAGTACAATAGGTGGTATGTGGCAAGTCAAACGCTACAAAATGACAAAAGTAGCACACCTCAAATTGACACTCCTAGCTAGTACTACAGACGGGACAAAAAATTGTACCAAGCAAAGTAACACTGTTACAAATTCTAAAACCAGTACTACGAACTTTGTACAAAGTAGTACCTAGCAACGAAGTAACCGTGCTACAAATCACAACGCTCTGGCATTACGTAGTCCCTCAAGTTGCAAATTAGCATCAAAGTACAGCAAGTCTACGGTTCACGAAAGAGCCCCCAGTCCCCCTACAGACGGACATAATGATGTCACGGTCCTGTCTGTAGGGGAGCCAGAAACAACGCGGCAGCAACAAAACACAAAGCCCAAAAAAGACTGGGACGTAACAGGGTCATAGCTTCCATCCCAATTTATCAAATTTAGAAGAGGCTGATCATTTCTTTCTGGCCAGAGCAGCACTGGATGCGTGCACCTGCCTTGTATTTGTTGGTTCAGGAAGGAGGGGAGGGCCTGGTGAATGTCAGGAGCCAGATTTATGCTTTCCAACTGCAGGTAGCACTGAGTGGACATGACTTGGATTAAGATTGCATGCACTCTCCTGTGGAAGGTAGAGAACCTGTGGTACAACCGGCAGCTTACAGGCTACACCCACCAGTGACATAATCACAGACATCTACTTTACTATTTATACATAGAGCTGTGCTTCAGCTGGCCATCTTAAATATTTCACTTTTAAATAGCCATTGTAATTCCGCACCATCACCAGCCCAGAGTAATTCAGGTTTTTGTTTTTGCATTACATTAAGCAGAGGAGTCCTCAGATCGTCATACAGTGAACAATAACACAAAGTGAAAATCATTTTCAACATCTTTCAAATCACACACAGTGATTTCCTTCAATGGCAAGGGGCAGGATACCAGTTCTCAACTGAGCACACAGAGACCTCTGGCTTCTAGATAGATAGAAGTAAATATAGGGCTCAAGGCCATAGTATTGCTTCACCTGAACATATGATCTAAATTTTCATTTAGTCCATATGTCACTTGACCACTTCTCCCTGAACTTAAGTAAAAGCTTCTGATTCTCCATGTTAACATTGCAGCACAGCCTGTTCCTAAAGATATACACCAGATCAGCCTTCCTAAAAATAGAGCACAGCTCTTTTGTCCAGGGGTGGTTTCGTGCTAAATCCCAATTGAAAACCTTTTTTGTTATCCTTCTCTCTGGCATATTCATAAGCCAAACCCCCATTTGCCTGATCTCCAGTGCCTCCCATCCCATGTTTCCTTGTATTGCAATAGAGGGGGCACATTTGTGTACCCCAAGAAAATATTGAATTGCCCTATTTTGGACAGAAATAGCTCTTTTAGCCTTTTTGTACCCCTGTACTCCAGCTGCATAGTTCAATACGGGGGGGAAAAATTATACATGTGAGAGTTTAGTTTAGTTTAGTTTATTCATTTGACGATTCACTTTAAAAGGACAATTACATGGTTGCAAACACCAATGTACACATGTATACATGTGAGAGCATGTGGAATATCCCAGCAACCAACAACAAGCAACAATTATGTCATCAACTTTAACACCTAACTTGGAGGACCTGTTGGGTGTTAAAGTTTAGCAAAAGTCACGCATGGGGAACCATATGCATTTCATGACGGCAGATTTATTGATTTTCTTCAGAAGTTACAACAGCTGACCACTGTGGCATTTCTACTAACTACTTTGTCACTTGGCTGCTGTAGAAAACATTCTTATCAGCAAACGTCATGTTTCTATATTAATGTTACCTCGCCCTGTTCTCTATCTACAGACATAAAAACAATTAGTACATCTGTAGTGTCAACAACACCCCACTAAAAACATAATTATAACTAGTAGTAGTCTATGTGAAAAAAGTACATTTGTACAACAGTTCTTACATGCAATTCCACGCTTTCCTTCACAACTGTATATATGATCACTTAATAATACCATCTGCTTTATATACCGTTCAATAAGCAAACTTTAATCATGCTCATGGTCAGTATATTTTCTTTGTACAGTAGTCTGTGATCATGCCAAACTTAACCTAAATTTTGCAGAAAACATTCTGGCAAACGCTGGCGAAAATTACCTTTTAGTTTGCCCAAATTAATTACAGAATTACCGCATCTCCTCGCGTCCAGCTATTCTGTCCCTCCCAGGGGTGTCACCCAGCACATACACGTATGGAGTACCTCAACCATAATGACTTTAAAAACAATGTCTGTCACTCCATCACAGAACAAAGCCAGCCTGTCCAGTAGGCCATGTAGGTGACCCACTAGTGGCCTGGTGTGATTAAGGGCCCCTCATGTGCTGTTTTTCAAGATCTTTCCGAGGGCCTCAGAGACTCACGGTCCGGCTCTGTCAGAATTTTTGAACATTTTAATAGTTAAAATGATTTCTCATTTTAAAACAAAGTACTTTTCTGAAATACTCCCATTTCCTTTCAAAAGCAGATTTTAAAAAAACCCTATTGTCAGTCAACTATGAATTATTTCGTGTATATGCTATTTAAAAATCTACAGTAGCCTACTTTTTCATCAAAACTGAAGAAAAAATATAATTTCCTATATGCCATCTTTACTTTTACAGAAATACCTGTTTATCAGTATATTTGTGCTACAAACCTATGAAAATGTTTACTTTTCACCTTAATTCTATGTCAGCATGAAAGGTTCCATATTTAATCACAGAATTCTTCTTGTAGTCTAGTTGTTTCTTCAGTAGCAAGGGCAAGTGCAACAGTGACTTCCCTACCAGGAAGCTGAACATGCAAAACTCTGGAATTCTGTTCTGAAATAATCATATCTCACCAGGTTTTTAACCCCTGAGCAACTTACCTTCCCTGCTCCTCTGGTGTGGGCATGTCCACACTGTCTATAGACACGTGGTGGCACCAGGTCCTTCTCCTTTTCTCCATTAAGGACAGAGCAGTGTCCGGTGTAAAGGCCAGTGTTGCACAGATCTCTTTTCAACACTGGTTTGCCCCAGCAGAGCAACGCCACACTGTAGCCGGGCGCAGCTTGTGCACCCACACGATCAGCTCACCTCCTTAAGTTACCGTGGAAACGGCTGGATGTGCCACAGTGGGTGGGAAGAAAAGATGGCACAAAGCACTGCACTGAGGAGCAGATTATTTTTAGGCTGAGGGTGTGGAGGATTGACAGTTATTAAAAGGTAAAAAAAAGATACCTACACTTTCTCTTAGTTGGCCCTTGAACATATTGCGCCTACATGTTTTGTATTTTTTGTGGCAAAGACACATTCTTATGTATAGAAAAAAAATGATTTCATTCCATAAGGAGAAGGTATATCTAAATCAAATAATAATTTAATGTGCCATGTAAAAAATGAATTTATTTATAGTAAATCAATACTAGGTTTAACATGTGGGTTGGAGTCTCAGAGACAGTGGATTTTATATGTAGACATACACATTTATTTCAATTTAGAAATCTCCATTAAAAAATGGTGTAAAATTGTTCAGAAGTCCTATATGCGATGATATACTTGCTCAGTAGTAATGAGTAATCATAGTTTATTTTCTGCAGGTTAGACATTTGTAATAAAAAAAGAAAATATAATTATTGTCAATATTTTGTTCAGTCAATTCCACTTCATGATATGACATTACATTCTTTAAAGTGATTCATACAGAGATTAACTATTTATACAGTGTTCCTTATAACAAACCACGATACAAAACGTTTTGTTTCAATTGATTTTGTATATGTTGTTGAATATTAAAGTGGCCATAATCATAATACACTGTCTGGCCAAAAAAAAAATGTTGCCGTTTGGATTTTTTTGGACAGTGCCCACTGTACAAGCCTCTGGAGGCAGTGTTCTGGGATTGTTTTAATTGGTCAGGTCTAGGCTCAGCAACGTTATGCGGCAATAAAATGAAGTCAGCTGAGTACCTGAATGTACTGAATGACCAGGTTCCCTGACGGCACGTGCATATTCCAGGACGACAATGCCAAGATTCATCGGGCTCAAATTGTGAAAGAGTGGTTCTGGGAGCATGAGGAATCATTTTAACACATGAATTGGCCACCAGAGTCCTGACCTTAACCCCACTGAAAGTCTTTGGGATGTGCTGGAGAAGACTTTACGGAGTGGTTTGACACTCCCGTCGTCAATACAAGGTCCCGGCCAAAAATGAATGCAATTCTGGACGGAAATAAATGTGACGTTGCATAAGGTTGTCGAAACAATGCCACAACGAATGCGTGCCGTAATCAAAGCTGAAGGCGGTCCAACAAAATATTAGAGTGTGCGACTTTTTTTTTTGGCCAGGCAGTGTATGAGACACGCATATTTATATATAGTATATTTTAAAAAATCGTTCTATTTGAAACATGAAATCTGTATATATTTTTTCCATATTGGTGCTGATTTATATTGATAATGCTTTTTAATCTAATTTCAAAAGGTAGCTCTTAAGAGTGCTGGAGGACAAGACATTGGAATATATCACGAAGGTCCTTTTCTCTGTATGTCCTGAAGTGTTACAACTTACTGTGCTACAAGCTGGTACACAGACAATTCATTATTAAGTCTGCATACTCCTTGTAAGAGATGTGACCTCCAGTGCCAGCAGCCATGTCACCATGCACCCCGCTCCAGCCGGATGCTGTGGGCTTGGTTAGTGCTTGGATGGCCGACCTCTTGGGAAAACTAAATTGCTGCTGATAGTGGTGTAGGCCCTCTGGTCAGATAATCCTCAATGCCCCAGGACTGTGATGGCGACACTGTGCTGTAGGAGACGCCATCTGTCAGATGAAACTTGGCTCTTGCAACCTGCCACCTAATCATCCCTTAATTTAATTGGCTCAAACTTGTTTTCTCCACTTCCACCTGTGCTGATGTGTAATTCTGGCACAAATTGGCTTGTGTGTTACACATTGGTGGTGGTTGAAGAGAGTTTCCTCTTGATCACTGTAAAGCACTTTGAGCTATATAGATGCAATGTTTCATGAATTCATTCATTCATTCATTCATATGTAAGTATGGGGATGGGCTTCAGCTTTTGACTGTGTGGTCCACTAACTGGAGAAAAAAAGCATCCTAATGTGGTGTCATTGTGGACCAAAGTGATGTGAAAATGAATACAATTTTGCAGGATATTTTCAATGCACCTTTTAAATAAACAAATCGATGACTTGTGGAATTTTGGTTTGGTGTTATTTTGTTTGTTGTAAAAATAGTTCCAACCTGAATTTCTTACAGTTGTACTAATCTTCCCTATCTTGGGAAGAAATGTGTTTCCTTCCACAGGCAGACTAATTCCATGAAAATAATATTTAGGCTAAGATGTATTATAGCCAACAAGCTTTAAACATACTCACGTTGGAAAGTCTTTATTGCAGTTGTAGTTTGTCCACATGCAGCTTACTTGTTTTTTTTAGATGGGTATACATTTTTAATTTGCTAGGTTAAACAGTTTTCAAGCAAGCCCTTTATGCAATCATTAAACACAAATAAGGGCATAACATGCTTATATTGAAGCCATGTTTACATGACAGTAGTTCTCTGTATGTTCATCACAATTTTAACATTGCATGGCAACTAGGCTACACCTGGCAGGCAGGAAAAGAACAGCAAGCAGTTCTATAGTTATTTGCTATTTAGGAAGAGAATGAATATTATAATCCTGTGGAAGGTAACTTCTCTATTCCCAGAACAGGTGCAGAATAGAATATCCTGTCAAAGTACGCTCATTTCCTATGCTCACTTGTTTTACTGACAGAACTCAACTTGAAAAATCGATTTTAGTTTACTTTTTGATCATTTTTATGAATTTAAACACCATACACACCTTTTATTAAACTTGAAGAAATTATGAATTTTGAAGTCTTTGTAACTTTTATATTCCATGCCAGGAACTAATTTAGTTTCCCTTTCTTGAACTTTCAGAGATTCCCTAGCTTTCTTGTGGTGTGCTGCACAGAACTCGACACAATGCTTTAAGTATATATAATATCCTTTGATTTATACTCAATACTTGCTATACATCCCAGCATCCTGATGATCTGTTTTCCTGCTGCAAAACAATGCCTTGACCCCAATCAACTACTAAATCTTTTTTTTCTCTTTTCCAAATTCCTGCCTTCATTTTTTTATTTATTCCCATTGTGCAGAATTTTGCGCTAAATAAATAAGGAAAAGCTCTGGAGCCAATTCTGAACCCACTCTGAAATAACTTGTTGTTCCCACTGACATAATTTTGAAAATGAGCCTCTCGTATTGCACTCAGTCCAAATGAAACTCAAATTTATAAGTCCAATAGGTTTGTTAGGCATGACTTCCCCCTGCGACAACCTTGTCGGTTAGGCCTGAAGATTGGGCCGGGCCTAGGATTTTGGTTGCCCTAAGCAAATTTGTGAGGGGCGGGGTGCTTTTGGATTCCATCGATCCTTCTTACATTACATTGTTATGAAATGTTCGGTTGTGGCCCTAAACAACCACATAGACCGTTTATGCCACAGACCGGCCCTGCTGAAGATGATGCTTTTTTTTTGTCAAGAACCTCAAACTTGCACCTATGTAACAACTGTAGTATTTTACATGAGATACAAGTTGAACCGACAAGGCTATGTTTTCCTGGATCAGTGCAGTTTACTCCGGTTTGTAGAGAGTACCTGTCAGTAGTCTACTGATAATATCCTGTAGCGCTTTAAGGGTGCGTGGATGTATGACACCAGGGCCTGTCACCTTATTTGTCAAAATATATGGTTCCATCTTCTGCATAGTATCTCTATTTTAAACTCTACAAAACCTTTTGTACAATGAACAAACAACCATAAAAATGACTAAAGCACACATCATGCTAAACCACATGCATCCAGTTCTTGCATTATTTACAAATAAGACAAATTCAGAATTCTATATAATGTCAAATATTTAAAAAAATATATATATACAATTAGTCATTGAAGCAAGAAATGTGCACTCACTGTAATGCAATGCAAATTGTGTAATGCAATGCAAAATAAGATCATATTGATCAAGATTCTGTTTTGGTAATACAAACCAACCTTTAAATCAAGCATCGTTGTAGTGTGCAATTGCAGTGTCCATTAAATGCCACGTACAGTATGGACAAAACTATAGTATAAAAACCAAAGTGTTTTTGGCTCTGTGGGTGACACAGTGATGTTAGTGACACAGGTGGTGATTTCCTAGAAAAGAGGGGAAAATGTGTAAAAAAAAAAGAAACTAAAACACATTCAGAATTTTATACTTGACTGACAGACTGATGTGCTGGAGTGCCCTGCGGGAGGGCCTGTGCACTAATGTTCTAAAGCAGGTAGTTGGGGATTACTGTGCTTCGCTTGCTGAAGAGCTCTTGCACTCATCTCTGGTGACATGAATAAGATCCCTCTCCTGAGGGGTGTCGGATATCCTGCGGGCTCTCAGGTGACCCGTCACCTGGTCACGCTCTTCATTAATTCAGCGGGTGAACTCTGGCACCGAGAGCCCCGGCCGTGTCGCAGGAGTCCCGGAAGAGCGCGGAATCCAGGCAGATGCAGGACGGAGGATCCGCGGGCCTGCTGGCGACGGGTCCGGCGGGCGCAGGGGAGGAGGCCGTCCGCGAGGCCGTGCCTTCGGCGCCTCCGCTCCCCTCCTCCCCGGGAACGCCCGCCCGGACCCGGCCCAGGCTGGTGTTCCACACCCAGCTCGCTCACGGCAGCCACACGGGCACCATCCACGGCTTCACCAACGTCAAGGAGCTGTACGTCAAGATTGCAGAGGTGTTTCTCATCTCGGCTTCAGAGGTAGGCCATAGTCCGCTGCTTCCCTTTCAAAAACTCATCCAAAGGTTTTTTGTTGTGAGACATGCATCAAATAGTGTAACATTATTGCGTCTTCAGTGCAGTACGACAATTGATTCAGTCATTTGTCAGAATTTAATTCTGCTATAAAGTGACTGTAGAGGAAGTTTTAGTTATCATGGTGTTATTTAATTGACCACACATGACACAGAAGGGTATCTGGCTAGTCATGAACAATACACACTTCTTTCTGTTGTGTGTTTTTGTTGAAGGTCGCTTAGAACGTTTTGCCTGTATCATGAATCTGAATCTTAATAATTTATGTCACATTGCGCGACAGTATTCTCGGTTGCTAATGTGGTCATTTAAGCTATCAAATGAACAGTAATGGTTCTGAAGCATTTTAAGTGGGGGTTTGAAATCTATATCATCAAAATGGTTTGAACATTGATCTGATTTTGTTTTCTCAAGACGTGTTAAACTGCATGTTTGTACCACAATCTACCAGCACATATGGAAATCTTAGAACTTGCTTAGAGTTATTTTCAGAAGAATCCTCTTAAATATTTACAATTTGGCAAGTTGAAAGGTGAGTGTGACTGTATTAACCAGTGTAGTTCCGTTTACTCACCTTTATAAATTTTGTAGATGGTTCCAGAAATGCTCAGTTCTCATGACTGAAATGTATATGTGCATTTTTGTTGTACACAATTGTCTGCCATATTTCTGCCATGCATCTTCAGTTGATATGAGCAGTGGTAGCCACACATAGTAGATTTCAGCACAGGAGTGAAAAGCATGAGTACAAGACACAATGTTTCTGGCCAATGTGAAAAAGGATCACACCATCACATGAAAATTTGAAAGCTAATTTTCAGAGTGTAGTTGCAGGGAGAAATGACCATGCTTTGATAGGAGAGACATTACATTACAGTACGTACATTAAAAATGTAATACATCTTGATTTGGAAACAGGTTTCCTATGTATAAACTGTAGGGCAGGTTATTACCGATGATTATCATGTACTGCCTCTTAAAGAATATTCACATTGACATTCAATTTAGATGCCACAATCAATGTCTGCTGATAGAGATGACCTGTATCCCCCCCTCCCACCCTCGTAGATCCTGTTCTGTACACTGAACACACATAAGGCGGACATGCAGAAACTGCTGGGGGGACAGATCGGTCTCGAGGACTTCATCTTCGCCCACGTGAGGGGGGAAACAAAGGAGGTGGAGGTCACCAAGACGGAGGAGGCGCTTGGCCTGACCATCACAGACAACGGCGCAGGATATGCTTTCATTAAGGTTGGGCCTTTCCGAGCTAAATAAAGCAGCTTCGCAGAGGAGGGAGGACATCACACATGATTACACATTTACTGCACACTGCAGTAGAACCTCTGCGATAACATTCATAACTTAAGAAAGTGGCATCTAGTGCACCAATTTTGAGGATTTGAATTTGCCATTGATAGTAATCACTATTAACATTACTGTAGATTTTTATTTTTTATTTTACTGTGAACACAGTGAAGAAGCACACAGCCTACTATTGTCCTTCTGCCAACGCATCCTTTTGTCTGCCATTGTTTTGCCAATTGACATTTGCAGCAGTCTGCAAGTGGAAAGTCAGGGCAAAAGAGTTTGGATGAGAATTGGCTATTCTGAGAAGGCAAAACTGCATGAAGGCTGTATGTAGGCAGTGTAGTATAATGGGTAAGGAACTGGTCTTATAACCTAAAGTTCACAGGTTCGAGTCCTGGGTGGTACACTGCCGTTGTACGGTTGAGCAAGGTACTTAACCTGCATTGCTTCAGTATATATCCCGCTGTATAAATGGATGCAATGTAAATGCTATGTAAAAGTTGTGTAAGTTGCTTCTGCTAAATGCCTGTAATGTAATCTAATGTCCTTTGGAAAATTGACCTCCAAAAGACCAAAGATGTGGGGTACACTTGGAACACTACCAAATATTTTCTGTGGAGTTTATTTTAAAAACCTTTGTTTTGTAGCTTGTTTATTTTGATCTACTTTGAGTTCAGTTGTAATTAGTTGCCCATGTTAATTGATTATTGTAAAGAGGGCAAACTATGGAGCATTTACAAAATCATGATGCATAGTTAGTGACGGATTCCACCCTTTGTCCTAATTTCACTATGTAAACAGAGAATCAAAGAGGGAAGTACCATTGACAAGCTGAAGACAGTATGTGTAGGCGACCACATTGAGGCCATCAACGAATGCAGCATCGTTGGGTGCAGGCACTATGAGGTGGCCAAGATGCTGAAGGAGCTGCCCAGAGGAGCACCCTTCACCCTCCGCCTGGTGGAGCCTAAGAAAGCCTTTGGTGAGAGGGCACGCTAACACATAGAGCCACGACTCTGCAATTCATTCACTCTTAAGACTGGGTGATGTACATAACACTAACCAATCCATCAATGAATAAATAAATCTGGCAATGCATTCGCTATAACACATTTTTTTTGTTTTACAATAGATTTGTCACAAAGTACTGATCAAAAGGTGTTTTCCAGGGAGAATTGAACATTAAAATACCACCCTGTTCTATTTTCTACATTCATCGAGACTTCAAGTCTTTCTATGACACGTGAAATGAATGTTTATTTACAAACACAATTTGCGAAAATTCAAGCACTCAAGCAAACAACAGTTTATTTTACCTTTTGTTTAGTGTAATGGAGATTAATTCAGCAGCAAACTAACACAGCGTTTCCCCGCCTTTTTCCTTCCGTGGCACACTTTCCAAATTTACAGAATCTCATGCCACACCACTCTCAAAAGAAAAAAAACGCGAGCGACGTAATGACGTTGATGTGATGTGCCAACAGTAGGCTTAAATGTTATTTTGGGGTTTTAATTAAGCAATATGCATTTTAATGACATTTATTTAGGCTTTTGTGAATGGGATTTGTTCAGTTGTTTTTAATCATTTGAACATAAAAAGATTTTTTAAAGGATTTTTCACACGGCACACCAGAGTGCCGCTGCACACCGGTTGGGAAACGCTGAACTAACATATGATGGATCAGTTGAATATTGAATTCCTTGAAAAAGGAACAGTGTGCATAAGATTCCAATAAATGTGCAACACACAATATGAATACACCACTAAATTATTATCAGGTTAAAAGGAACACTAAAATTAGTTTATGAATTATATGTTTGAAATTATCTGTAGACATTAAACTGAGAGCAAATCAGAGTTTTATAAAACTGTTGAAACAGTGCCTTGCTGTGGTAATAGGTTGGCAGTGCAAAATGAGGCAGGTGTTTGCCAATGGAAATTAGTTTATTACAGAAAATAATTCTACTGCGGACAAAAACCGAAGAATGAACAATAATGTAGAGATTGAACAGAAATATCAAATGTAGCTTTTATGTATACTCTATCTAGGGGGGATTTTCATACACTAATTATTTATGGGCCAGCATATCCAAAAAGTGGTGCTACTGAACTTCTTGCTGGGAAAGGCAAAGACAGCCATTTGGCTTACTTTGAAAAATAGAATAGGTGGCATGGGTTCATTGGAACATGGACATGTTTTAAAGGGATTTATTCAGAAGCAATTGCTCACTGAGGTGACATATTTTGCATTGGGCTTCAGGAGGATTTGGGGAGTGGGGGGTTTTCTATGTATGCTGAATGTGGAAGGAAAACTAGAACTGAGTATTGGTATGAAGATCTATTTTCACAATCGTGGTTTTTTGTTTTGATTTTGTGACTGTGTAGTTTGGTTGATTTTGTTTTGTTTCTTTAGGTTTCTTGCAATGGTTTCTTTTCTGTGATTTTATTTACTACTTTTTTCCTTTTTTCTGTGTGCGTGTGTGCGTGTCTGTGTGTGCATGTGAGTGGGTATTTTGTATAATGTCGTGAACATGTTGGTCTAACTTATTTATTTTTTTGTTCTGTGCAATAAACGAGACCTAAAAGTCAGTCTCTCTCTCTCTCTCTGGATTTGTTTTGGGTTTGTAAATAGTGGTTTGGGGTAGGTTTTCAGGCAACTGTAGAAAGTTTCTGTGTTCCAATAAAAGAACATTAAAAGTCAAAAGTCTCCCTCTCTGTCAGATATGATTGGCCAGAGAACGAAGGCACCCAAGTCCGGTGAGGGAAAGATGACGAGTGGGAGAGAGACCCTCCGCCTTCGAACCACGGGGGCTGCCACTGTACAGGAAGAGGTGAGTTTGCACTGGCACACGCAGACACGGATGACATGTTCATGGACGGTGAGTAACCCATAACAAATAATTATTCACCGATAAGATTTCCCATAGACAGTGACCATGGATATAACCCTAGAGGATCAGTGCTTTAGCAGAAAAACTGAAATACCATAGAGCGATAGCAGGGATGGACTTTTGTCCAGTTCAGCCCACCACAATCAGCCAGGCACCAAATCATCCTTTGCTGGTGATTTACAAATCTCCTGCCTCTTTTTATCACACTAATTTACTGGTGAGCTGAAAATTGGTGGGGCGCAAAACTTTCCTTTAAACTAATCATTGATGTCAAACTAATTGAGTTAATTTTCAGTGATTAACAAGCATGCAAATGATCTGACTAATCATTGAAAGTGAAGCTTCTTGCGTTGTGTAGGGAGATTAATGATAATGCGTTTGAAAATCAGTTAGTTTAATCACTAGCAGTGGCAGAAACTTCGATTTCCTGAGTATCAATTTTGTGCACATTTTTATCAACATTATTTGCGATACATGCCTTTTCTCGCTGATTCATGGCAAATATCTAATGCGTAGATTGTAAACAATCTTGAAGTGCAGGTTTTGTTTTTGCTGGTTATTCTGAAAGCGATCATGGTAGATAACAGACTGGTGTATCTTAAGTGTAGACTACTTGGTGATTAAAACAGATTTTTAACAGATAAATTGAATTTTTTGATGTAATCCCCTAACACGGTACGAAGACGCTGTGTGTTAGGCTACTTGCCATTTGATTAGTCTGATCATTGGCACGCTTGATAATAAAGGAAAATTAATGAAAACAGGTTGAGATCAATGATTAGTTTAAAGGAAAGTTTTGTGCCCCACCAATTTTCAGCTCACCAGTCACCACTGATAATTACCGATGTCTGAAGTAAGTAGAAGTGATTAAATAGATAAAGTAGTCCTACTCGCACACACACAAAAAAAAGGCTACCTGGCTGTGGATCAATGTGTCTTCCGCAAATACTCGACTCCACATGTTTGAAAGCTGGCATTGATGTAAAAAAGCATGAAACAATTTTAGATCTTTCGCTAATGTTAGCTAATAGCTACACAATTAAGCTACAAGAAATAAAATCCAAAAGACGTAAGTTTGTTCACTACGATGTTATATTGGTAACACCGGGAGCTTATTTTGACTTGGTAAGTTACGTAACAGCTTCTACGAGCATTCCAGCTTGTCTCTGTGAAAGCTACAGGAGTGAACAGTCTCCTGATAATTATAGCTAGCTAGTAGCTTCAGCTAAAATCTAATCTGAATTTGTTCTTATAGGGGCATCATAGCTCAGGAGGTAAGTGTGATTGTCTGGCAGTCGGAGGGTTGCCAGTTCGATCCCCCGCCCTGGACGTGTCGAAGTGTCCCTGAGCAAGACACCTAACCCCTAATTGCTCCCAACAAGCTGATTGGTACCTTGCATGGCAGCCTTTCATTGTTGGTGTGTGTGTGAGTGTGTATGTGTGAATGGGTGAATGAGAGGCATAAATAGTAAAGCACTACATAAATGCAGTCCATTTACCATTTAGGAAATGTGTAAAAGCATGTGCAGAAGTTGTTTATAACTGGAATGCTTTATTATTCATGCAAAGTAATTTTAAGTAGTTACATATCTCATATTGACAACAAATGTCTATCGATACAATTTTTATATGTATATTGCTTTGCTATTGATTTTAACTACATTTTCTAATCTGCATAGCCTCAATTATTATTATTATTTTTTATTTATTTATTTAGATTTAAGGACAGATTTGGTAGTTTTAGTTTAGAACCTCTTGTTTTAATTACTATTTCAGTTTACAGTGTTTTTTTCCCCACATACTTTTCGTATTAGTTTTTTTTTTTTTATGATAGTAACATGTGGAATTAATTAGATTATTTATAAAGAGCATTTATGATGATTGATAATGATATATAAAGACCCAGAAACGTGCAGCCAAAGCCAGCACTTAGCAATGGCATTTTTATTGCTTTTGGATTACTTGGCTGATCGTGCCTTGGAGAGAGAGCGCGTCTTCAGGGGCCGTGCATATGAGGCACAGATACGTTTGCGATGAATGGCTGATGTTTGCACACAACTCTGCAAGTGGAATACATTTTATAGGATCCCTAGGGTGCTTCCTTATGCAAATCAACATGAACAGGCACACGCATTCAGTTAGCATTCATCCTCTGATATACTTTGGATAAACATAAAAGGTCTGTGCATATTTCATGAATCCCACATTGGTTTTTCGTGGGTTCTTTTAAGAGCAAAAGCAGGAAAAGTCCACTTTATAATTGTTTTTTTTCAATCTGTATATAGCAACATGGAAATATGTTTTTTTTTTTATTTACATTTTTATGTCATGAGCTCTCATATTTAAGTTTCAGCACAATAAATGTTTTGTGAATATATACTGTATGATTTGCCCATGATTAGACATTAATGTACATATCGCACTGTTCTGAGTAGAAAGATCAAACTGTAAATTACCACTGATGGTAATAACAAGCTTCCATTTTATTAACTTCATCTAATTGATTGAATGTTTGATACTGATTCTTGATACTGAGTCATGGAGACTTTCCTTTCCCCAGCCGGACGAGTTCGAGGAGAGAGCTGTGAAGACAGTGGATGACCTGCTAGAGAGTTACATGGGCATCCGGGACCTGGAGTTGGGTGAGGTGGATTGCTTCTTTTTTCCCCCGCTGAAATGACTGAGCTCTGGGTCAGCACTTTCCTTTAAATGTCTTCAATGACCATGTGTCAGAAATTCTGGAAAATAGCAAGGAATGGAAAGACAAGGAATGCCAAGGTAATGCCAAGGTAATGATCAGATCAAGGTAATAATGAATACTGTATGTACACCATACATGTTTTTGGGTTGTGGCACACTGAGTTACACAGCCAGTATCAGTTGGTGACATCCCCAACCTAGAATAATGTTCCCCAACCTAGAATAATGTATTCCCTTAACTCACCAAATTTTCAGAGTAGCACAATGCCGATGCAAACATATAAAGTACTGATGGCTAACTTAATGTTTTATAAAAGGCAGCTTTTACTGAACTAACTAAAATAAACTGAAGCGTAGCATCTGAAGACGGGAACTTAAACATGCTCTCAGGAACCATTAGCAGTGTTATCCCTTAAGCCCTTGGTGAGGGTTTTCCCTTTAGTTATGTGCAAAGATATCAACAAGCAGTCGTTCCGACGCTTGAGGGATTGAGGGATTGAGAGGTGGTTTAAAGCAGCACTTTAAAACCATTGAGTGTCGCTACCCTCACATATTCCAGTGGTCGCGCAGTACAACAGTGCCCAGGAGACCATTCTGAGGCAGTAATATATCCTGTAGAGCAGAGGTATATGCATATCTATCTGGGTGCTGTGTGAATGATTCAGCTGGGATTTCTGAAAGTTATTAACTTGTTTAGAGAGCTGCACTCATGCTTATTTGAGTAGTTGACTATAAAGCTAAAGTAATTGGAAATATAAAATGATTAAGAAATACTTGATTTTCCAGACTTGAGAACTTGATAGACTTGATGCCTTGATATGCCAATACCTATTTGCTTAATAATAATAATAATAATAATAATAATTATTATTATAATAATAATAATAATAATAATAATAATTTGGCAGCAATATTGCCAAATATTAGACAGGTGGCTGTTCATTGACCATGGTGATTCGTGGAATTATTGGGAAGTGTTGTGATGCTGTCTGGGATAGGGCCTAAGATGGCGATGACAAGATGGAAAGATTAGCTTGTGAGTCAGTGGTGTCTGCAAGTTATCAGATTGGGATCCATTGAAGAACCTTTCTTGGCTCAGGGGTATCAGCATGGGTTTAGAGGTCAGAGTTAGCAACGCTAAAGACCATTGGAAATGGTGCAATGTGTTCCGCTAATGGGTAATTGTCCAACTGAAATTTTATGTGAGGATCTGTAAGGGTCTCACTCGCCAGCAGGGAACTCAAGTATGGCACTTCTCTCTTGTAGCGGCCACTATAGTGGAGGCAGGCAAAGACAAGAAGAACCCAGACGACTTTGCCCAGGCTCTGGATTCGGTTCTGGGGGACTTTGCCTTCCCGGACGTGCTGTTGCTGGATGTGTGGAGCGCCATTGGGGATGTGAAAAGTGGATGAGGAGAGGTGACCACATGCTCTAAATCATGGGGGTGGGGCAGGTCTCTAACACACACAATGTATGCATGTACTGTACAATACTCTTTAACTTTCAAAAGGGCTTTAATGGATTTTCTAGTAGTAGCTTTCAGAAATTACTGACAATCCACACCGGGAGGTGTGCTTCCCTTGGAAATGAACAACTAACTTAATTCATGTTAAGGTCTGTGGTAGCAGTATTAGTCTGAACAACAATCATGATGTTCGTAGTCTGAAAATGCACTTTATCCACTGCAAGATTAGGCATAATGATTAAAGAAATATGATTTCCAGGGCTACACAAATTGGAAATTTAAGCCTTGGCTCTCGCACACCCGTAAACAATATAAAATTTTCCTTAAATGATTTGCTTTCATGGAACACCTCTGCTTTATTGAAATTCCCTGGATGATTTTCTGATTTGCACAGTTAGCTCTGTAGGCCTTTGCTTTAACACCAAATACCATTGCTGCTGTAAACCACAAGAAAGATTATACAACCATGCACACAACCAAACCAAGTAGACAGAGACAAATAAAAACAGAATTTTAATGCTTTATCCAACCTCTTCTACTGTATGCCTGTTTTAGAAGAATGTTTTCCAATTTGATATTCTACATAATGTGTGATTCTGTCTTTCCTGGAATTCTTGAGTATTCCAATTAATATTGGGCTGCATGTAACATAGTCACTGATTTCAGTGTTTTCATGAGGATTGCAATTTAGCCTGTAAATCTCACTGCTGCTATGTCTACAAGTGCTATGCCCTTCACATTAATCTAGAAAGTATTATTTATTCCATTGCTTCACCCATGCAATGTGAGATCTGCAATCATTGTTTAAAAAATACACAAAAGGGAGAAATGTAACATTTCAATTGTTTCTTCAAGTGAAGGGTAAAGAAAATTAGTGCTAAACATAAGCTTTAATCACAATTGTAAGCAGCTGGTTAATTTACATTGTTGTTGATGTGGAATATGTCCTACATATAACCTATGTATTTACCCATATCCTGTCACTGTTATTGCATATGCTTATGTGTGCAGGTAAATACTCCTGTTTGTTTGTTCAGGAATATATTGTGGTTTATTTTTATATATTGCCAGTCAAAAAGTTAGGTGTTCAGTCAAATGACAACATGGTCTGGATATGGTACAGAAGATAGATGAGAGTTGTACAGGAATAGCGTTGTTAGTTGTATATATGAGGTGATTATACTATAAGAAGAGCTGAATGTTCAAGACACATATTTTCCAATGCTGCATTCTGACAATTGCTAATAAATGTTATAAAGGATTATTGGTGGGGTGTTTCTTTCACAAAACTGCATATTTGTTGCATATTTACCAGTATCAGAGGGGTACCATGAAACAAGACCAACAGATGGCATCTCAAATAAAGTACTTGTCTCAAGGGGGCTGCTGGGTGGCTCATTTGGCTTAGGCACCACACTGTGGTGTATGGGAGAGCCCTATGGCCTTGGATTGAATCCAGGTCATGTCAGTGCTGTGGCTGATTGCTCACTAGCATTAGGCGCCTGCGATTCATAGCTCTTTAGCAACCCCCTCTGGTCGATTGGTCATCTGTCAACTGCAAATCAAAAGCCGCGTTTCCACCGCAGGAACTTTACCCCGGAACTAGGAACCTTTTGGGTGGAGCTTGCAGCGCTGAACATTTCTGATTGGTCGAGTACTCGCAGCATTTTTTTTGTGTTTGTTTTCAGCCGCCATGTTTAAAAATATGCAGCCGCAAACCAATTTATTTTCATAATAACTTCAAATCAAACTTGTATGTTATGCGGCGCAGTAGCCTAGTTTTGGTTATAGCCTGCCAACGTCTTGGAATTATAACGTGTGCTCTTCTGTTCTTTTCTTGCTTTAGTATTCGTTTTATAAATTTTTTTTATAAAAAGCATTTGTGCTGGGACAGCATATTACGTACCAAAACATTCAAACGGATTAATTCGGTTGCTGAATATTTTCTTCCGGATTTTCTTTGTTAGCCCGTTGTAATTGACTCAAAACGTTTGATACAGTTATGTGAGGTATGCGGTAGTTCTGCTTAATTCACATTGGTGATACAGTAAAAGTAAACTGGAAATCACCTTCCGCACTTTTTGTCAGGGTAAAATAACAGGTTAATTCTAGTAATCGTCCCTTTAGCTTTTTCAGACTGCCGTAATTTTACTCTGCCATTCTTCAATTCCACAAAAAGACCAGGAAGACTATGGACTAATTTATGGTGCATGGTTCGCATCTGGAGGGCACACTTCGCTGCTCGGCTAGCAGTAACTTTGAAGGAAAGCAAACGGTGGCTGTACCACTACTAATTTAAATTTTCACGCAAGTCCGAGTTTTCGTTCTATTCTTGTCATTTTGCGATTTGCGATATGGAATTGACGATGAGAAAGTAATCAAACAGCAAATTGTTTACAACGTGTGCATGTTTTCTGCTGTTGTTGCCAGTTATACATATAAATGTGAATGCATTCGGTCGCTTCGGATGTCAAGACATGAAAGCGAATGTTCGCATAAAAACATAATGAATGTGTTTGAGAGGATATATAAAACAGTTACAATCTGACTATTGGCCTGTTATATCCTATTTGTTGCATAACAACGGTCCAAGTTCAACTACCAACGACAGTTTTGCTTGACAACGGTAAAATAAGCCCAAACGGCTGCAGAAGAATATTTCAATTCCAGGTGATTAAATCGATAAAAAAATAAATAAATACAAAAGTAACCATATATAATCATTGTTGGTAACCCGTTGTATATAAGTGGAATAAACCCCTCTGGGCTGTCCCGGTTATTAGAAAATAATGTAGGCTACTTCGGTGGTAGTATGGGGTTACAGAAGAAATCATAGGACAGATGGACCGACGACAATGTCGTTTTTTCATACGTCAGTGGGCTAATTTGCCTAATCTTCGTGGGACTTTAGACCGCAGTGGAAACGCAGACAACCATGGGCTGAAGGAACCTTTTAGTTCCTTGAAAAGTAGTTCCTGGGACTAAAAGTTCCGGGTAATTTTGGTGGAAACGCGGCTAAATATGACTTCCTCTGACTCAACTCTATGCAAACTTAGCTGTAGGCTGCAGTGTGAAAGGAAGCTGTGATACCACATGTTTAGAAGAATCAGATTAACATTATTAAGAAGAAAAAGAGCACTGGTGGGCTCAGCATAGCCTCATAGGCTAAGGAAAGCCTCTACAGTTGACAGAATAATTCCCTTTGTAATCAAGAAACCACCAACACATCTGTCCAAAAGATCAGAAACATTCTTCAGGAGGCAGGTGTGGATGTGTCAGTGACTACTCTCTGCAGAAGACTTAAGGAACAAAACTAAAGAGGCTATAATGCAAGATGCAAAACCACTAGTTAGCCACAAAAACAGGAGGGCAGGTTGCTGTTTATTATTAAGTACCTAAAATAGCCTGTGAAGTTCTAGAAAATGGTATTAATTCATGTGTATCAGAGTGATGGCAAGGGCAAAATGTGCTGCCCAGGATCCAAAGCACCCACCTTCATCTGTGGAGGTTACTTATAAAAAATACTGTAATTTCTACATGGTGACTACAATCAAAATACTAATCAAAGCTGAGCACGAGAAATTCAACCATGTGAATTGTTTGATTACAAATCTAAAATTGTGGAGTGAAGAAGAAATATATATTTTTCCCAAAGATTATGGAGCTCACTATATATTCATATATGAATAAAATATTTGGATTAATCTGCATTCACACTTAAGCTATTTATCACACAGCTTAGTCCATGTAGCCAAGTGCTATGGACGAGCTAGAAATTAACTACCAGAATTTGCTCGACTTTGAGTTCTACATGGGTCGCATGTGCCAGATGACAGCTCTGATTGGTAGTATTCTGATTGTAGTCTCTTTACCCTTATTGGTTTAACCACACTTAATCTTGCATTACTATACATTATAGCTTATATGTCACACTAGAAATGATAAGATGAGGCTGTGAAACTAATGGATGAGTGGACAAAAGTTTAGAGAGAGAAATGCACCCTTATTGCTATGGGCAAAACAACAAAAAAGGGAGCATAAACCCTTGTTAACTGTTCAAGCAGTCTCTAAAATGACTCTCCCTGAGGACTATACTCTCAGGAGTTAAATAGTCAAAAATGCACAAATTTGGATTATATTGGATTGTTGTGCAACCCAGTTACCCAATTAGGAGCTAGATTAAGGCATCAATATTAAACAAAAATTAACTAGTCAGCCTTTTTGTTCTATTTTACCTTGCTATTTAAAAAAAAATTTTTTTTTATCAAATTGTTACGAAAGCATGTTTTCTACATATTTTGAGTAAATAGTTCTGAAGTACCATAATTACATGCACATGAACCCTCCATTCTAACATACGGTGTGAAACAAATGTTTACATGACTGGATGAGTAACAAATGTTTACATGACTGGATGAGTTTATGTTCAAGTAGCAATTTTAGGAAATGGTGAGAATGTAAAGATGGTCACAAATTCTTTGTAAATACCTCCAGGGAAATATGGAAATCAAGGAATCAAATAATGTATTTTGTGTACAGTATTACATAAGGGGAAACCACTGGAAAACTATCGTCTTGGTGGAAAGGACAATGTTACAATAGGAATGACCAGAAATATATATTAAGTGGGCTTGGAATTGGAAATGTTGAACCACAATTCATGTGATGGTCATTTCACTTAAATTGCACTCTAAAGGGTGTGGGAGGGGAAAGTAGTGTTAGAAATGATAATAATATGCTGTCACATGCCAGATGCGGCAGTGTCGGGTTGCCTCAAGGAGAGAAAGTGAGTGCACCCACACAAACACAAAATTAAATAAACGACTATCTTCTATCTTCACCGTTCCCCCTCACGGGTTCCGGGCAAAAACAATAAACTAAAACAAGCCAAAACAACAAAGACAAAAGAAAGTTAAAAAAAAAAGAAAAAAAGGCGCAAACACTTTCCTGTGTACCGCCTGTAGGTGGCCCGCTTTCCAGCCAGCGCCAGCTCCTCCAGCTTCCCAGTGGCAGACTACTGTCTTTTTCTTTTATGCTCAAACAAAGTGCAAAAATAAAACAAACCAAAACTCATAACCACGCTCTCGGTGTGAGCTCCCGGTCTTGGCCCGGAACTGTGGAGCACAGCACACCTTTAAGCACCTGGACTGATTAGCTAACGCAACCCAGGTGCGTGTGCTCTCTCCACCAGCCGGTGTAGCTGAGACTAATCCGCCTCTCTGGTGGACCGAATGCTACACATATGCTACATATGCTTTCTGCAATGATTGTACTTTTTTTTTTTTAAAGAATAACAGCAACACAATCCAGGGAAGACACGTTAATGTATTCCAATGTTGAAGTTCATAATTAGTCTAAACAGATGAAGTCTTGGCAACATTTTGACATAATGACTATGGCTGTGAGTGGCCATGGAAACATTTAGCCTGTATTTCAGTCCTCAGAGGCTCACGGTAGACACACTTTGTGCAGTAATTAGTGGGGTGCAGTCTCAGGACCATGACTAATTCTTCCGCTAAGGACCGTCTGAAGAGCTTGCTTTTACAATGCTTAAGTCTCTAATCCAGGGATTTTCTGTCTTATCTAAAAGGACCAGTGTGAGTGAAGCTTTTTTGTTTAGGCCTAGCACTAATACATCTTACTCAACTGAACAACATTGATTGGAGATTATGATTAGTTCTTTAGTTGAACCAGCTGTTGTAGTGCTGGGATGGAACAAAATGCTCACTTCCACACTGGCCCTTCTTGGATGAATGATTAATTAAGATTATTAAGGTACTGCAGTGTGTTGATTCCTTAATAAATGGCTTCAGGAGGTGATGTTGAATAGAAGAATTACACATTAAAAAAAGAAGTCATGAAAAAATCATAGCCCTAATAATAAATGCTGGTCAGGAACATTACTGGGAATTCACAGTTTTGTGAAGGAGAACTGTCTTAATTAGTATTAGGAGAAAGATTTATAATCATATTAATTATACTTACAGTGCAAAAGAGAACTCAGAAATTGCTTTAGCTATTTTTGGAAAGGAGGGTTGAAAATGAATAGAATCATGCAGCTCTTACACTACCATTGAATCTTTGCAACTAGTAATGTGTAACAAAGATGATGACTGGAGGCTTTCCACTTATCATGACTTTTTTCATTTTTTTTACCTGGCAAATATTCAATTTAAACAACAAGCTGTTGTTTTTGAGTTTAGTCTAGGCTTGAGAGGAGCTATTTGGTCAAATGTAGCAATAAAGCACAAATGAAATCTTAGTTTATTTATCTATTGAGACTAAGGCAATAAGTCAATGGAGAAGCTGGCTTAAACAGATCTGAAAACTTCTGGAGTGGATACTGTGTGACCACCATGAGGAAATTGCCTACTTTTTAAATTTTTAAATTTTTGCATTTTCCCAAAAATTCTGAATGGCAGATGTATGTTCTTGCTCACTGTTCCAGCGTCCTTGGTCAGTTTGAGAGATTGCAGACAAGTTTGTTTATTTATTTATTTATTTATTTGACAGGGACAATACGCATTGATCGACATCACTATTATGTTACGTAAATTTGCCAGATTTAGCTGGATCGCTAATTTCCATCTGCTGTCCCTGGGCAGGCTGATGTTAACACATTAATAACAAGCAGACCAGACTAGAAGCCATAGTACAACATTAAAAGTATGTAAGCATGATCTGCTCCACAATTTGATGCTAAGCCGCTGTTTTAAAATAATCGCAGTTGAGATTTGAGACTTTGAGACTGAGGAGGACTCTTCATTGGTAGCTAATACAGTACCTTAACGGTATGAACACCCAGCCCAGAAACCATATTTTTGGTTAGTAATGTGTGCATAAATGAATGATAAGTGTCATGGCCGGCTCAAAAACCACAACAAATAATGGGCGGTGACACAAGAAGTTAAAGCAAAAAAAAAAACCATTCATTTATTTGAAACGGCTAAAAATGGCAAAGTGCTATGACGTGGTGGTCAGTAAGTCAGTGTTGGCGTGCATGCATGGATGTTAAAATAGTGAGTGGAGTGTTGTATGGTAAAAGGAAAAACAAAGACAAAGATGTGGCGCGTAGGGAGCAGAGTTTCCCCTTTCTCTCTCCTCATGGCACAAGTGGGGTGCGCTCTTATAGTACTGAGAACACCGGGCCCAGGTGTTCCCAATAAACAACAACCTGACCACACCTACTGGGCATCTGCAACACAAAACACAAAGACAAAGACAAGCAGCCAGCCCAATGGCCAAAATAGGTGGGGTTGTCACATAAGGCTAAGAAGGTATGCCACTACATTATACACTGCCTGGCCAAAAAAAAAAAGTCACACACTTTAATATTTCATTGGACTGCCTTTAGCTTTCATTACGGCGTGCATTCATCGTGGCATTGTTTCGACAACCATACGCAACGTCACAACATTTATTTCCGTCCAGAATTGCATTCATTTTATTAATTTATGCGGCAATAAAATTAAGTCAGCTGAGTGCCTGAATGTGTACTGAATGACCAGGTTATCCCATCAATGGATTTTTTCTTCCCTGACGGCATGGGCATATTCCAGGACAACAATGCCAATCGGGCTCAAACTGTGAAAGAGTGGTTCTGGGAGCATGAATTGGCCACCACAGAGTCCTGACCTTAACCCCATTGAAAGTCTTTGGGATGTGCTGGAGAAGACTTTATGGAGTGGTTCGACTCTCCTGTCATCAGTACAAGACCTTGGCCAAAAATGAATGCAATTCTGGACAGAAATAAATGTTGTGACGTTGTATAAGGTTGTTGAAACAATGCCACGACGAATGAGACTTTTTTTTGGCCAGGCAGTGTACTTTGAAATGAAGTTAGTAAGAGAGAGGCCACACAAAAAGTTCAAGGTTGTGGAACTTTTTGTGTGGCCCATTAAAAGAAAATCCTTCAGTACACAGCTTGGTCTTGAAACACAATATTTGGAGACTAGGGCAGGAGAAATGGTGTTAGAAGGTCGTTCATTTATAGGCTTCAGAACAAAAGGTTAATTGTTTTCTGCCTTATGTTCTTTTATAGGTGTCAAATGAACACAAGCAATACAAATATTAATTTATATGAAATAATTATTAATCAATATGAAATAATGGAACAATACACAAACTTAATATCACTGAGCACAAGATTCTGTCATATATCAATATGACCCCCAGTAAAAACTCTGAAAACTCAATTTAAAACAATGGGGTCCATTTTGCCCTATTGGCAGATAATGGTAAATAAATAGAATTGGGGAATTGTGTGCCCAACATTCTCATTTTCTGAAAAGAAGAAATAGTTTAAACACAGTTTATTAATTATATTCATATTAATTCACTTTATCCCAGCAAAAATATAATTAATGACTTATTCAATATTTGTAGGAGTCATGTTTTCAGTTCAAGACAAATTGGTCAGGTCAGCTTAGCCATACCATCACTATGAAAGTATCAGTTAGTCCATCAGCAAGACAACCTCAGCTTTGCAGTCAGCCATTCCATCCCTATCTCCACAATGGCTACACAGGCAGATCATATGATAGACACATGGCACAGATGTGCAGTGTTACTCCATCTCCTATAACGTAACCAGACCCACTGTCTCTTTTACAAATGGATTCATCTGGACCATAGCATGTTAAGCAAAGTATTCCTCCAAGCTGCACAGAGACTTTGTTGCAGATGGCGTGCACAGACTGAGTGAGTCACAGATCCCTAACTGTCTGGACAGCTGAATGATTACAAAACTCATGCATGCATGCTAATATTTCAAACTAAAATGAGAGAACTGTCATTGTACTGCTTGGCATTAACCAACATCAAATGAATAACATAAATAATTACAATATTAGCAAAAAATGTAAACCAGAGCTTGGATATGACAGGAGAAATCAGGAGGCTTTGGGAATGGAAAGGTCCTCCACAAATGGAACTTCCCCACAGGCCACCTCCACTCCAGTCAAGGGCTGCACAAGTCTCCTCTGGGAGGTGGTGCTGGTTCGGTACAGGCTTATCCTGGATACATGGGGCCTGTCTTTCCCTGCTGGGAGAATGCGCTTGAAGATGGAACAGCGGAACAGGATGTAGACCCAGGGGTCCAGGATCTGGTTACAGGTGGCAAAGCGAAGCCACAGCAGCAGGCTGCCTATCTTGAGATGGCTCCCTGATAGCACGGTCTGCCCAATAAACACCTGTAGAGAGGTCCAGGAAAATGTGCTCAGCTGTGTCCATGTCAGCAATGTACAACACTTACACACTTTTCATGCAAAATTCATTTAAAAAAATATTTTGCAGCTAATAGTATTTTTTGGGAACCACAACCAGAACCTCATAGTTAGAAATCCGGCACCACTTAGCAAGTGGGCTGGCAAACCTTCCCCCTCACACTCAGTGGTTAAAGTCAGATTTGAAATGTAAAATAGTTTTAAAATAATTATAAAAGCACAGGGTAACCTGTTAAGATCATATTTACCATGAGCTTGATTCAATTAAACATGGTTTGATTGAATTGTTTATGCCCTGAAACTACCTACAGGTATACATGTTCAATCAAACTGTTTTCCATGTTTATTGCTGCCTGTCCAGTCAAATGCAACCCATGGTGTGAATCAAAAAGCACACTTTATTGAGACACAGCATTGGATTAATCCAAGGTCAGCGATGCATGGTAAATACTCATTTCTGAGTTGACAGTTGGAATTATCCTGCCATTTCTGAAATACCAATATAGAGAAGTGCAATTTTTCAGATTGTCAATTTTGTCAAACTTTTTCAATATTTGGGCTCATTCCCTGTCATTTCCTTTTTGACAGGGGACACCCACTCTCTCCCATCAAATTCAAGCTTCTGCTTTCATTGTTTTCATTATTTAAATTCTGGTCTACTGTTATCTTTATGGTATAACTTTCAGGTTTTGCTGCAAACTGTATTGACTGGTGTTGACTCCAATGAACAGGAAATTGTCATTTCATTACTTTTAGCTTTAAAAATTCTTGCAATATTTTTTGCATACCAAGTATAAGGAAGGAGGGCAAATAGATATAGCTAACAGTTTCCAGTAATTACTGTGCTATTTTTTTTTGTGTGTTGGTGGTAAGTTTAATTTTGTGGACCCGGACCAAGTAAAAGGATTTTTTTAAATGATTGGTAATCACCTAATTTGTGCTACATTGGATGATATAGACAGAAGATGGAAATAGTTGCTTAATCACCTTCAGTGCTTGAGTGCCTAATTGGATACCCTTAACCCCTTAAGTCTCACTGGCTCTGGTTAATTTGCATTCATTCCATTTTTTATGGTGAAATATTCAATCAATCTGGCGACACCATTTGAAAGTGTTAATACTCATGGTTCTCAATAAATAATTTTACGATGCCAATGTTTTAGGGACAACAGTTTCTTGTTTTGAAACATAGCAGGGTGGCAGAACAAGCTCAGGGAGACTGCACCTTCTTCGCTTTTTTAAATTCCACAGACGACATATGACGACATGAATCACAATAAAGTCGATATTCTTATCACGGCAAGAATCCAGCGAACAAGTTCCATCTAAAAACATGCTAACTCGAAACCTTGATAGAAGCTCATTGTTTACTTAGACATTTGTTGGATGAATTATCATTGTCTAATGAATACATGTAAAAAGTATTGTGTACAAAATTATGTTATTTCCGGTTTGCATAGATTCTCTGGAACAAAACAAGTCCACCTATCAGATTCTCTGACCAGTACTGGCCAAGCAGTCCCTCAGTAAAGCCAATGGGACCCACAAAACCTCAACATGAATACTATAACTTCTGCCCAGTACACTGCCAGACGTTGGCATTTTAGATAATGACGGTGTATCGACTGTTAGGCTTGCATAATAGGACATGCAATGTTTCCTCTGTTTAAACAAACTATAACTTTTTCAGTGCACATGAGCTTCTTAACATTCTTGAAACTTTATGCCAACAAAGGTTGTTTTACGACAAAAAATGATTTTGCATGGCCTAAGTCTAAACAGAAGACTTGCCATTTAGAGGCCTTGGAAGGCGTTTGGGCTATGTAATTTTCAGGCTTTTGTCAAAAAAGGGGATACTACAGAAGGGGTTAACCATATGAAATGCTATAAAAGTACAGGACAAACTCACCAGCAGAGGGCACCAGCAAATAGAGGTGATGATCATGATCCAGACAAGCTGCCCCATCATCTCCAATTCCTGGTCCCGCTGTCGCTGCATTTCTCCCTGGCCACAGCATATCCGTAGCAGGGTCACCACACTCACTGTGTTCAACAGGAAGGACACGGCAAGCGAAAGCAGCCCAACCAGGCAGAAGACCAAGCAGAAGGTCATGTCCAGAGGCTGGGAGCTGATGTTGATGAAGCACCAAGACCCAGGCAGCTGCAAGTGGTAGCTGCCTAGCCCTGCCAGAGGCAGCAGGCTGACGCAGCCGGCAAAAACCCACACTGCCAGCACTGTGGACAAGGCCCTGCTCTTTGACATGTTAGCGTAGCGGGCGAAGGGCCTGTGGATGCCCACAAAACGTTCCGCAGCCATGACAGCTCCCAGGAGAAGTGGGCTCAAGCCATAGAAGACCATGGACATGCCCATGAAGTTGCAGAAGTGGCACCAAGGATCCAGCTCACGCCAATTGAAGCGTGTTGTGTGGAAAGAGACTACAATCGATCCCGTCACAAGTAGCCCCATGAAGTCAGTCACCACCAAGCTCGACAAGAAGATGAGGAAGGATGAACATGAGGGACTCTGGGACCTCTGGAAGGCCTTGACCAGAACTACGAAGGCAAACAGGTTGGAGCTGAGGCCCAGTCCAGTGAATACAGCAGAGTAATAGGCGGAGGCAATGGTGTGGTTGTAGTTGAAGGGGGGGCTGTTTATGGAGAAGCATACCGGAGTCTCATTTTTTGTAGAAGCCATGGTGATAGAAGATGTATTTTTTAAATCATCAGGAGAATTAAGAATCAGCTCCAATCAGTCATGTGCCATTCTCCACCCTAGAAAAGATTTATACATGATAAAGCATTTTTTTCTGAAGACAAAACATTTCATGCAAATAAATCTGATAGATCTTCATAGGTTCTTAAGTATGTTGACAAATGGAACCCCAAGGGATTCAGTAATTCATATAATGTGAATATACTGTGCTTTTGACTGACCTCACAATCATGGAATTGAACATACTTTAAGGTTACAGATTTACTATGTATGATGTGGACTGTGGTTATGCTCCTTCGCTCTCAACAGCCCTCTGAACGTATACACAACACTGTTCAGGGATTAGTGTTGCTGAACAGAATAAGAGAATGGTTAGCTTGTTGACTCAGATCCATGCACGGAAACTCTGATCTCTCCTAGCGCTTCCTGTTTCCAGGGGTGTGACTAAATAATCACTTCCAAACCTTGTCACTACAGAGTATTACATATGGAAATCCTATTACATATGGAAAAATTCTAAATGTGTCATCCATATAGTCCAGTAACTTCTGAGACGATATACATACTTGAGGTCACATCAGTAATACAGATTACACGGCCGCATCCACAGGACTCCTTGAACTCCAGTCTCTTCGTGTAAGTTTAGAAATTATATCAAATTCATTCTGTAAACAGAATAAAGCATATGCAGAAACTGAATTCTATCACTTTTTATTGAGCTTTTCTCGATATATTACACCATAATCCTTCTGTATTGATCGCATAAGTACCATACCGTAAATCGCACTGGAACTTCTTCCAGAGGATAACTATAATGAAACATATGAATGTGATTCACTTTGAGATGCTTGCCAAAGAATAGAAGAAATTCTCTGTATTGTCAACATTATTATTTTAAATAATGCTATCATCTCTTTATTTAAGTATGTACCTCATATTCACTCATCATAGGATCAAATTAAAACGCTCATGTTAAACTCTCAGAAAAGTACCAACCTACTGCTATATTCCAACTATTTCTGAATCCATCCATTCATCCATCCATTATCTAACTTGCTTATTCTGGTCAGGGTTACGAGGTATTTCTGAATATATACAAAAGGTAATTAAAAATATTTTATAATATGCAGAGATAGCTGCAATGAAAAGTGCATGATACACATGTACTTTACATTGCAGTCCATTACATTTGCAGTATTTGAGTACAAAGTGAATCAATATGAAACATATACATAAATAAAAAAGCAAAAGTACAAGTGAAAGATGAAGGAATTATTGATAAAATATGAAAGATAGGCTACCTTATACAGTGAGTCTCTGTCTTTAGCTCCATTTGAGTGAAAGCAATTTGGTCTGGTTCCTCCAAAGCAACTGCTGCTGCAGATGCGTTCCTCTAAAATGTAAATATGTCATCCAGCTGTTGCTCCGAGCATTTCCTCCACTGACCCAATGGGATAAAAAGTTACAAATGAGATGAAAGCAACTGTTGCAAGCGCTCAATGAATGCATTGTGAGGGTAAAGTACAGTGGGTTTCAGCGATGATGTGGCAAACACAGCAGCTCACACACAAGACGGATTTGAAGGAGAGCTTCCAGTGAAATGCCCACGGGTGTAGTCTCTGGGCGTACTTCAAAAGTAGAGAAAACTGTAAATGTTCCTTAACATTCTTTGAACATTTTTGTTTTATTTTTAAAAGGTTCATTGAACATGCTATTTTCCTATATTGAGCAGCTAACTGCATTTAGCATGAATCAAGGGCTATCATTAACTATTTGTTGGCCGTCTACTTGATCATCTCTGAAGTTGTACACCCAAACAGCTGGACTTACGTACATTTATATATTTTTTCTGAGTGCTGTACATCACAGAAAGATATTTCTGTGGGGCAGGCATTTAAATATTACTGTGGATTAGAGAATTCAGCATTTGTTTAATTTTAAACAGGATTCTACCATCAGAGCACAGCAGACCAGACAACTAGAAACTGCTGATTCTAGGGTTTGAGGGATGGCCAACTACTTGGTGACGTTTATCCTGTGGAACACTGTGTACACTAACGAGATTGTTTTTAAACAATCACATGTGTGTGTGCTTTTGTTTGTTTATCAGTAGTTAGATAAAGTTGGCATGCCCAGCCATGAGATAAAGATGTTTTACTCAGAGCTGAGTCAGCAGGAAGGAGAAGAATGTCTATGTGCCCGAATCAACATAGAATGCGATCAGTATATACGTAGGCTGACATAAACATTAATGTGAACACTGAGCATATACTGTAACTGGAAAGCATGGTGCCTTTCTTGAGAGAAGCATAAACTGATATGTACAGTGATCTCCATAATGTTTGGGACAAAGACATATTTTTTTCTTCATTTGGCTTTGCAACCGAACAATTCACATGTGATTCAAGTGCACATTCTCTTGTTTTCTTAAATGATATTTGTCATTGCTGTAGGATGAGGCACCGCCTGATGAGTTTGGAGGGATTTGTTGAACTTGAGCAGATAGGATTCTTCTGTACACTTCAGACTTCTCCCATGGAAGCTATTAAACAAAGGGAAATTGAAAACATCTGACTAATCAGAAACAAATGTGAAGCCATTTGTCCCAAACAATATGGTGCCCTGAAGTGAAGGAACTATGGACAAAACGTGCTGTAATTTTTCCATGGTGAAACCAAAATGCATTTAAAAAAAATATAATAATAAACTTTAATTAAAGCTGAGCATTTGCACTTTAACCACATGTGAATTGCTTGATTATATATATGGTACAGAGCCAAATGAAGTAAAAATATGTCGTTGTCCCAAACATTATGGAGCTCACTGCATATCTCTCCATGCTGCATGTAATAAAGAGAGCCTTACCATTTTATCATTCCAAACCTAGAGTGATAATGATAATCCCTCAGCTGACCACTTCCACCACAGACTTTTTTTTGGAGTATGTTGGTGTACATTTAATTAACACTATTACAACTGCAGGGATTGACAGCCAAGTAGATTCTTTGAAAAGAACCCTTTAAGAAGGCTTAAAAATATCCACTGCTTATGTGCTTAATCATTGCCCAATACTAGAGTCAACCAAGACCAGCTGCTTCACTGGTGATCTTTCCCTTCTTCCAGATCAACTCATTTTCAGACAGTGCATTCATAGGCTTCTAGTCCTATTTTCCCCTCTGTCACAGATGGTTTTAAGAACACCAATTGCGGAAATAATCTTGGCACAAGATTGGAATGCTGCAATATCCAAGATATAAACAGGAAACTGAAATAACCTACAAATTACATTCTGATGTTATCCCTGGTCACTAGGCTCTAGAACAAACCATTTTCAAAGAATGGTATTGTGTGGTTTTCCTAACTATTATTTCAAAATAATTGATTCCACTGTACTAATTTTGTTTGTCTGTTTCCTCTCAGTTATTGTATGTATATTAGCATATTATTGTAAATGTGTTTAACTAATAGAAGGAAGTAAATCAAGTGTTTAAAAACAACATAATCCAGAATGCATGGGTTAGTAATACATCCTGTAAAAAAATAAAATATTTTCTTATCTGTATCAGCAATACATCTAAGAACAGCCATCTCTTTAACTCTTTAAGTGGTTCTAGAACCTGGTCCTGGGCCCCTGCTGCATATGCTGATTTTTGTTCCAACCACAATTGCAATCCCTTAATTTTTATGATGTTAATATTTCTTAATTACTCTTTTCATAAAGGGATTATTTACCCTCTTATGCCTGTGGAAGTATGCTTCTCATTCATTCTTTTAATGTTTTTACATTTCTTCTTATTAAAGATTGTACTGATGAAGAATATATTTAAATGTATGTGATTGTGGGATGATCACTGAAGAACAGTAGGTATTCTGTGTTATGTCTAAGAATTTGTAACTAAGGAAAGACAGTGGCCTCCTTGTACACTGATGCATACTACCTGTAAGTAACTTCTGTCGGGAAACAGTCTTGTGCAGAAGACCTTTGAGTTGCAAGAGAAGAGAAAGGATACTGACCTAGAAAGAACTGATTTGCTATATCTAGTAAATGTATAGATTATATTCTATTCAAATAAATGAATGAAAATCAAAGTAATGACAGCAATGGTAATGATATAAACATAGTTTGTTAGAACATGGTGGTGTGTATATGAGTACATATTTCATTTGGATTACAGCATGTAGTGAATGCGTTTAAAGGGCATGTACTTTGGAACTGGAAGATTGAACAATTGTTAATCATGAGGACAAATGTCATGGTTCTGTGTTTCCCTCTCTTTCCTTGTGGCCGGCAGATGGCGGCACTTCTGTTTTGTGTCCTGCTCCCCCTGTTTAATTGTATTATTGTTTTCAATTGTTCAATTATTGTTTTTTGGTTGTCTCATTTTCCCTTCCCTCTCTGTGGCCTGATTGTTCATTGTGCCCTCCTGTGTCTCGTCAGTGTCGTGTCTATTTAAGTTCCCTTCTCCCTGACTCAGGTGCTGGATCCTTGTTGGTTGTTTGTTCCTTGTGTGCGTATTGGATTGTGTTTCAGCTTGTGCTCGTTCTTGTTACTCAGTGTTTTTGCCGTGAGTGTTATCCTCCCTGCCCGTGTTCTGTTTTTGCTTTGTTTTTTGGAATTTCTGCTCGTCCTCTGTTTTTGCGCTTCAAAAGCTTTGTCCTTTTGACTTGCCCTGCACGGCTTCGTTTATGTTCCCTTGGTTTTTGTTCTGATTAAAAGCAGCTCTTGGTTTAGCGTTTACTCTGTGGATTTAATATTTTTTTGACTCTGTGTTTGGGTCCTACCCCCCACTACCCTGACAGAAGGATCCAGCCACTACTGGACCTAGCAGAGTTTTTTTTTTTCTTCTCTTCCCCCCCACTTCCCGTTTCGAGGTTTTGTTTTTTAGTCATGCCACCGCTGTTGAGCAAGCCGGTGGTGGCTGGGGGGACCTCCGGGCCAAGTCCTGCCGTTGGACAGGCCCCCCTGTCCAGTAGGCAGTGGGCGGACAGACTATTTGATACATGCCAGGGGTCGCTTTTGGACTACGCGAGGGAGTTCAGCGCTGTAGCCGCAGACCTGCCCCAGTCGATAGTGTGCCAGTTGTTTAGGGACAACATGAGGTGTAAGTACTCCACGGCGGGCTAATTTACTCTGGCCTGGAGGGGTGTTGTGACTTTGAAGCCCTATTTGCAATGGCACTCCACTGGGAGGAGTATCTCCGGGGGGCCGCGGATATGCCCCCTCTGGCTGAGAAGTACTCCCAGCCCAGCGCACCGGAGCCCGCCGTCTCGCAGAGGCCCCCTGAGCCGTCCAGCTGCCCGTCGTCCCGCAGGGGCCACCGCCGCCTGCTCTGCCCGTTCCACAGGCCTCCGCCTGCTGCCCGTCGCCGCAGGCCACCACCCTGCTCTGCCCGTTGTCCCACAGGCCACCGCGTGCTGGGTCCCCAGGGGCCACCGCCGCCTCTCTGCCCGTCATCCCGCAGGTCCACGGCCTGCTCGCCGTCGTCCACAGCACCACGCCTGCTCTGCCCGTCGTCCCGCAGGGCCACCGCCGCTCTCTGCCTCGTCGAGGCCACGCTGCCTGTCTCCCCCGCAGGGGCCACCTCCACCAAGTGTCCATGCCATGCCAAGTGTCCATGCCTTGCCTAGTGTCCATGCCTTGCCCAATGTCTGTACTTCGCCTAATGTTCATGCTTTGCCTAGTGTTCCCTCGCCCCCTGGTGTTCCCTCGCCCCCTAGTGTCCGCGCTCCCCCCAGTGTTCTCGCTCCCCCCACTATCGTATAGCAGTGCTACACCATCTTTATATCAGAGCCAAGTACTTCACCAAATGGTTGTCTCTAGTGCAGCTTCATAAGATGGACAGTGCCAGTCAGCTTTGAAAACAACCAGTGTACACGGAACTCTTCAAGTCAAGGGTCAAGTTCATCTGGGCAAAAGTAAATATGACAATGCATTCACAATGACTAGTGAGCTCTCAACAGAAAGGCGTGCATCAACATTTATACATGCAGAAACAGGACTTGATGCTACGGGGTACCGAGATGCATTGAAACGAACCGCTCCACCACACTATAAAAATACAAAAGTACTATAAGAAAAAGATGTACCAATCTATTCCAGCTCCTATGATGATGACGAGCCTCTAATGACTTACAGAAAAACTACTGTACTATATTGACAAACATTCCAAGCTCTACAACTTATTACACTGTCATCGACCTCTGCTCAGCTTTTTTCCATACCCCTACATCCAAACTCACACCATTTGTTTGCTTTTACCTATCGTGGTCAACAGTATACCTATTGTCGCTTACCTCAAGGGTATGTCGAATCACCTAGTATCTTCAACAGAATGGTCAGAGCAGATTTATCTGATTTTCATCCTCCTGGAGGAAGTACTCTCATTCAACATGTAGATGATCTCCTTGTGTAGATGACTACCTGTGTAGTCCAAACAAAGATAGTTGTCTGCAAGACAGTAAAGCTCCACTCAATTCCTTAGCGGAAAAAGGTCATCGTGTATCAAAAACAAAACTCCAAATTTGTCAAGAACAAGTGAAATACTTAGGCCACATGTTATACAAGGGACAGAAGAGCCTCGCTCAAGACCGAATTAAAGCTGTTACTAATGTGCCAAAACCTCTGACGACCAAAGAAATGCAACATTTTCTAGGAATGACTGGCTATTGTTGTCAATGGATTTGTGACTATGCAGAACTCAGCAGACCTCTCCATGATTTGTGCACCACGGCCACACCCCAATGGAACGGCGAAGCAGAAAAAGCATTTCAAGCTCTGAAATTATCCCTTCAAAATTCACCCTCTCTTGGACTTCCAGATTACACAAAACCTTTCCACTTGTTTAGTTCTGAAAAGAGATGGTTTGCCACTGCAGTACTTACACAGCAAGAATCTGGAAAAAACAAACCTATTGCATATTACAGTACGCGATTGGATAGTGTAGAACGAGGCCTGCACCCCTGTGAACATGGATTAGTTGCAGCAGCATTTGCTGTGGAAAAAGCCACACCCATTGTGGCAGGCCATTCAGTTACACTATACGTGTCACATGCAGTAGAAGCACTTCTTAGCCGAGGAAAGTCATCATTGTCTCACCGAAGAGTAACAGGCTATGAAATCCTCCTTTCCCAACCATCCCTTACTATTATACGCTGTAAGACTGTTAATCTTGCCGAATTTATGATTACCCCAGAAGAAGGCACACCCCATCATTGTGAAATTATTACTGAACAAGACTCCAAGACCAGAGAAGACCTCTTCTCTGAGCCTTTACCATCTCCCGGTCTAATTCTATTCATAGATGAATCTTCATTTATTGATCAAACAACAGTAAAAAGATGAGCTTGTTATGCTATTGTTTCCCAAATTGACCCATGGACTTTTCAAACCATCATAGAAGCCCCACTCCATCCAGGAACTAGTGCTCAGCAAGCTGAACTCACAGCCTTAACCAAAGCATGTATTTTAGCCTCGGAAAAATAAGTCAACATCTATAGTGATTCTGCATATGTGTGTGGTGTTGTACATAGTTGGGGAGGAGTTTGGGCACGAAGAGGTTTCCTCACTGCAGGAGGAACACCTATTCGCAATAAAAATGAAATAACTGCACTGCTGGAGGCCATGAAACTGCCATCTAAATTAGCCATTATTAAATGTGCAGCACATACTCGTTGTAATGACCCTGTGTCTCAAGGTAACAATTATGCAGATAAAGCAGCCAAACTAGCTGCCAGCATGGAGTACTGGCCTATAGCAGTCCAAACATCTGTACTCCAAGCTCAAGAGGTACCTCTACAACAATTAATCAAGACACAAAATCAAGCCATGGCCTCTGAAAAATCTGATTGGGAATCTAAAGGCTGTGCCTTAGACCAAGCCTCAGGCCTCCGGCGCCAAACAATAACTGGTAAAACTGTGGCTCCTGCCGCACTAATACACCTTATCTGTAGAGCTCATGGAATTTGCCACTCTGCAAGGGAGGAAATGATGAGGACAATTCAAAACCATTGGTTTATTCCTAGATTAACTGAACATGTGACTAACTGGATTTCAAATTGTCAAATCTGTCAAGAAATAAACATTAAAAAGGGAATCCCAACAATTCCAGGCACTATGCCTCCACTGGTGGGTCCATTTACCCATTTGGCAATGGACTATGTAGATATGGTTGACCCAGCAGAAGGAAAGCGTTACTGTTTAGTTGTCATAGACAGATTTTCTAGATGGGTAGAAGCTTTCCCATCTGCCCAAGCAGATTCTAAAACTGTTGCAAAAGCTTTAGCAACTGAAATTTTCCCTAGATTTGGTGTCTGCCAAACACTTAGTAGTGACAATGGAACTCACTTTACTGCTGAAGTAATTTCAGACCTATGTAAAATCACAAGGATCCAACATAAATTCTCATGCGCATGGCATCCTCAATCAGCTGCCATAGTAGAACGTTGCAATGGAATTCTAAAAATGAAATTAGCAAAAGCCTGCAGGCAAACAGGATTAAATTGGGTTAAATTTTTACCATGGCCATGAGAAATAGTAGAAATAGGTTTACACACTTAACACCGCATGAAATGATTACTGGTAGAGTACTGTCTGTACCTGTAACGAAACCAAGAGAAGGAGAAGTAAGTTTGGAAGTATTGGAAAGTGAATTGGGAAGGTATTTGAAAGGACTAACCGAAGTTGTGAGATCTATCTATTCACAGGCTAAAGAAGCACAGGGGCCACCAGCAGAAACCCCTGATCTTCCGGTTAATCCAGGTATTTGGATTTACGTGAAGAAGTTCAAAAAGAAGTGGAAACAGCCAAGACAAGTAGGACCTTACCAGGTGATCCTCGCCACACCAACAGCAGTTAAGGTAAAGGAGATTGGACCATGGGTACACCTAAACCACTATCGCAGAGCAAAAGAGTCAGAAGCCGAAAGAACCATAGAAAAAGAATAAAAGAATGCCAGTTTCTCTGGGTACTTTCTATTCTTCTCGTTGTAAACACTTTCCTAATAGTCATAAGAAACAATAGCAGCAACAAAACAGACCCTAGTAAGATTGAAAAGTCTACTGAGACATACCATGACTTCACCATAGATAAGGGCACTATTACATCAATAACCCTGACACCTGGAGAAGTAATACCACTTAAAATGAACTTAGCTATGAATGACATAGGTAGAGGAAAGGCAGAAGTGACAGTAGGATTAAGAAAGTTGTTGGGAGGCCTAGAGGATGTGAGTAATGAAGGAAAGATGAACCAAAAGAATGGGGAAAAACAACAAATTATAGTACCAGGTACAAACAGTGATACTTCTGATTTATACTATTTACAACAATTATATACAGCCAGGGCAACCACCCAAGAAGCATGTCTAGTTTGCACTAGAATACATCAAAGGCCCGCCATATTAACAATTCCTTGGTCATCAAGCCAAAAAGATCTTAATTTCATTTGCCTCATGATGGCTATGGTCATACAGAATGATGAGCGGATATGGGAGGATTGTTCTGCAGTGACTATTAAAACACCCTACAAACCCCCTCAAATGAATAGACTAGCCCCTAGTGTCCAATTCCCTGACTGTTTTGAACGAAAAGGAAATGTAGAAGTGGGAATGATACCAAAATTAAAATGTCTAAAAATTCTAGATAGTTCATCAAGTAACACCATATGCGTTATCAATTTCGGAATGACCATTACTGTAGAATTACCTGATTTAAAAGATGGAACTTTTCCAATGGCAGACATATTTTGGTATTGCGGGGACACGCTCTTGTCACATTTGTCCCCGGATTGGAGTGGACTTTGTGCCCCAGTAATGTTACTAAGTACAACCAGAGTAATTGTTATCTATAATAAAGAAAGTAGACGTAAACGTTCTGTCCTGCCCAAAGATAACGTGTATATAAATTGGGCTGGAGTCCCAAAAAATATACCTCATGAATATAAAGCAATGTCTGACTCTTCCATAAATAGTTTGCTTACATTTTTTCCATGGGCCCAAGGGCAAAGAAATGCACAATGGATTAATTATTTATATTACAATCAACAAAGATTCTTAAATGCAACTACTACTGCCCTAAAAGCTTTAGGAGAACAATTACATGCTACCTGAAAAATGGCATTGGAAAATTGTTTAGTCCTAGATACTATTCTTGCAGATGAAAGAGGAGTGTGTGCCATGGTAGGATCAGAATGCTGTACAGTTATTCCGTTCCATACTGGCCCTAAGGGAAATTTCACCATAGCATTAGAAATGAACTATATTCTAATTCAATTGAGGGACGGGAAGAGTTGTCATGGTCGAATTGGTTATTGTCAGGACAATGGAAGGCAGTACTCACTCGTATTTGTGCTGTCTTAGTAATAGTACTAATAGTCCTCATGGGCCTCTCGTGCTGTAGCATTCCTTTGATTCACCGTACAATTAAAAAACGAATTAGGCCAATAGCCTCCAAATATACAATGCTTAGCCAAGAAGAAAAAGTAGATTTAGAAAAAATTATAGGGAAAAAAGAGGAACAAGATACTAGCCTAGATCATTACGAATATGAAGTTGTGGAAGAATTAGAAACTAGAATAAATTACATGCTTTCAACTGCCCCTGAATATGATATTGTTGCCCCTGAAAATGATGACGTATATTACGATGTAAATCAATTTCCCGTGAGAGTAGCCCAACATGTAAATGTAGTACATCAGACTCATTTGGGACAGAGTGAAGCTGGACAGTACGTAGTAGTAGTAGAACAGATTGGACCAGACTCTTACAACAACGACCGAGGCCAACCCTGCAATTCTAAAGGGGGCCTTTTAAACTGTCCTTTTGGAAATCCCCTCTGTGAATATGAAGTCCAAGCAGGGGCTGGTTGGGCCTGCTGGAAATACAACCCCACTATGAGAAAGCTCCTGCAGGAGTCCGAGTTTTGGACCAAACATTATGGCCCATCCCTGAATCTCTGAAAAATCTACAAGACATGCATCAACTGACACATAAAGATAGACATCCACACTCAACAGACTGTTATGACTTTAGTTAGACCTCTGTCTACAATGAGTCAGAATATGATGAAGCTACTTGGAAAAGTACTTATTGTCATTATAAAAATAGAGAGAAAGAGGAAGGAAGGAGGTTTTTTTCTCTCTGATTTAAGATAATTGTTTTCTTATTTATTTGTCGATGATGTTCTCCTGTAGTAATATTGCAAGTCACCTGTGCTGTAAGGTGAATTGTAGGGAAATTGAAGCAAAGTAACAATGGTTATGACTGATATTGTATGGGGGTGGTACATTGGTAAAGGGTTGGTTTAGATTTGTAAATTGGTTGGAAGGGGTTAGAAATGGCAGGAATCAGTATGTTGATTAATTGTCAGAATAATGCATCTTTTGTTTATCCTGTTTGTATATATATATATATATATATATATATATATATATGTATATATATATGCACTCACCCGCCACTTCATTAGGTGGCAGGAGTGGCACCCGGTGTGGTCTTCTGCTGCTGTAGCCCATCTGCTTCAAGGTTTGACGTGGTGTGTGTTCAGAGATGCTCTTCTGCATACCTCGGTTGTAGCGAGTGGTTATTTGAGTTACTGTTGCCTTTCTATCAGCTTGAACCAGTCTGGCCATTCTCCTCTGACCTCTGCCATCAACAAGGCATTTTCGCCCAGAGAACTGCCGCTCACTGGATATTTTCTCTTTTTCGGACCATTCTCTGTAAACCCTAGAGATGGTTGTGCGTGAAAATCCCAGTAGATCGGCAGTTTCTGAAATACTCAAACCAACAACCATGCCACGTTCAAAGTCACTTAAATCACCTTTCTTCCCCACTCTGATGCTTGGTTTGAACTTCAGCAGATCATCTTGACCATGTCTACATGCCTAAATGCATTGCGTTGCTGCCACTGATTAGATATCTGCATTGACGGGTGCAGTTTGCAGTTGAACAGTTGTACCTAATAAAGTGGCCGGTGAGTGTGTATATATATATATATATATATATATATATATATATATATATATATATATATATATATATATATATATATATAAAGACCTCTGTCTCCATTTTGGTTTCAACTGCCACAGAAAGTAGCCTGCCAACTTTAATGTGATACAAATATGGGTTCAAGATGAGTTGTTTCACTAAGCAGAGACTCTGAGCATTCCAGTCAACCATTCATTTAGTGAGATAGCAATACTTTTTGGGTAATACTTTTTCATTACATTACATTACATTACAGGCATTTGGCAGACGCTCTTATCCAGAGCGACGTACAACAAAGTGTATAACCATAACCAGGAACAAGTATGACGAAAACCCTAGAGAGAAGTACCGGTCCAAGTGCAGGGAACAACCGCATAGTTCAACTTGGACCCTGATGGTTAAACTGATTAACACTAAACAACGAGAACGGCAACAACGCAGTCTATGTTTTTCCCATGTTTTTTTTTTTCTTGATTTGGCTCAGTTCCCTGGACAATTTGTGACATTGTTCGTGATGGAAAGCCAACATTTCAATCACACACAAATGTACTGAAAAAAGTATTTATTTTCTAAGCGGAATCCAAGCCTTTCCTAAACAGTGCTGTAATCTATTGAAGAGCACCTGCCAAGTAATGCATCTGTAAACTAAGCTTTATTTATACATCGCATTTCATCAAGTGAGCTAAAGCTGCTTTCCAAAAACGGACATAGAGCAACAGCCACAAGAGAAAGGAATCTAAATGTACAAATAAAAACATGCTATAAAAGTAAATATAACAAAGAAAGTTAAAGTTAGGTTAAATATAAAAGGCAAAACACTGAGATCACAAGACCATTAAAAAATAAAGAGGAAACAAGAAAAATCTATAAAAAATCAAGTGCAGAAAAAGTACCTTTAAAAACACTGTAAAACCTGCTTTCTGCATTTATAATGGTCTCAGATAAATTATTCCATTGTTTGGGAGCCTGGGCAATGGAGATTTTATCTCTTTTTGTTTCTTGAAGAAATACTATTTAGGAGACCCTGCTCAAAGGATCTGAGCTGCTTTCCTTGCTTGTAGGGTACAACAAGTATAATGATTTATTCATAAGTTAAGCCATTTAGATCTCTTTAGAAGAGATCTAATATCCTAAAATCAATTCTAAATACTACTGGACACCAGTGTAGAGATACCAATTGCTATATGCAAACCTTTTTAATTCCAGTTAGAAGCCTAGCTGGTATGTTTGGATTTGTTTGGACCACTTGGATTTGAAATAAAACCTGACTTGAATACAACACATTGCAGCAGTCCAATCGAGAAAAGATAAATTCATGGATGCTCTGCATCACTGAAAGACAAAATCAGTCTTATTCTAGCTATGTTTCTGAGTTTAAAATAGCATGCCTGGGAAACTGCTGAAATACGTCTGTTACAAATCTTGATAAAAACAACATCAAGCTTTTTATTTTTATTTCTCATTTGGTATTTGCAGCAAGATCACCCAGTTTGGAGAGCTGCAGCTCTGTCCGGCTTAGGATCCATAACCAGGTGCCTCATTTATAAAAATGTTCCTTTATTTAAACTTACTTTAAAACAACTTTTTTTGGTCTCAGTTATTTTTTTAAATAAAGCATAAGCACAACTTGAAAAAATATCTTACGGTTACATTTAAATTTAAATCCAATAACATTTTTTATAAATGAGGCCCTTGGTTTGCTTTCCAACTTTCTCTCTTTATTCATTCATCCAGGTACAGGTTTAATTTGTCAAGAGGGATTTAAGCTTGAAAGTCAAGGCTGACACACAGCCACCATACAACCTAATAACAAATTCTTCAGTTTGGTGAGAGAAGGTCAGCAGAACATCAAGTGTTAAGAAACCACTCTGCCTTGGATAAAGTAACGATACAAAAGCGCACTTAATGAAAACACTCTTTTTCTGCTGATTTAAGTAAATGGTGATGCTTTGGTGATCTGAGTCTGCAAGGTCTTTCACTGAATTGTTCAATATAAGACCCTTATGACCAGATATAGTGCATGTCCAACAGTGTAAGCAAGCCCAGACACATATTGGGTAAAACTAATTTGAGTAATTATCTGTAGGCATCAAAAATAAAATATGAGTATTTAATCAAACTTATTAAGTGCTGACCACAAGAAGTTTGAGAACATTGATATGAAACTTGAGTTTGATTTAAGGAGCTGAAAGACCACACCAGAGACGCAAGAGTTTGTGACCTTTCCCGAACACAGAACGCCCACCCAGGGACAAGGGACTGAAACAGATGGCACATGACTTATATAAGTACACAAAACTGCCAGCAGAAGACAAGATGCACATGCACCATCCATTTAAACAGGAAATTCCCACAGCACCAGTGCCAAAGGAGACCATCTGCACAGAATGCTCAGATTCACTAAGTGAAAAGATATTGATTTCTCCCAAAGCAAAGGTCAATACTTTGACAGGGATAATTGTAAGGCGGTACATGTTTATTAATTTATTACCAACGCATAGGCTGTGCTACTTGTACTGTATGATGCAAATGGGAACTGCAATGTAAAACTACAAATAAAAGTACTTATATTTTCCTGTATGTATTTCAGACATGTTTAAATTCTGCAAGGCATGCCTCCAATGCAGGTTGGTCTACCCCTACCAGAAATGGAGCCATGGTCGGCATAATGTTGACTACTTAATACCCAACTGTCTTGTCTTCTTTTACTTGAGGAACACACTTAAAATGTGAGGAGAAAGTCGTGGCATTTATTCTAGCAATCTTGTATATATCTGTCCTTTACCTTCAGTACTGGGAGCTCCTGGTAGATCACATGGTATTAACAATGCCTTAGGAGTAGTGCTAACACTCGCTGCTGTTCCAGAAGCTACAGTTCATCGAGCCATCTTTCAATAATTCATTGGTAATGCATTTGCTGCATCGTTATGTATTCTCTTTATACAATGCATCACCCTGCATACTCAGTTTTCATGGAAATTAGCACATGAAATGGCATTGTAAAAAAACTTTATTTTAAATCCTCTGGGTTTTTATGAAACCGGATTGAAAATTAACAGCCAAACTTACAAAAGACTGGAGCGGTGCAGAAGTGCATGTGCTGTCCACCAGTTCACCAGCAGAATGTAGGCACAGGACCAATCAGTGAGGTTGCTAATGAGAAGATACCATGACAATGGAATCCTCCCTCCCTGAGCAATTGCATGGTCTATCATGCACTGTCCTGTGAGGCTGTCTGTTACAGCTAACACTAGCATAGTCAATTTTTCATTGAAGGCTGAAGAGCATGTCAGTGCACCAGGGTTTAGGCATTTAACTGGATATACAACCCAACAACCTACAAGACATCAGTGTACATGTACATGTGCATGCACACGCACACACACACACACACACACACACACGCACACACACACACACACGCACACACACACACACGCACACACACACACAGCATGCATACTGAACTGGGCCTCCCACTCAAGCCTTCTTTTTCAGGGTCACCAGAGGCTGAATGATGTTTCATTGATACAACTGTATATCGTTCTTTATTTTCCAGCTACTGTGTATGGATCATTTCCCTGCAGTTTTCAATACAAAGTTACAAAACCCGAATGAATGAATGGCTGATTAATACACTACTGTTGTGTGAAATGACCTGTATCCTGAGGAATTCAACTCCAAACATGTACTGTTTAATATTTTTCATTTCGTTTATTTGGTTCCGCAGTCTATGCAAGATGAAAGCAGGTTTTTTTGTATTCACTCACACAGGGAATTGAAATTGGTGCAGAGGCACAACCATTTATTTATTCATGAAGTCACTGAATTATGGATGCAGGGATCGGACTTTCAAATGTGCCTGTCTTCTGTAGTGTAATTACTGCAGTACTTACACAGGGGCATAGCCAATTTTTACAAGCCATTTACAGCCCTTATATACTGCAATCTAGTCTGAAAAGAACCAACAGACACATTTAAAAATGTATAAATTCTCAATAAACATTAATAAATAATAAACGTATTACTAAAAGTTTAAGCTGAATATTTGTATATTGGTTTATATCTACCACAACTCATCATTGTGTATTTTATGTATATTTTAACTGTGGAATATTCCAAATGGCATGCCTGTGCTATCTAATTGCATATTAACAAAAAAAGAAAAACCTTGCACACAACATGTTCCCATAAGGTGCTAGTTATGGAAAGATATACATTTTGGACACTTACAGACATTTCTGATACCTGCTGGCTTTACAATGATTTGTAATGCTAATTGCTGGTATAGGGGTCATCAGACAATAAAAAAGAACATGCATTTTCAGTAACTCCAAGGCAGCTTTTACGGTGACTTTTTACCTCCATACACAAGGTTGTACACATGTACACTGCCGGAAATATTAATCAAATTAGGTCTTTCCTGGTTTTCTGTTGAACCTATTTCCTATGGCCATGCTTCCTATGCATAAGGAAATTGTGGCTCGGCTTTCTATATCAACATTACATCACCAGTCCTTGGGACTGCTACTTTCAATAGAAACATCTAGAAGCTTATAGAAACATCTCTGTGCAACCTACTTTACCTTGCATTAGACCACAAACCCCTGAATGCCCTGACTAAATTTCTGCTAAGAAAATATGCTATAGTAGGTGTGCTCAATCAGGGAATGTTGAATGTTGCATAAGAAGTGTGTTGCACTTGTAATAATAATAATAATAATGTTTTAATTTTTACTTATCCTTACTCTGAACTGCATAGTACACACTGCATACCCACCCCTATCTGAGGGACACAGAAGTAAATTATAAACTGAAAAAATGCTTTTTGTATACAGACATATGCAGCATTGCAGCATCAATTTCAGCACCAGCAACAACCTAATTTCATAAAAATTACAAAACCATATGCAAACATATTTTCTTTAAATAATGGACACAACTGAACCCATTTCAATGTTTGTATTTCTAAATTATAGCAGTTTGTTATATAGGCTTAGTATCAAAATGTATCAAGGTATAAGCTATTACAAAATGAGCTAGGCTGGCACAAAAAAGGCTTGTTGTTTAGGAGACAGCAAAATCCCATCTAATCTTGCAATAAATCCTTCAAAAATGCCTTAGGCTTTGGTTGGTACATTTTGCTCAAGACACAAAGAAAAGAACAGAGGACCATTATCCATCAGGAACACAATGGAGTAATTTTTTAGCATCTGGATTTTTCTGGAGCAGCTTTGTCCCATCATGCTCAAGAAAAACTTTCTGGAAATCCTCAAATGTCTACTTTTGCTGGATAGACTAGGTTCAATGCATAAATCAGCCTTATCAATAGAGCAGATTACAGTGGTCCGGGCCTAGTTGGCACCCGAGACAATACACCATTTGAGGGTGTTTCTTGGGTTAGCCGGATATTATCAATCTTTCATTCCTGCTTTCACTAAGATCGCAACTCTCTTACAGGGAGGGTAAAGGGGAGGTGTGGCGAGGGTCCAAGAAGTGCGAGAGAGGGTGATTGCCTATGCCAACCAGAACCTGCACCCAGTGTAGTGGAATGACAGGGACTAGCCTTCAAGTTAGAGCTGCTGGCGCTGAGGTGGGCTGACACAAAGAATTTCAAGGATTCAAGGATCTCTGAGAAGCAGACCTGGGTCAAATACGATTCAAGTACTTTCTACGCTTTACTGATCTGGTCTGGTGTACTGGAACCAATGAAATACTCTCAAAAAGTGCAAACCCCACCTTCAGGTCATATTGACAGGCTAAATTACACCAGACAAGGTCAACAGAGCACAGAAAAGTATTTTAATCCAAAACAAATACGTATTTGACCCAGGTCTGCTGAGAAGCTAAGGTCACCGTCCATTCTGGCCACACCCCCCTGGCACACTTGGCTACCGCATGGCTGGAACCAACAGAGCACAGAGCAGTGATGGGTAGCTCAGTTGGCAAGCTTTGGTGTAGAGGTGAAATATTGGCTGGGAGCTCAGAATGTTCACCCTGACATGTTGCCTCGCTTGCCAGAAGGGGACCGGGTTGTGTGTGTGGCAGAGGAGGAGGGCACTGTCACCACAGAAGGCACGTGAGACTGGAAGTCCCTTCCGCAGGAAGATGTTCATCTGAGGACTGTGGCTGGACGGCTGCCTCCCCCCTGGCGGGACAACCAAAGAGCAGCACCACCAGAGGGGTGTAAGCGGTGGAGGGAATGGAATAGGCTCAGGTCTGTTGTGTCGGATGGTGGTGACCTGGTGTCTGGCAACAGTACCACCAGGCACTGGGACATCTGTAGTTGAAGCTGGAAGCCCATTGAGGTGGTGATTTTATTAGCTAGTGATGGGAGTAGATGCAGTTGATGGCAGAGTGTAGCCATTATGTGGCTAAAGTTGGCCTGGAGGGAAGGCCCCCCTTGTCCCTCTCACCAACTTTTGCCCATTGAAGGTGGTAGGCATGAACCATCATGTGCTGAGGCACCCTGGTGACACATGGGCGGTGTTTGCGGTCGACCAGACAGCGGAGATGACGGTGAAGGCACTGTGGGGAGCAGTGGTGCAGCACTGTGGTAGCCCCGAGTGGCTCATAGATCATAAAATGACTTCAGGTCTTGCCTAGTGACTGACGTTTGGGAACAGCCTCATGGTGAGTAGGAAGCCCCTCGGACTCTGGATCAAGCTGAGTGGAGGTGGGCCTGGGGATGGAACCCGGTGTGGGTGCCAATCCCAGGTCCTGTAGGTGGTGGTGGCAGAGCTCCCTGAGCAGCATGACAAGGTCCTCCTCCTTCACTCAACAAGTGTGAGATGAGGACAAACCCCTGGTACAGAGAGATGTATTCGGGATGACTATGGGTAAAGAGGAGGGGGGTGGTCAGGAGGTAGCGCTGGTGGAGGCGCTCCATCCTAAACTGATTTGCCAGAGTAATTGTTGATGGGGAACCTCGTATGGAATACGAAACTACAGCCAGAGTAATTGCCATTCTGCAATGGCAGGGGAATGCACAGCTCAGGGGAATTGAGAAAACAACAGGGAGATTAAGTATATTAGGCTGGGGAATGGGAGAAATGGCTGTAGAGAACAGATAGGTTCTGGATGCGGACGATTTTATAAGTTCTCTGTTGTTTGGATGGTTAGCTATGTTTTATGTGATTTGGTTTTGTTTTCTTTTGTTTTATTTAATTTACTTTTCCAGTTGTGTTTTTCCCTGTCACTGCACTACTCAGAACAGGAGCGGTTGAAATGATAGCTGGGGCCAAGCTGCCGATAGGAGAGGAAGTGAGGTGGCGAGAGGCCTGAGACTGCACTGATGTTATGGGATGTGGCACGGCTGTTTTGTTTGGTTTTTTTTTATTTTGGGATGTAGGGCAGCCCGCCATGGAGGCGCGGGCCTAACTACATCCCACTGTTATTCTGTTTGTTGTTTTTTTGTTTGTCAGTTATATCATACTATCATTTTCTCACATTGCTGGCTATAAATAACAATTGAGTGACTTTTGTTCTGATTTTTTTGATTATATTAATTGAAGTTCTGATAATTCATGTTTATTTGCAGGTAAATCCTTAAGAATATTTTTAAGAGACCAGCTCTAAAACTGGTGTGAATTAAATTAGATTTTTAGCTAAGATAACTTATTCACTACACTGTTGAATGCATCTGCCAATTCATCACCACCTCCCAACAATGTGCCAAAGATATCTTGTCAGTTTGACGGATCCACCGGCAGCTTCCAGCTGGTAGAGGTTATGTCAGATTGTCAGTGATGTGGAAGACAGTCTACTTCAGCCTCAAACTTGTTCAACCTTTGTGAATGTCCAGAGGGTGTGCAAAACTGTTTAACCCTTTTTTGTGGACCAAAACCTGACTGAATGGAAGGGGAAGCTAGTGGGAGTTCCGTTATGGTGCAGCGGCGAACACTGGGAGCAATTACAGTGTGCCAACCAGAATGAAAGAGAATTCTGTTTGTGATATGCAGAGTCTGTTTACTGCACAGCACTATGCCTGAAGACAGGAGCTATTCAGCCCATTAAAAATAATTGTTGACTTGAGGACATGAAAAACATCTTGAAGATCCACAAGCAGTATCACTTTTCTCCGAAAGCCCCAAAGGAGGACACAAAGAAATTGCAACCTTGCTGGACACAAAGGATTTGAGCAAGGTTGCTGGGTTACTCTGAACACTCTGTCTGTGTTCTCTGTTTGTTACTCTGTCTGTTTATTGACTCCATAATGCTTTTGTTTTGACTTTACAAGACAAGTAATCTATTTGTAGTTTATCTACAAATAGATAATCCAAGACATCATTGAGGATCACTGGGACTGGCTTTACCTGGCCGGTAAATGTTCTTCAATGAGTATGTCCATGACGTGTTCATGATTGTCAGCTGTCTTGTTGGGTAACTTTGTGTTTTATGTCAGGTCCTCCTTGATTGGCATTTTGATGCCAATGGGTATTCCTGGTTAAATAAAGGGTTAATAAAAAAATGTAATATATGGTTGTTTTCAGCACACCATTATTAGAGAAAATACCTAAAATGGATGAAAAAATGCAAATCTCTGTTGATAATACATTTCAAAATTGTAACACAAACAAACTGGATTGATTTTGTAGCATTGGTCCCAAAGCCAAAAATGGAATGTGCATTGTATTTTCAAATATTTTCTTTAGCAGCTTGCTTGATCATTTGGGAAGCACAATGTGGTCCATAATTCAAGAATTAAGATTCAGGAAGTAAGAATATTAAAATCACTTTATTCGTAAAATCTTGTCAAATATAGGTTTTACTTATTCTAACAATTGGCAAATCACCAACTAAATTATAAATATGAAAATACCAGTGACAATTCTGGAATTAAAGGAAAAAAAAAAAAAAATGAACCTTCTACCTTAATGTGGCCACTGAGAGTAACCATTTGGTTTTCTTCTATTTCTAATTTTTTTTAATTAACTCATTGTTTCTCTAGGGAGTGTGTATTCATCTCATCAAGTACATCTAAAATTTATTGGCATATTTCAAAAATATATTTTGTTTGGGGGGTAAATACATATGAAACTTTCTCACCTTTTTTAATATCATGAGTAATAGTTTGTAATGATGCTCATAACAAAGCCTCTCATAATGCACTTCCTCTTTGGCCATGAAAGTAGTGAAAGTAGTTGTGGTGCTAACACACTGTATTTACAGGGAAAGAAATGGGACAGTCTGATTGGCAATAATGAAACCAAACCCCCAGCACACCCACTGTTAATTTATCCCTATTGAACCTGCCTCTTTTACAACTGTGCCATAGTGGCTCTACAATCTAGGTGTCACAAAATTACTAATGTTATGTTGGACAAACCCTAATTCACCAGTACCTTGAATTACTGCTGGTGTTTTAACAATTGCGCCTTGACTGTTGAAATAGGCACAGTTAAGATGTAATTGTAAAATTCTAGTAGTAACTCAAAGTGCTGAAAAATTACGGCGAGTCCAACTAAATTTCAGTAATTTTGTTACATTATGCTTTAGCGCAACTATGGCAATATACCACTTAACTATGGTTCAATAAATAAATGGAATAAATGTGGCAAGAACAATCATGATATGCAGACCTCCACTTTCATCTGCTTCCCAGTAGAAAATGTCATTTGCAAACAGAGAAGCCTTTACAACCATTACTTTTGTTAAATTGATCATTTCAAGTGATCATTTCAGATTACTGTGATTCTTTACATAGATTACATAGATAACAGGACATTCAAACATGAAAATCAAATGGCAAGTGCCCCTTTGATATTGTGTCGCCACCCTGGGCCCTCTTTACCTGAATAGTTCTGTGCATCGTCAGAGAAAATGAAACCTCTCAGTCATGGTGATCATATAACTTAAATATGTTTTTAACCAACCGACAATATACAAAATGGCAGTAGGAATCCTGTTGCCGTTCATCAACTAGGTGATGGTGAAAGCATGAATTTGACAAGATCTAACCACAAGGTGGAGACCTAACCATTTGAATGCCTGCACAAATGCTTAGTAAAGGGCTTTAAATGGAGATTCAGCCTAAATGAACTGAACAAATAAATGCTTGTTTAGAGCATTGAACTAAACTAAAACGATTGGATATCAGCACAGCCTAACAGAGTTCTACATATGCATGTAAATAAAAACAGACAAGGATGCTAAAGACAACTGGCTGCTATTAAATATTCATGTAAAAAATAGGCCTGGGAACATACTGTAGATGGTATGGAGAAATTTGTCATAGAATAGTCAATTCTGGAAAAAAACAAAACAAGTAAGTTACCCCTTGCCTGCTGTACCAAATGTGTTTCTATGAGTTTGACAGGTAACCAGACCCCAAGCACCATTTTTGGTCAATAGGGACTGTACAGTTGCTGCAGCAAATAAATGATCAAGCAAACAAAAATAAATAAATAATATTTTCTGTGCCCTGTGTTACACTGATCTCTTTGTCCAAAGGATAATGCCATTTATGATGAGGGTGGATGAAGAGAATTCTAACTGTCTGACTGGATGACAGGGCCTGAGCTGAAGCCTAGCTGAGGTACTGACAGTTGATAACTGAGGCGATGAAATTGCCGCAAGAAGGAACTTGGACCCAACATCATAGAAAACTTTCTTTGGGTGGAGTTGCCACAATGAATTTCATTAGCATGATAGATTAAATATATTTCTCATATTTGCAATGTGGATTGCTTGATGTATGAAATGTCTGAATGACATCAGCCAAGATTCAATGAAATGTACAGGCAGCTAAGAGAGTGGACATAACTTTTCCTCTGCTACTCATCCAAACAATGTTGATTTTAAACGACAGGGAAGACAATTAGATTACTTAAATAGCTAGCAGTTTACATATTAATTTCTAAGACAGGATATAAAATATCAGTCAGGACAATTCGCGTATTCAGATTAAATATATTAATGAAATTGGAAAGTAATTATTTTTGGTTTGGCAATGAATGAATCTGCCTTAGGTATGTCTGTGAATGTACCAGCGTGCATTACCCTATCAAACAGGGACCATGATACATATCCCCTACTACATGGGTGATGATCGGCTGCAGCAAGAGTTTCCTGACTGAACTTGCTTTGGGCATGATATGCTCATTTGGCTTTGGCTTTGTCCTTCCCGGAATGAAAAAAATTCTATTTCACTACCAATCCAGTGCTTTTGTAGTACTGTATGTGTGCAGCAGTATACGCAACATGCGCGTGCCCTTTATTACTAGTGGTGTCCAGTTATACTTCTCCCCTGCTGAATGCAGCTGTATTTTTGATGTGCTTCATTGCCTGTTATTTCCCACACTCTAACACTGTTCATTTATAGCCCCACACTGTCCATTGATTCTCACACAATGAAAAAACATTCTCCACACTCTCTCCTCCACACTATCCACACTAAAAACTGTTTTATAGAATTTTAAGAAATGTTTAAGTACATGGCAGTTTTTAAATATTTGTTATGAAATCAAACATAATTGAATTACTAATGAAGTATGTCATCAAGCTCCTGATTAAATGAATGGGCTAATAAAGTTTCTGAATACAAAATAGTCCTCACAAGCTCAAATCAATAAATGAACCATCAGTGAATAGCACATAAACATGTTTATGATTTGCACTTTTTTGGTTATTCATTTTCACGGGAGCCCATGATTGATCATTGTGTTGGGGCATGAGTGTCATGCCACCAAAATAAATAAATCATAGTGAGACCTAAAATCTTTGAGCAAAACAAGTATGAGGAAAACATTAAAAGATGACTGTGAAACCCAGTGAAAAAGGAGATTGGATATTTTTTACAAAGAGCATTCAATCAACTCAAATAAGTGGCGCAGAGCCTGAGACTCTGAGCACAGTCAGGGTGGATTGGATGAGCAGTTTGTCAATGGCAGTGTTCTCAAACTAGGTCTGGGGGAACGCTGTGTATTCTGGTTTTTGTTTGTCACTTTCTTGATCATTTAAGGTTGCTGAAAACATTAGTTCTTTGTTTTCGTTCTTTCAGAACTTTTTCTTCAACTTGTTACGGTAACACAATGCATACGTTATCTATTTTTTCTCTCTGAATTCATTACTTTTAAGCTCCTTTGATGTAATTGTTTGCAATACAGCACAATAAGCCCAATGCAAACTTTTATTCTTCATGGTATGCATAGCTACAGTATTTCTGACATTAATGTGACCGAAGAGGGTAAATAATCCCTCAAAACATGACAAGCATCTAATTAACAAAAATGAACAGCAAAAGCAAGCATACACAGGGGTCCCCAGGAGTGAGTTTGGGAACCAGTGGTCTTTGGTGTCAAAAGCTGCAGAGAGATCCAGTAGGATTAGAACAGAAGCAGGGATGTTCTCTTGCCGACTGAAGTGTTTTGGTGAAGGACAGAAGGGCAGTCTCAACAGAGTGACTAGCCCTGAAGCCAGACTGGAAGGGATTGAGAAAGTCATTTTGTGACAGGATGTAAGTGTGTTGGTTAGATGCTGCAAATTGCAGGGATTTGCAGAGGAAATGGCAGTAGAGACATTGACTGGTAATTCTGGACAACAGAAGAGACCAGGTTCTGTTACTTCAACAGATCAAAGAAAAAGTTCAAAGCACTCTTTCCAAAATGTCTTGAAGTATTCAGCTATAATGACAGACTCAACCTGAACACAATATCTCAGTTTTCATACACGATTTTCCATCTGTGTATGCATATCACACCTTTTGATAATCTTGCTTGAAGTTTCTGGAAATGCATATCACTGAAATGAACTGATAACTATCTACAATGGTAGTGCCTCACATACTTTGGAAGTACTTTACAGACAGTGACAGGCATAATTTTTTATTAATTATCATGAATAGTATTAGTATTTGACAAAGTATTGCAGACAATTGTAAGAATCCAATATGGTGGATCTAATAAATGGCAATAGCAAAAATGGTTTTCATAAGAAAATATGTGTCTGTACAAAATTTCATACTTTGTTTTATGGTTTTATTGTTTTTTTACAAGTCAAAGTTCGAAAACTTTTGCAGCGTCACAATGATAAAGTCAGTGCCACAATGGGAGTGTGGAACTCTCTCACAGGCATCAATACACATACCAATCTTTGAGGGTTAGAGCATCTGCATTTTATAGCTACATTTCCAAACAGTCTACAAAAAATGGTGGACATATACATAATTCCATTAGCTCACAATTTTCACAACTGAATTTTCTGAAGCATAAATTAGCACAAGTTATCTATTTGTAGATCAAGAAGTTTTAGGGGTGTTGTTTGAGTACCATGTAACATTGCCACTGCATGCTTATTTTATAGCCTAATGGCAGCCATATGTCCCTACATATAATCAGCACATTTGGGGGAATTTGAATGTGCATTGCTTTACATATGTCAAACAATTTTGCTCTAGCATTTGAGGCAGTTATGTCTCCAGGCAAGTGAGTTGATTGCAATGCCCCAATCGTAGTTGTGTATTATACTTTATACAATATAACACATAAATAATCGAAAGGTTGTGAGCTGAGGAATATAATAATACTTGATTTATTCAAGGATAAGGACAAAGCAAATAAATAATGTAGTCATTTCCCCATTTTGTCTTTCACATTTGGGGGTAAGTCGAAAATGGTTCCTATGTAACAATGTAATAAGTTTTTCAAAGTAAAATCCATTTCAACTGATAGCTGTATAATTAACTATTCAAATTCTATTGTGTAGACTATTCCATTCGGATAGTGTATTCAATCCAGTATGTTAATGATTCAGGTATTTGGTGGTAATCTATATTCTTTTTTGTTGGATGATTAAGGACTTAATCAAGGATTTGTGCAATGTCCTCACTGTAATTAACACAACAAGATTTATTATTCTTTAATTTCTTTATTTTTTAATTACAAGATCATTATGGTAGAAATGCATTTTGAACTAGCAACAGTTACTTTTCCCATGGATTGACCTAATGCTGTGCTACAGAGATGTAACTCGAAGTTTAATATTTGTAAAAATCTGTAACCCCGACAGGCACATTGAGCTCAATTATGACAGGTGTCGAAAAGGCAAGACCAGAAGAGAACAAGGTACCTTGATTAGCTTACTGGCAAGTCCTCATTATCATATATGGTACACTTTTGTTTATGATGTGAATTATGAATATTCACGGTCATACATAGTCACACAATTGTTTCCATAGGTTCTGTTTTTTTATTTCCCTACCTCACCCTTCCCCTTCACGTAACTCCTGAGATTTCGATTTGGTGTCCATGCATGCTGTGAAATCATTTTTGTAAGAGTAATGTGCATATAAAGTATACTATAAGCTCATAATGTTTTGGACCAGGATGTATTTTTTTTTTTCTTGATTTGGCTCTGTACTGAACAATTTTAGATTTATAATCAATTTATGCATTTTGATTTCAGCAGGTAGAATTGCCACAGTTTGTACATGGCAACCCCCCCCCCCCTGCATTTCAGGGCCGCATGTTGTTCGGGATATATTTATGCAATTTAAATGAAAGTAGTTATGTTCAGTGCTTTGTCTTTCAGTACATAATATCGTTTGCATGCAATAACTGCCAAAGTTTGTGAGCCATAGACATCACCAGGTGCTCAGTGTCTTCTCTGGTGATGCACTGCCAGGCTTGTACTGCAGTCATCTTCAGCTCTTGCTTTTATTGTGGGCCTTAAGTTTTCTGTTCAACATATGAATTGCATGTTCAGTTCATATTAGGCGAATGATGTGGCCAGTCAAAAAAATTGTCCAGTTTTTTTTTACTTTGTAAAACTCCTTTGTTGCTTGTCTTGCAGTGGGATGGAATGCCATCCAAAGAGTTTGGAGTCATTGTTTGAACGTGAGCAAATACGATGCTTCTGTACAATTCAGAATTCATTCTGCCACCACTATCAGCAGTTACATCATCAATGGAGACAAGTGAGCCAGTACCTGTGGCAGCTATACATGCCCAAAAGCATAACACCATCATTATGGTGAGAATTATTCAGTCATCAACTGTAGAGGTCTTCCAAGGCCTACCAGACACTTTGCTGTTACCAATCTCACTTTCTTCTTTATGATGTTCCAAACAGTTGATATTGGTAAGCCTAGCGTTTGGCCTATGGCTGCTTTTTTTCTTATTTCTCATCCTCATAATTGGCTTTCCTTGCCATAACTCTGGTCCTCATGTTGACAAGCACCAACAACAGACTCAAAAGGTAAACAAAAGCTGAGAATCAAGACTAGATATTGAAAGCTCACTTATACCTGCAATTGAAAGGACCTGAATAATCAGAAACACTTGTGAAACCATTTTCCCCAAATGTTATGGTGCCCTGATATGGGGGACTATGCATAAAAAGTGCAGTAATGAATACATTGTGAAACCAAAGTTATAAAAAAATACTGAAAAAAAAGCTGAGGATCTGCACGTTAAGCATGTTCATTTTTTTAAAATACTAATCTAAAATTGGGGCGTACAGAGCTGAAAAAAATGTGTGTCCCAAACATTATGATTCTCACTGTATGTGCAGAATACTCCTGGGCAAAAAAAATGGTCCAAGCCAAAAATGGCAAAATATTAATTTAATTGGTCTTAACAACAAACCATTGGTCAGGAAATTAGCAAGAATTAAACAAATAGATAAAGTAACTTAGTATGGGATAGGTTTTGCCTTTGATTTCTTTAAATGTTTAAACCTTGTGGGCAAACAGAAAGAAGAGTCAATGTGGTTCCATTCAATGTTGATGGCTTCAAACAGTTGATGAGTAGTTGAAAAATGTTTCCCGTTTAGTGTGTGTTTAATTTGAAACCAAATATTCTCTATAGGGTTCAAATCTGGACTCTGACCAGGCCAAAATATGAGCCTGATGGACTTGTTCTCAAGTCACCTTTTGGTGGTCTTTGCAGTGTGGGCAGAAGCATTGTCTTGTTGAAAAAAAAAATCTGATCGTTCCTCTTCAGAAAACAACTTTTCAATTGTGGGAAGCAAGCCTTTCTGCAATATTCTCCTATATTCCAACGCATTAATTGACTTTTCACAGCAAAGCAGCTCACCAGTACCAGCAGCTGAAAAGGCTCCCCACACCATGACACTTCTTCCTCCATGCTTAACTGTGGTAGAGATGCATTCACTGTTGTATTTCTCACCAGATCTTCGAAGACACCTCTCTGGAGCATCACCATGCAACTTAAATCGTGATTCATCACTCCACACAACTCTGCTGAACCACTCTGAATCAAACTTTCCATATTCTGCCAAAAACTTCATTCTGTCTTTGATGTTTTTCTGAGACAGCAATGGCTTTTTAACACATCTTCTAGACACAAAACCTGCATTAGATAACCTACTGGTTATTGTTCTTCGCAAAAGAGTCTTGTTTTCTGAGGTCTTGAATTCTGCTGTTTTTTTAGGCTTTTTTTCCTGTCTTTGAGGACTGTAAATTTCAGCAGGTGGTCATCCCTGCATGATGAGGCTCTGGGACTTCCAGAACCTTTCTTTCTGACAATATTACCTGTTGTTTCAAAGCGTTGACCTATTCTCTCAATAGCGGACAGAGAAATAGGGATTTGCTCTGCCTTTAGTGTCTTGTAAATTTCAGAATAGCTACAGTTGGCCTGACGAAGATCAGCTATGTGGTTTCTGACAGCAACCCCTGCATGATATTTTGCTTTCTTTGGAGATTTTCTCACTCCTTTACTATGCTACTCACAACACTGCATACTGTAGATCTCTCCCTGCTCTATCAGTCCTGGTTCCATTTATGAGCTTGTTATCAGGCCCTTCATGGGTTGCATTGGGTGTGGCAGATAACCAAATAATGACTAAGAAAAAAAAGCATCCCAGAAGATATTTTTGGAAAATTTTGTACACCCAGACATGTGTTAGTTTGAATTTTACATCAACCATTTTAATCATTATCATGATTCTACCTTTGCGTACAAGAAGACTATATAAGTGAATTTCCCTGTTTCTAGCTTTTCCCCAAACAGTTCACTGCAGCAAAAGTAAACGAGCAAATGGTGGCACAGGAGGTCTCAGGAGTGCATTTGTTTAATTCTGCAAAAATTATTTCACACCATGCAAGGGCATAACACAAAGTTCAGTCCAGACCGCTAAATCTCAGGAGTTATATAAAGGATGTTGAGGGGAAAAAGAAGCCTACGGAAACAATAGGCTTCTATATTGTGTGACCATGTGTGAACCATACACTCATACTTCACCAAACTCGATAAACAGAAATGGACAGACACATGTTCAGACAACCTTTTCTTTAATACAAAGTCAACATATCTAATTACATGGTGTTTTTCAACCAATTACTGTTTGTTAGAAGTAACAATTTGAAGGCGATAGCACTTGGCCCACATACAAAGAAAAACATTTTCATGTGCACACCTGTCATTGGCTGATTCTTTTAATTTTTCATTTTATTTTGGACCTTCCATTGTTACTCTTGGGAAACTTCACAAGATTTTGAACTAACGGAACATGGTCTTGAATTCTGAGGGAATCTCTTAAATTTTAATGTCAGTTAAAAATAAAAATTATGTTCTCAGAATGTCAAAATTCCAGCACACCTAACCACTCAAAGAACCTCTAGCAATGCAGAGACATTCGTTTCTGTTTTTGTATATCTGGCACTGTACTTTTTTCATTGTCTAGCATGGTTCTTGTCTGCTTGAAATTAAATCAATTTTGAATCGATTCTGCATCCTTGAAAGTATAAAGGGGGTCTGATACACTATAAAAATATTCTAACAATGCCATACAACACAAACACAGTTTATCATAGGCAGTGATGAGAACAGAGGCATACAATGCAACCCTTTGTATTCCAGGCTAAACAAATCCTGCAGCACTTTAACTGAGCAAACATTTAATCCAGGCAATGCTGCCAGCCGCAGTGGACTGTGGTACACCGTGGCTTCTCAGGCACTCTGCACATAGCCCTTCTAATTCACGTGGAATTGCCTTTCAGACTTCAGGGTGGGGTGGGGGTGGGGGCAGAATAAAGATCTGAAATGATCTAGCCTGAACCTGGCCTGGGCAGTGGGAGAACCAGCTCCCCACACCTTCATCTCTAAGGTGTACTGACGAAGAGAAGACATTTACCGGTGAAATCACTGTGGTTATGTCCGGCGCAATCTGTGACGAGGCCCTCAGCGTGGCCTGTTTTACCATTCACCACCTGGGGCTTTCTTCAGCTTCCATCACAATGTAGCACATTATGTCGGGGGTAAGCACAGCAAGGGAACCAGTTGGTTCAGAAAAGAAATGAAAAAAAATTATAAAACCAATTTAGCTTAAGGTGAGAGGCTTCTGAAGAACACCAGCAGGTTCACAGATAGCAGCTGATAGTTATATTTCGTATTTCAAAACAAACTGTCAAGTCCAAGAGATTAAAAAAAACAGTATTTGTTTATTTATACACATTCTATCCAGGGTCATTGTTATAAAACAAATGGTTTATGTTAGTACAGACAAATAATAAAAAAGTAGAAATGAAATTAAATATAAAAACAAACTTCAAAGTAGGGCTAAAAAAAGAAAAAAGAAAAAAAAAAACACTGCACTATGAATATTCACCTTGTACAGTAGAATTAGTCTATCAAATACATCATTGATAATACTCTAATTATTAATGAAATTCAATGTTTAGTAGATCAGTTAATCTAGAACTTTAAAAATGACAGGTGTACCAACACTATCACTACTATCAATAATAATATTAACAATAATTATTACAACTCTCCCTTCACAATCGGCAGTTCTACCTAGTGGTAGGAATTAAAAAGGGTTGCAATGGCACTTGGCCAGACACCTCCCTTCATCGTTTCCAAAGAAACGCACGATATTTCCCAAGGTTATGAAAAGAAATAGCTAAAAAAAAAAAGAAGAAATATTTTGTACATGATCAGTTCAAAGTTTATGAGTGGTACAAAACATAAAAATATAAGCCAAATATATAGTAACATTCTGGATGATATAGATCTATATTCCGACTTTAAATATATGTTGTATGTAGGAGCATATATATTTATACAAATATATGTATATATATACATACACAAACACACATTACACTAACCTCTACACTGGAAAAATAGAATGGCTTTTAAAATAATATGAACAAATAAGCATTTATCGTGCTGATGTACAAAATGCAAACAATATTTCTGTAAAAAAAACGTCAGCTGAGCAAGGTTAAACAACAACAAAAATAAGACAACTTTAATGTTTCATGTTAACAATAACAATAAGGCTTTTTTGGAAATAAGAAAGAGACTAATCACAGCTCCATTTATGACTGTTAGTGTACATACCTATTAATATCTGTTCATCACACAAAAGCACTGACCCCCCCAGGGAAACTTTTTTGGGGGTTAGGTATTCAGTTTATGAGTAAAGCAGACATCAGAAAGTGTACACACACATTCGTTCTGATGCCTGGAAGAATGTTCTTTTGTAGGTCGGCAGTCTTCGTGAATTCACGGTCACCACTGCAAGTCACGCATGTCCACTTTCCCAACTGGGAGGATCAGCCCCACTGTAGGCGGTTTCAGCAGACAGAACAAATGAACGCAATGCCATGACCGTCCAGCTGAAAGAGGTAATTGGATGGGTTCCTCGTGTTGTTTTGTCTTTTCATGTCAGTTTTCGCAATAGGTCCCGGGGATCACTGCGTGTATTTGTGCCAGAACTGACCATTAAAAAAGGGGGTGAAAGGTCTTGTGCTGCCGTATTGTGGATCTGTTTGTGGGTGGTGATGCGCTTCCAAATCGTGGATCTGTCTGTGGGCGAAAGGCCTTGTGCTGCCGAATTGTGGATCTATTTGTGAATGTTGTGCTTCCAGATTGTGGATCTTTCTGTGGGTGAAAGACTTTGTGCTGCCAAATCGTAGATTTGTTTGTGGGTGATGCTGTGCTTCTAGATTGTAGATCTGTCTGTGGTTGAAAGACCTTGTGCTGCCGAATTGTGGATCTGTTTGTGAATGCTGTGCTTCCAGATTGTAGATTTGCCTGTGGGTGAAAGACCTTGTGCTGCCAAATCATGGATCTGTTTGTGGGTAATGCTGTGCTTATAGATCGTAGATCTGTCTGTGGGTGAAAGACCTTGTGCTGCCGAATCATAGAACTGTTTGTAGGACAATGTTGTACGACCAGATCATAGATATTTCCGTGGGTTAACGACCTTGTGCTGCCAAACCGTAGATCTGTTTGTGGGTGATGCTGTGCTTCCAGATCATAGATATTTCTATGGGCGGTGGGCCTTGTGCTGCCTATTGTGGGATCCATCTGTGGGTGGAGGACCTTGTGCTGAGAATCTATCAATCCATCCATGGGTGAACAACCTTGTGCTTTCAGATCATGGATCCATTTATGGGTGGAGGACCTTGCGCTGCCCGACCACAGAGAAGCTCCCATCAGGACAGAGAGCAGTCAAACATGATCGTTGTGGTCCTTTCAAGCTTTTTTTTTCTTCCAAAAGTACAGATAGAGCAGGTGTTAGAACACCTATTATGCCAACAGTCTCTGAAATTTTAAAATGGAGAGGTCTAGGTTGGCAGGGCCAAGATGCGAAGGAGCCGCTCAGCTCAAACTCTCAACCCACGCAAAGACGCCTCTGTTAATCACTGACGACCTGGACAGTGTTCATACATGGTTCATACAGTCTAAGTGCAGACCGTCACATTTCCCCATGGTCACGTACCAGTGCAGTGCTGCATTACAGTAAACTATAAAGCAGCATGTTTGGTATAGACACAATTAAAATGAAAGTAAATGATAATATTCATCATAATGACTATCACGGTAACACGTTTGCAAAGGGTGCTGGCTATCATGGGCATATTTGTGAAGACCGGGATTTAGAGCTTGCTCCCAGTCCACACCATTCCAATGTCCTATTGTCCTCTTCGCTACTACAGTCTTGCAGTCACCCTGATACTCCACTACACACCAGATCACATACCAGTGGCACAAAAGGTAAATCATACTAAAAACAGCATCATAAAAAACATGATTATGATCTCTCAAGCTTTGTCAACCATGGAATGATGCCACATCTACACAAACCACTGCCAACAACTCAGTTGTTGGCTAATGTTGCTAAGGAATGAGAAAGTGTCATGACTCAAGTTGCAAGTTGGATTTTGGGTTTGTTTTCAACAAGCCAACAGCTGTGCTTTTCTCTCTGGTTCCTGTAAACGAGCGGCCTTAAAGTTCAGAACTCATCCATAAAAGCGAAACTGGAGTGACACAATTGGCATGGAGTTTTGAGTAAATGAATCAGGCTTCGACACTTCTCTTCCTTGTTTAAGACAAAAGTTTTTTTTTTCTCCACTGGCCCAAAGCACACCTCTTGGCTCTGTGAAATGGGACTGCTCCCCCAGTGATGCAGAGGCCCTTTGTAGTGTCACAAGGTTTGGATTTGCTAAGGTGACAGCGGCTCACTTCTGAAAAGGATTGTGGACTCTTCTGTCAGCCTTTGTGACCAGAACTGTGTGCCCACAGTGGCTACATTGAAGGGCACACAACCCAGATAGCTTCAGTATGCCACAAAACTTGGAAAAATCCTCTGATCTAGTAAAGAAACACTACCTCTATATTTCATTTCCAGCTTCCCACAACCATTTTGTATTTTAGTCCTTTAAGACAGCCTTGCTTGTTTTTCCGTTGTTTTTAAATATCACGTTTTCTTTCTTTATATTTTTTTCAGCAGATGTTCACAAAACACTGTATATCTTCTGCATCTGGACACTTGACTTGAGGTCAGGTTAGCAGTCCAACACTTAATAGTTTCCTCCTTACAGCTTGAGCCACTTTTTGGTTCCTTTACGAGACAGGTCCTGAGAAGGCATGTATATTCTCTGTTTCCACTGTAATACCTTCCCACAATCCAATCAGTGTGCTGTGAGTCCAGACAGAATGTGTTCTTGATTGATGTTGTGTTTTTTTTTTTTTTACTAATTGAGTTCAAGTTTTCATTCGGTTTAGGTTGTTGTCATCAAAAAATTCAAGCAGGTTCCCATGGCTCAGAAGACTGGGGGATAATGGAATCAGTGATGAGATGCTTATATTTATGTTGCATAGTGGTCAAAGCTTCCTAGGTATTCCAGAGCTGCCTGGTAACAAAACTGGTATTCATCCTGTCCAAAAAAAAAAAAACACAAAGTGGACACAGTCAATACTTAAACTTCACAGACTACCTTTTCCACAGCTAAGAATTTTTAACTGCAGTGTTTTATAATAATGGCATAGTGATGTGTAGCATTCATTAACAGTTTCGTAAGTGACAGCTGGCGCTGCATAGAAACACATTTGTGAATGAGTCATGGCCAGAGAAAAGCATCCCACTTGAAGACTTATCATAATCTACAGCACTATGCAAATAAACCAATTGTGTAACGGTACTCTGACCATGAGGACACAGTCCTGTGCAGAGCTTGGCTCAGGACAGTTAGCGCTAGTGAGTCTCTCACCTCAGTCTGCACCATGGCCGGCCTCTGTGTTCGCAGCATCTTGACGGTCTGGAAGATGTCGACCACCCCCTCGTAGCGCATCCTCTCCAGTACGATGCTGAGAGTGATGAACACCCCGGTCCTCCCCACGCCCGCACTGGAACACAAGACATGGGAGCCCACGTGAGACTCCTGGACCATGCAACATTGCTGCTCTAGCACATTCCACGGCACAGCTCATCTGACCCCTTGTTCGGTTATAGCTTTGTCCCCCACCCTGCATTTCACACAAGTCTCCTGCCTCTCTCACAGACACTATATATTGGTAAGCGTTTAGACTGGTAACATATTTTAACCTGCTAACAACCTAAGCTAGCTGGTAGTTCAAACATGTATAACATGTATGGAGAATACATAGCCAACAAGTGATCCTTTCCAAGGTGAGGAAATCCTTTGATATATGGTTGTAACAGATTAAAACTAAGTTGAAACTCTGAACGTTGTCATACGTGCACTATGACAGTTGCCTGAGCAGCAATAATGAAATTCTTCACGGGTACAATGCAACTGTAATCCTCTGTAATGTGAAGCAATGTATCTTTGCCTCGGTCTTGTGGGGTTAGTAAGAAAGAGTGCACTCATGGACTGAGGATGTATGGCTTGTGCTCTGACTCACCTGCAGTGCACAGAGATGGGTCCGTCCTGGCCAAACTGTTCCTTCGTTTTGTGCACCTGCCCGATGAAGTCAATGAAGCCCTCACCGGATTTGGGCACGCCCTGCTCCGGCCAATCCGTGAACTGGAACTGTCTCACCGTCCTGGACTGACCATCCTGAGTGAGAGAGAGGAAGCGAAAAAAGTCCCGCAGGTAAGAGGGCGCTTGCCCCAAATGAATAAGCCTGCCCCAAATTTCTGAAGTTGCAGCAGCTGTTTCTGCTTTTGTGGCTTTCATTGTCAGAGATTAAACACCTTCCATTAAAGGACTTCATGAAAAATGACTCGGTGAGAAAAAAACACAATCGGTGTGGTCCTATGAGAGACTAAATCGTTTTAGTTGGATGTACATATCATTTATAAGTCTGTCAGGTTAGACCCATTTACCGTGAAACTAAATGCTTTCCCTGGGGGTAGATTTTCAAACTATAATTTCAAGTATATCTTCAAATGGTCCTTCCCAATATTCCAAATTTAAGAAAATATGTTATACACATTAAGTGAATGCTGGGCAGTCACAGGTGGCCTCAAAACTTTCCATCAGGCCTACACATTCGCCGCAAGTAAATAGCACCATCAAATTTCTCATCTTGTCGAAAACCAGGACACCAATTCCCCCCACTTCTTCTCTCATGTATCGCTCCAATCAAATCTCTGTTGGTTGCTATTCTTTGGAATAACATCACGGTTAAGGCGCATCTTAATAATGCATGTGGCGTGACGAGCATCTTCATTCAGGGATTAAACAGAGTAATCTGGCCGATCGGTTGAGCACACGATCTAAGATGGATGACTGGAAGGGGAAGCCAGCACGGTGCGACACGCTGGGCAAACAACAGGAGAGCGATCGGCTGGGGAAAACGCATAACAGGCTGCCGCCGCCAACGTGCTCCGAACGAGGCCCAGCCCAGCCCGCTTTTAGCCTCTAGCGCTCTCAGCATCAAACTGGCAGGAATGCCCAAGTGGCCTTCCCGTGTCAGAGCCTGCAGTCACACGCGAGTAATCAGGCGCCGCCGTCAGTTTCCCATCAGGCACCGCACGGCCGCGTGGCCTTTATTCTTCCTCCCAGACAACGGCGTGCCATTGATCTTTTCATCACGTGTGTCGCTGAAGAGCCTCCCCCCCCCCCCCCGCCCCCGCCACCCGACAAGTAATTAAAAGTGAAACAAAAATCAAGAAGGTAAGAAAAGGGGAAAGGGAGCGAAAGGAAATGAGATCACGACCACATGTTGATCCGCGTAACCGAAATTAACCGAACTGAACTGCTCAACCCGGCGCTGAGTGACTAACCTTTTCTCGGAATGAAAGGAGCAGCGCTCGAGTACGGAGTTCCTGTTATTCAGCCGCGCGCCGGCACACCCCTCAGCCCCCAGCCATCCTCCCACTCTCCGCTCGCACAGCTTATTCAGGTCGCCTCTGATTAAAAGGCTCATCCATTCTCATTCTCCGGGAGAGCTACAAATGAAACGCTAGCTGCTCACAAAAAGCAGCCGCTTCTCACCACTTAATCATCATTAGGCCTCGCTAAGATTATTGCTCTGAGTGCTTCACCTTTCTTAGGTTGCCTGCCACTTCCACTGCACAGAAGCACGCGCTGACCAATCCCCTCCGTCCTAGAGGTCGATGTGGGGAGGAGCGTTGGGAGGTAGTGTGCAGTAAAATGCGATAAACCGGCGAACCCCGAGCGAACTATTTTATCTAGGTTGCCTCGCCGTTTCCTTTTCATAGCGCTCTGTTGGCTCCGACGCGAAGCTCCCAGCCTGCTGTTGCTGGAGGACGATAAAACGTTTGGCATTCCCAAGGAAACGCCGTTGCCAAGGCCACAGACAGCGGTTTTTTGACTGACCGCTCGCTGTTTCGCTGCCCTTTCATGAACCCTCCCCAAAGGGCCCGGCGCAAAACCTCCGGGTAAACAAACAAGGAATGAACCGGGGGTTGCATCACGCAAACCAGCAATTACACCGTGTGAGACCTGCGCACCGGACCACTCCCCTCGCTCTCTTTAATTGCGCCCGGCGCTGAATGAGCAAGCCGCTGAGCCGCACCGCTGGCGTAATGCACCCAGCAGATTTTCCAGAGAGTAAAATACTGGTTCACTTCAGCACGGTATTTGCATTCGCGCAATTTAGTATTTCCTTTAATTGCGTAATTAAGGATTCGGAGGAACCAAACACAGAGAAAATGAGTAGGACGCTAGCTGCTGACCCCGGGCGTGTAACGCACTCAAAGAAATGTGCTCACACGTGTGAAGGCCACGATTCTGAGGCTGGGGAGGTAACACTCACCCTGGCATCTGTAACCTTGAACTCTCTCAGGATGTACTGGGGCATGTTGTACTCTGCCATAGGGTCCACCACAAAGTACTGGTACCGGGCAGACCGTTCAGCTGGCCAGTACTGATGGCACTTTTCCTGTGGACACAGACACACACACAGTGAGAAACACACATGCACGCGCACACCAAGCACATTAGTCAGATCCACTAAAATATATCTCCAGGGTTTTCACCTGTGAGCATGCATATGCTAGCCTCTGCTATAAAACCAGAAATTTTGCTAAACTTACAGGCACACATACGGTACCACTGCAATGTTAATTTTGAGACAAAATGAATGCCCGATATATGGTTGCTAAAAATAAACCTACAGTACAACATAAAATGTCCATACAGCGCCTGAATAAAGCCCAAGGTCACTGCACATAACATTTTATACTGCCCTGTCAGAAAAAAAAATGAGGTCAGGCAGCTGAGAATGCACAGTAGTAAATTACAACTGTAACAGAGTTACAACAGAACAGAAGGAAAATTGAACAACATCTGCAGAGCAAGGACAGAAACAAGACACTCACTCTGCCCATCTCCCTCAGCTTGGTCAGCATCACCACAATAGTGGAGTTGTTTTCCCAGAGCATCCTCCAGAAGTCCTCCGTGGTCTCCGCCAGTGGACCCTGTGTGGCGATGTAAGCCTTCTGCTGCCTGGGGCGACACACACACACGCACACACACACACAAGCTCATGAACAGCTGATCCAAGATCAGTTCACTCAAACATAATAAACATCAACCACTATGAAAAGAAAAGGATGAAAATAATTCAGGACCAGCACTTAAGGGACAGGATCACACACCGCACTTTAAGACAGACCACACTGGGAACCTCCGATCACACTGGAGATAAACACAGAGGCATGGTGGCAACAGAGCTATGGTAGTAACAGATGGCATTATTTAACTAGTTTATTAACACAATCAGTAATGAATAATTAGTTTGAATAGTAACACAACATGGTTTTACTCAGGGTAATAACAAACCATGAATCTTCGATTATAAATTAGGAAGGATAATAACAAAACTGTAAAACCAGGGTTCAACAATAATGCTTAGAGTAAAACCAGGTTATGTGATGAGTCAGGGCAAATTCATAATTCAGTATGTCAAATCTCTGTTTGGAGTCGCTAAGCTAGTAGCACAGAAGCCGAGTTGTGCGTGAGAAGTAGAAAAGCTTATGACATAGGCATCATACTGGTTACTGAGACCACTGACCAATCATGAATTAGAATTTTAGGACAGTACTCATTAGTTCATGGCACCTCATCAATTTTTAAGGATGAGCTAAAGCTAAACTAATAAAGTGTAGGAAACTAGCGTATAGCATAGGCAATGCTAATGCTTTCATTTCACCTAATGAAATTTCATTCTTCCACAAAAATGATCATTTTTCAATCTCTTTACAGACTCACTCCATTAACTGACCAAGTGTTAGTAAAATTTTCGCACACTAATTGACTAAAAACACATTAATCTAGCTATCCAACTGCTTGGTACAGAGTAATACTGGGTAGTAATATTTTAGATTTAACCTGCCCAGGGATTAAGGATAAAAATGAGTTCAGCCGCTAATTTTTAAATTTGTGTCTCCAGCGTTGACAGTGACATAGGCACTTTCATGGCAAAAAGTTAAGTATTTGTCTCTATGTGTCACAACTATGAGCTTGGGAAATAACACAACACGAATCTGCAATTAGTAATTAGCTTGGATAATAACACAACATGAATCTGCAAGGAGTAATTAGCTAAGGTAATAACAAAAGGCAAATCTGCAGTGAGTAATTGGGTAGGGAAATAACACAACGTGAACCTGCATTAGAGCCTATGGTGGCTGCAGGGGTCTTTACAGCACTAGACCAGCAGAACTCTCCCCGGCTCACCTGTAACCGTCGATGAAGCTGCCGTTGATGTAGTCCGAGCCCTCCAGTCCCCGGATGGGCTGCAGGCACACGCGCGTGGTCTCATACGGCATGATGTTCACCAGGCGGTTCTTGAACTTGTTGCAGGGGAGGTTGGCGCTGATGAACCTGGACGTGTGGGCCTTTGAGTTGGCCAGGCGCTGTGATGGAGGAGACGGAGGTGAGCTTACCTCACACAGGACAGCTTGGTGACCTTGGCACACCCTAACCTTCAGAACTGTGTGGGTCCGCGCTATGGTACAACATGACAACCCAATTACCACGGCATACCATACAACCACCTTCAGTCATATAAGCTCATCATATACATAAGGTCCTGCTGCTTGTGCTTCATTCAGCATATTCAGCCATTTAAGGCTTTTCCCAGGAGGTGCGACATAGCTCAGGAGGTAAGAGCGGTTGTCTGGCAGTCGGAGGGTTGCCGGTTTGAGCCCCACCCTGGGTGTGTCGAAGTGTCCCTGAGCAAGACACCTAACCCCTAAATGCTCTGGTGAATGAGAGGTATCAATTGTAAAGCGCTTCGGATAAAAGCGCTATATAAATGCAGTCCATTTACCATTTACCCAGGAGAAAACATTTTAATTTCACTTTTTACAATGTTTTGTTTTCCAAAACCTCCACTCAAACAACAATCACCTTCTGATTAATTTTAACTGGCTCTAATTTGACCAACAAAATCTATTAGAATGATCCTGCCTGAATTCGCTGTAGTCATGCTACATGCAAATTTGATTCTTAAGATTCATAAGTGTTTTATTTTAAGTGATGCTTCCCCATAATCTCAGAACTCTCCTGTTATCATTATTGTTACGATGTACCAGATAATCATTTTGCAGTTTCACTTCATCCCACACACAAGGCCAAATAGAGGTCTCAGAAAATAACTTCTTGTCGTCTTTAACAAACATTAAAGTTCCGGCTCAGATTTTAATCATGCATAATGATGTGCGTCTCCTCCGTATCTCTGGATCAGGATGAATATAAACTGCCTCTCCCCGAGTTCCAGCACAGTGTGATCTACCTGCTGGAGATCTCCCAGCCTCCCTGCCTGCCAAAATCACCTTTGATCTCCGTCCACACCAATACCGGGAGGAGCGTGAGTCAGAAAACACATCACCCGATAGCTGCTGAAAAATAAATGAGTGCTTGACACATCGTTACTCATTCCAGGCCTCTGAATAATGAATGAACAGATTTGAGTAAAAACTTTATTAAGCACTAGATAAATGCCCAACAACGCTGCTGCCATTTAATCTAAAACCATTTCATGCCTTTCTCCACTCAGCTCCACTCAAGTTGTTTTACTGTTTCACGGGCTCTCATTAGCCCGGCAATCAGCACGGCAAACTCTTTAATCTCCTTTGCGAAAGCTTCGCAAAAAAAACTGCAAACTGCAATCTGCCCTTACCGCCACCGCTTTATTCCAGTTCCATTAAGCATTTTTCTCTAACTCATTTTGATCTATTGATTGGATGATTGACTCGCTATTGACTTGCGGACCGGTCGATTGGTTGGCTGACTGACTCCTTTTATCGGTTGACTGGACGGCAGATTGACTTGCTGATTGGTCGCCCCGGTTGCTCGGCCGGTCGCCCGACGCCGCTCGGCCGGTTTACCTTGAACTCCAGCTCCATGTCGGTGACGTGCTCGCTGCTCTCCACCTGCGCCAGCTTCTGGATGTAGGAGTAGAGGCTGCGGGCGGCCACCTCCGTGTTGCCGCAGGCCACCGCCTCCAGCAGCGCGTCGTGGATGAAGCTGTACTGGTCCTCCGTCTGCACCATGTAGTTCCGCTGCGAGCGCATCAGCGTCACGTGGCCGTAGATGTCCACCGTCTTCTCGTGCTTGATGCGCTCCAGCATGGCGTCGATCACGATGAAGCAGCCCGTGCGGCCCACGCCGGCACTGGGGGGGGGGAGAGCGGGGAGAAGAGACGGACAGGGTGAAGAGAAGAAAAGAAACGGAAGGAAAGGGAAATGGAGTAAGAGGAAGTGATGAGGTTACAGGGAGAGGGAAACAAGAAGAAAGTTTGGAGGGTAAGAGGGAGAGGGAAAATAAAGCATAATGAAGCAACTTGAGAAAATTGTTGTTCATTCATTATGTGAATAAATGAACAACAATAATACAACATTCCACTGAGAGTTACACTAATTGTACTATACTTTTTTTCTCTTGATTGGCCTATCATTGAAATTCATTGGAATCCACCATTTAAGGGGGTTTGCGTGTAACTGGCGGGACAGGTTGCCGCCTCCTCTGACCTGCAGTGAGTAATGATGGGGCCGGCATCAGGGGGGTTGCACGTCTTCACTCTCCGCAGGAAGGCCAGGAACGGGGTGGGGTATTCCGGCACGCCGTGGTCGGGCCACGCGGTGAACTGGAACTGCCGCACCTCCCTCTTTTCACTGGAGCCGTTCTGGATGGGGCAGGAGGAAACAGCAACACGAATATGGTCACCTGTTGGATGCTCAGCTGAGTCTCTCGTTAGGTAATCGCTCATTAGCACAATCTGTAAGAGCGAGTGGGGTTATAATGTGGTTTAGCAGAAGCAACCACCTCAGACACATCGTCCATTAACCTCAGGAAGCCTGTTCCTTTATATTGCTCATTTGTTGGTAATTGTAATTATTTTTTTGTTTTGCTTACTTACATAAAGCCATCTTTTGTTTTCGTATGTGAATCAATGTTATTCTTTTCTAATGAAGGTGAAAAAATTCTGTTCGGGTCAACCTTGCATTATGGGTAAGAATTCTCTCATATGCCTATTGCAACAGCATTTGTAATGATCTCAAGGACAGCGGTCCTAGACAATGGGGCTTGGAATAAACCGCATCTTTCAAGGGAGCCAGCAGCAACCCCAGGCCAAAGAAGAGAGAAACTCCAGCAGAGGGCTTAATGCTGGTGTTCCATCTTTAATGGAGGGACTGTCAGATCACAGAGAGCAGCCAGCGCAAAGGACAGTAGAGAGTGATGCGTAAACCAGCCGGGGTCCAAAATCAATGCCCGCGTCCTGTTCGCTGATGCTTCTAATTCACGGTCTGCCTCTATCCCAGCCGCTGCATTGTGCTAACTGCAACGAGAGCTATGGGATGCAAGCGGAGCGATGGGTCTGAAGGCTGCTGCCCAAAAGGAAAAGATTTCTCTCAGCAGAAAACTCTCACCGCCCTGCCCTCCGGTGCAGTTTTCCTCCAGGAATCTATTACTCTACATTTCAATACAGTTTAAGCCCGGCTTCGGCTTGCTCCCCAAGCACTCAGCCTCCATTTTGAGTGACACTCAATTAATAGTGTTTGTAAGGTAACCGAAAGGGCCGCTCGCGAGAGGCAGGGAGCATAAAACGCCCCAGTTCCGGGACACACTTTATCCATCATTGCTTTGCACCCGTGGCAACGCTGTCGGTGAGGCGGAACGTCACGTCCAGCTCTTGACAAAGTTGTGGTACTTCACAGTGCAGTTCTTGAAAACCGTTTCTGGCAAGAAGAACACACCATAGTCTTGACTACCATTTCTGGCAAGAAGATAACACCATAATTAAATAATTAAGGCGTTATAGCTAGCTAGTTAGTTACATAATAATTACGTCTGACCAGTTCTTATATTATTACAGTGTAATGTTAATAAAATAATAATAGTTATAACGAGAAGTAGTAATTAAAGTAGAAACTTTGATGCATTAATCATTTTCACTCCCAGACCAGCTTGACAGAATTCTGCTCTTTTGTAAACAGCTCCTTGCTCTCACTTATATAAGGTTTTCTCACTGCAGTCCCTGCAGGCTGTGCGGTGAATAAACACATCATATAAATCTATTTTAAAGCAGCATTAAACCATCTATGACATTCTGATAGGTAAACATTAAATTAACCGAGAACCTAGAAGCCTCAATTTTAAGCCAAGAATTGCATTAATATCAAGGAGTCTGGAGAGCCCTGAACATCCTCTCCTCCTAATTAACATTTGGCATATTTTGTACTGGCCTACCCTAAAACTTTGTGCTAGCTCATGCAAATGTGCAAAAAAAGCAGGTCCAGCAAATTGGGACTGGGCCTTACTGCACTGCTGAAAGGAATAAATGCATGAATAAATACGGCTTGTAATTAAAAGTGAACCGGCCTAGTTCCTGATGTTTCTCTCTTTTTCAGACGCTTGCAGCCTGCTTATGGGTCGCGTGGCTCATGGCATAAATTTCAAAACCCCTTCCACAGAACTCATTCGTTCATGATAGCTGTCACTGCAGAACGTAGATCAAACGAAATGAAAGCGGAGAGAAAGAGTGAGATGGAGGGTGGGCCAGGGACAGGAGCGAGGGTGAATTCGTATGCGTGTGGGAGGGCAGAGGGAGAGAGTGTTGGAGAAGTTAGGGTGAATATGCGCGTGTGTGTGTGTGTGTGTGTGTGTGTGTGTGGAGGCAGAGGGTGAAAGAGAGGGAGTCTGAGAGGACTGAAGGTGAATGCGTATGTGTGTGGAGGAGATGAATGTGGGTGAATATTTATGTGTGTGTGTGTGGGGGGGAGAGAGAAAGAGAGAGAGAGAGAGAGAGAGAGGAGAAGGGAGAGAGAGTGGGGCAATGAGAGAACAGTGCATATGATTAAAATATGACAGAATCCTAGACTTGAATGTAAATAAGAAAGTGAAAAGCAGCCATGTGTAGGCAATACCAGAATCCTTGAAAAGGATGGGGGTGATTAAAAGAAAAATAAATATTTGTTAAATATGTTCCAGAGCCATCCACACAATGATGCTACAAGATATTTAAATCTATCACGGAAAAATAAATAATCTTTATATATTTATTCTACAGCCATTTTCCACGTTAATTCATTTAATAAGGCATATCTGTAAATATATGGTTGAAAAAAAGACTAGACCGAGCAGTTTTTGTTACACTGTATAGCCTAGCCTAGCCTTATGGGCGTTCTGAATGACCGGGTTGGCTAAATGTATTTTTTTGCTGTACTTTGACCAAACACCAAAGAATTCAAAGAAATTCAGTTGTTTAAAAGGTCCAAAGCAGGCCCTAACCTTCAGCACTTGTTACAAAAGTGGAAAATGTCCAACTCCCTATGGAAGAGAGAGAACTTCCTATTTATTTAACTTGGCAGCAGCACTGTCTGCAGCTACAGTTCTATAGGTAATGTCTCCCCTCTCTAAGCATCCTCCTTTGGTAGAGGCTTTTGTACAACACTTGCTGAGAGAGCAGAATCTGCTCCATTCATTGTCTGCCGGGTTATGTAATCGTTATTTACAAACTGTATTTTATGTGAAAGTATGTATATGTTATGTTGTATGTGCATATATGTGTATAATAGTTTAGAGTTTGATTCATAATGTATTTATTTGTTTGTTTGTGGTTATTACTGTTGTTCTCTGTAACTCTTGCTTTGACAACACCGTACATGTCATGCCAATAAAGCACCTTGGAATTGAAATTCAAATTGAAAGTGAGTGAGAGTGAGAGAGAGAGAGAGAATTAGAGAGAGAGAGAGAGAGAGGCGGCAAGGGGATAACAGTGCATACGATCAGAATGTAACCGAATCTAAGACTTCATTGTAAATAAGGAGAGCAACAAAAATATCGGTAAATATATGCTGGACGAGCGCCAGAGCGAAACCTGGTCTCAGAACACTGTCTCCTCGCCGCAGGTTAAACGCTCAGACAGTTCTGGTTCACCTCTGGCCCGCGCTTCAGATGGAGGGCGGCAGCCTCCGAGCAGGGACGCTAACGCGCTCCCATCTGTGACTGCAGGGGAAGGACAGATTTTTCCTTCTCTCCCGCCGCGCCGGGGGAACGGACAGAATGCCAATTACGTATGCATGGCTTTCTTTTGCTCACTTAGCAAAGTGACTCTCGTTGGCAGACGGGCATTAAAAGATGATGGGCCGCGCACGGCGGCGAGGAGAGCGGGGAGGGTAGTCGGGAGGGTACGGGGGGGGGGGGGGGGGATCATTTAGAGCGACGCAGACGCGCAAGGACGGGCGGTTTCCTGTTCGTCGCGTCCTCCGCTCCTCCATCGTCTGCGTGCGCGCGTGAGCAAGCGTGCGCACGTCATGTACTCGTTAGCGGAGCGGACGTGGCTGTCGCCCCGCGGCGGCGGCGGCAGGCGGCGTTCGGACGACGAGCGGCAGGGGGACCGTAAGCGAACTCGGGTTCCTCCGGGCCTACCTTGTGCAGGGAGAAGGTGCGCACGCTGAAGGTGGCCAGCTCGATGGTGTCCAGCAGGGTCACCTGGGTCATGCCGTAGGTCTCCGTGCCGCGGCTGGGCCAGTACTGGTCACACTTCACCTGCGGGGGAGGAGTCCCAAAGAGAGAGTCACTGGGCGGCGTGGTCACGGAGGGGGGAAGGGCGGGTCTCTCAAAGGATGGAAAGCGCAGTCGGGGAGGTGACTGTTCTCGCAGGGAAGAGCGATCCTGCTGGGTAGAACAGCCCGGCTCCAGCCCACGCGGTTTTCTCACCGGCACCTCGCACACACACACACACACACACACACACACACACACAACCACATTCACCCGTGTGTACGTGAATGTGGAGATTGGCAGGATGGGTGGGTGGGTGCGCGTGTGTGTCTGTGTGCAAGCGCGAGTGTATGTGTATGTGTAGCTGTTTCAGCGTCGACTGCGGCATTCGCCAGCATGCGCTCACACAGAGTCCTTCATGCTGCTCTCCCTCTGCCTGTCCGGGCTCACACACAAACCCCTCCCTCCCTTTCAGATGTTGAGAACAGAGCGGTGGAGAAAGAGAGAGGAATATTGAAAATAACCTTCACCTTGCCATCATAAGCCTGACAATCAATCAACGAGGAAAAATATTTTCGCTCCAGAGGAGTGCTGTGTGAGGCTAAGCGGCTAACTGACGTTAAGAGCGGAATGGCATTTTTCTGATCTTTTTGATGCAAGCTTGACAGGCATGGCTACAAACGGCAAGTTTGATGGCCTCCCAAAGTTTACTTCAATCCAGACCAGCAATTTTGATTACATCTGGCAGGGTTTTATACAGCTATGCTCTCATATGTTCATTATGCTCCTGCGGTACTATTCTACATCATACTCAAAGAGCAAGGGTGGAAGGATATATAAATAAATCAGTATGAGGCGCGAAGCGTCTGAGCCCGTTAAGAAAAGGTCCCTTTATGCAGAAGGCTTCGCTTTCTGGCTGGCCCGAGCAGCAGGGGAGCCTTGTCCTCACCCTGCAAAATGGGCCAGGCTCCAATTCTGCCATACGGACGGCCAAGTTGGCCTGTCACACGCATTTGGAGTCGGCAGGACACCACTGCCCTTGCTTCCAAAAAACGTCTTTTTTTCTCCTATTCTTGCTCTCGCTAAAAGAGCTGCAATGATATCTATTTGCACTCTGTTAACCTGGATCATCTTAAATTCTGTTTTATGTCAAAGTAAGTTTTCTAAGGGTTTTTTTTTAAATCAAAGCTGTTTCCTAATACTCCAGAACTGTTGATGAGATCTTATACACGTGCGCCCTCAATTTCTAAAAGTTCTTTAATCTTCAATAAACTCAGAAATTAATCTGATCCTAAAAATCAGGCCTTTCAGGTATTACAGTTTAGCTTTCAAAATCCTCTGTGATACACATGTAAATGAACTCTGTCATGTCTGATGTAGACGGTTAATGTGACAACGATACAATGCCGGAATAATCCTCAAAATCAATCAATAAATCAATCAATTATGGCTGTATGTCTATACATAATACAGCATCAGTTTCTTTGAAAGCAAATACAAAATCTATTTTTTTGTGTCTATAGGACCCCCTTGAAAATGAGATGCTACATCTCAAGGGGCTATCCTTTCGATAATTTTAAATTCAATAAATTCAGATTCAAATTTTCGTATCTCAACTCAGTTCAACTAATTCCACATAGATTCAGACACCTGAAAACGGTAAAATTGACCGTAGCTAGCAATGGCACAATGGAAGTCACAAGCCTGCTGTTGTTCAATCATTCTCCAAAACAAGCCATTGTATTCAAATAGGGGTGGACAGTGCAGTTCTGTGTTGCTGACTAAGAGACCCCTTGCGGGCTGATTTGAAAGACGAGCGGAGCCACTCACCCGGGACTTCTCCTCCAGCCTGGTCATCATGACCACGGTGGCGGCCCTCTGCTCCCAGACCATCCTCCAGAAGTCGCCGAAGGTCTCGGGCAGTGGGCCCTGCGTGGCGATGTACGCGTTCTGCTTGCGGTAGCCGTCGATGTAGTTGGCGTTGATGTAGTCGCTGCCCATGAAGCCTGAATACAGCAGAGCAGGGAAAAGAGAGCACACTTATGACATCATGCAACGTACCAACACCAGTGTGATACTGGCCGTTGCACCGTTTCACAGTCAATACTCTTAACGTGCAGCAGATCCTCAAAGTAACGGACTGACCAGCTGACCGACTGCGTTATGAAACGGGAAGTAGCAAATGGAATTATGATTTATCAACATCAAGACCTTGCTTCAGCACTGATGCAAAAATTATTAATATTCAAGTATTGCACTGAAACAAGGCACACGTTCCATTCATAAAAAATAGATAAAAGGGCGTGTTTTAGCAGTATTGCTAAAGAATAAAATACAGGGAAATGTGTAGAAAGGGCTAGAACAATTCTTTTTTTAATGTTGAGTATTTTAATGTCACATTATGACTTCATGTTTATAAGTTACAAACATTTCAAGAATTTCAAAAACACCCTCTATCAATGCATTCATATCTCAGAGCTTCTACTGTAGAATACAAAGGAACAGTTCATAAATAAATGATGTGACATTATGCCTATATTACAATACAGACTTCAAGTGACAGCTACTCTGACACTAATGATATTAGAGTAATAAAACAAGCTGTTCTTTTGGGGACTAAAACTCTGGATTTTCATATTCTGTCTGACAAGAAATGTATTTTGTGCTATTTCTCAGGCTCACAATATGCCTCAAAGTCCCCTCGAATAAATACAAAGTACTGTTCTTCCTCAGGGTCTTTCAACACATTTATTTAGTTTTATGAATTCTGAACAAATGAGTTATGCCTAAAAATAGCAATGGTACTGCTCAATCCATATCCACTTGTTTATTCCACTGAGGCGTACATGCCAACAATCATACCAAAACAGTTTCTGAGCTAAGCACGATACCCAAGCTGGTGCTCCCCAAAAAAGGCTTTACGTAAGTAACTTGTCTAAGTATTATGGAATCTGGGACAACAATGGGAACATTATCACCTCCTCTCATGACAAACCCCACAACTCCTATGCTACAATCAGAGGATCTGATACTATTCCTCAGGTACTAAAACAGGGGAGATAGGACAGTACTGAAAAGTACTGGGAACAGGTGTCAGAAAATTCAAAAGCTCAGTAAACAACATCTTTTCAACAACAGTTTGGTGTTGATTAGGAGTCTAAAAATAACACGGGAGGGGTGAAAACAAAGCAGCTGGCACAATAAGGAGGGCGCTAACGCTATATTCCATAAGCCGCAGAGCGATGGCGCCGGTCCTGCTTTTGTCACATCGAAGGCAAAGGGGATCGTTGCGTGCCCGAACTGCTCCGTTGCTGAGACTAATGGTGAAATCACTGTAGTGTAAAATGACAGTTTTTGAGTTGATTAATTTATTCATGATTCGGTTTTTCACCGATTCCTTTCGTATATTGGTCTTTTTCACACATCGTCCACTGGGCTGTTCCGAACTGTGAAGCTCAAAATAAATGCATAAATAAACAAGCAAACAATCTAAATAAATAAATATCGCTGAATAGAAAAGCTTGGCTAAGCTTCCCGTCTTATAATACTCAAGACTTTCAGGTAGGGAAAACTGAATATTCTTCATGTCCAGTGTCTCAGTAGTCAGACACACAACACTACAAGATGAACAGTGAAAATGTACTTTACGTATAGACTCCTACTTTATATGCTATGTGTGATTATGACCGTAGTCTATGACATCTTTGGAAATGGGGAGGAGTCTCTTACCTTCGACAGGCGAGAGGACAACCCGGGAATGGTCGTAGGCGATGACGTTGGCGTAGCGGTTCTTGGGTTTGTTGACCTCCAAGTTGGAATGCTCCCAGGTGAACTGCTGGCCAGGATCGATGGACTAGAGACACACACACACACACACGCACACACACACACACAAAACACAGACTTTACTACATCCATACATCGCTCTTGGTAGTGGTGAGAGAATGAATTATCATAGGATGGCGGAGCATCCATTATTGGGATCAGTGCTGCAGACAGTGAGAGCCAGAGACTCTCCCCAAGGGGGCTAGACCAGCCTCACGCAGACAGGATAAAGCCAGCTCCGCTCTGCATACAGGAAGTGGGAGCAGATAATCCATCCCCTTGTCAGGATAATTTCGTATTCCATTACCATTCTGTACTCGCTTTCAGGTGACAATGCCTTCCTGAACCTGGCATAAAGGATGGTCACATTTAAGCTTTGAAGATGCAGGCAGCGGGGCTAAATAAAGCAGCTAAGCATATTATGTATACATTCTATCAATAACCAAAAAAAGAATGTTGAACATTAAGGGAGCCAATGACTCATCGAAAATGATCAGTGGGTTACCTCAAAATGACCATATAATTACCATTCTACGTATATAGTGTAAGACAGAACATGACACAAGCATTTAGTCAGGTTTACAGGGAAGGCCAGGGATGATGAGTCCTAAAAAAGCACATGCCTTCATGTATAGGTTAGATGTTTTTTTATTTATTTTAATTTTATAACGACAGCACACATTGACAACGACATTCCTGCCCTCAACAAGAATGCATCTAAGCCTTCTCTTTCATCTAGCCAATGGGCTGCGAGTTTGTTTTCAGTGTAATTTCTATGACACCAGACTTTGGGTATCCAAGGTCAGCGATATAAAAATATGCAAAGATTTCCATTATTGCACCCACACTTGCACATCTACGAACCCTTCAACCATACACTGGGTATCACAAATATGCCAATGACTGAGATTGTCCAGAATGAAATGAGCTTTTCCATTTCACTGTGAGCACACATTTGGTGAAATCTGGGAGTAAGTGATGGGAGCCGAAAGAATGCATTTCAGTATATATGCGCGTTCAGAGCATATGAGAGACCGCGTTCGTGTAAATGAGATATTTAAACGCTCTGTACCTTCTGGCAAGATGCCAATAACTGTGTGAAGATTAACCTCCAAGCATTCAGTTGAATGTTTTACGTACACACCTTGCCTCTCCCTAACCCCCCCCCCCCCCCCCTCCATGGTAAATCATTACTCAAGGAGCCTGCAGCTCCAGGAGAGCCGCCCTGGTGAGAGGTGATTCATCAAACGAATAATAAAATGCAAAGCTGAGCCCTAATTTAAATTCTGTCTTTTATTTTTGGAAAGAGTAACTGGAACTCTGACACCCTGAATCTGCGCGTGTCTGGGCTCAGTGTGTCTCTGCTTTCTTTGCCTCTGCTCCGCGTCTCATCTGTCTCCTGCGAGACAGGAGGACGGTACTGCTATGCGGTACCAGTAATGCTGCGAGGCCACGTGTTTCTGTCAACAGTGAACTCAGTTTGTCTTCACAGCCAACCGCACTCTCTTTAGTTCCGCTCTTCCATTTATTCATGTTTGGTGTGGTTTGGAATGTGAAACTACACACCTCTGCTGAGGTTAAAATGTAAAATACCTTTTTGCTAAGAGAGAGAGAGAGATTATTGAAGGGAGAATGCTCACTTCAATTAAATATACATGTTATACGATAACCGTGAGGTAAACCACTGATCCATTTTTCAGAGCACAGTCCCCAGAGCTCTAGAACTCCATTGGGGAAGACTGTGGTCTTTACCAACAGCTCTCAGGCCACAAAGTGAGGGGGTGTGAGGTTAATGCCCTCCCTTCCAACTCAGTGTAATGCTACCTCTCCTCCTCAGGCGGCTCCTACACGCCTACTCCACTCTTCCTCTCTGCTCTTCTCACTCCCACTCTACTCCAGCACACCTCCATTCCTCCCCAGTCCCTCACCTCGTATTCCTGCGAAAGCTTGAGGTTGTCGTTGGCCTTCAGCAGCTCGGTGTGTTCGGCTAGCTCCGAAATCGGGATGGGGGGGTGATTCATCATACCTGTTCAGAGGATGGAAAGAATGAGAGAGAGAGAGATAAAGAGACAGAGAGAAAGGGAGAAAGAGATATGTGGGGGAAAGGCGGGATTAAAAAAGTGTGAGAAGTCCGGCAGGTGATACTATAGATCATCAAAACAAATATGAAAAGCAAGGCCACAGAACATGAGGAGGGAGGAATAAAACACAGAAGAGTCTGGTACAGTACATGGGACACGTGTGAGCAGCACCCGCGGTGGGACAGTGAGACACATACACACACGCCACCTGCATGGCGGCTCGCGTGACGCAGACGCAGTCAGCAGTCCGAGTGGCATTAATGAGTGACGCAGACGCAGTCAGCAGTCCGAGTGGCATTAATGAGTGACGCAGACGCAGTCAGCAGCCAGGCCAGGGCTCTCGTGTCTTTTGCCATTCAGCTTACCGAGGGGGCTCAGCTCACAAACGGTTCAGAACACAGAGTCACTAAGCAGTACGTACTCACCACCCTCAACAAAAACCCCTTTCCAGAGAGCCTTGTCAAAAAACGAGGAACCCTCTTTTTAGCATTGAACAAGGTCATTTTAAAATTCATTTTAAAACTTAACAATATGTAGCAGCTCTAAAATACTAAATATATTCTTGGTTCCTCAAGCAGTAACTGAAACAGGTACCACTCAAATCCATTCATAACTTTGTTATTTTGATGCAAATTAACAAGGTATTCAGATACATATTATAAATACCTGTCTGATAAATATTCTGATACGTTATGGCAATCCTTTAAGTGAGATCATAATATCTTTTCAACTACGAAAAATCAGTTATTTTGTTCCATACAGTTATAGTTTTATAAAATAAACTTTAATTGTACTAATCATGGAATAAAATCTATTTCTAAAGACACTTCACTTTTTATAGACAGAGCACTAAATTGGATCATTTTAAATGTACCACATGTACAATCTAATTTTACCAAGAAAAAAATGCACTGCAATCCAGTTCCGTCACAGATAATGCTAACACTTCAACACTATCGACTTCCTGCCTTCTCAAACATCCGCTCACTGACAACCGACACAACATGACACTGACAAACTAGCTGTGCTTTGACTCAAGGGGGTGTATTTTACTTTCCTCTTGGGAGTTCATGTACTAGTACCAACAGCTACAAAGCTACCATTTTCACAAGCAAAGTGTTGTATACATTTAATCTCAGCATGTTACCACGGTAATATACATGGGGTAAAAGCAAGTATGAGTGCATTTTGGCACACTTAACCAAAAACATTAAGGGGGGGTGGTTCCGGGGGTTGGGGGTGACTTGAGCCCTAGCCTGGGGATGGGCACAGTGACCGAGACAAAGGCGCCGCAGTGATGGAAAGGCGTGGCCTGGAGGTGCGGCACAGTGACAGACAGGCGCCGCGTGGAGTTCCCGGACCTCTCGCTGACCCCATCAGGCAGTCAAACATGCACGACCTATTGCACATTCCATACAAGAACAATCAAAAGGCATGGAGCACGAAGCGCTCTAGGAAGGGAATATAGACTAAAAAAAAAAACTGTGTGCTGGATTTTGAACTGAACTGTCATGTCCTTCCTTTGCAGAGCACATTTATATTTTTTGAGTAATTATGATAGCTTGCCTTCAGTCAGCAATGTCCTTTGATCTCATTTTGATCAAAGGTAATTGAGCATACAAAATGAGCATAATCACATTTACTATAATGTATCTCCCTTCTGGTTTGCCTTGATGAAACAAAATATCCCTTTTCCAGTACACAGCTGAACCTGGCTGGCTGGCTGGCTCAGATTAGCTTCCAGGTTATTTTTACGGTCTTTCTTGTCTGGCCAACTGGCTCAGATTCCAGGTCATTTTGCGATAACTTTTGCATCCAGTTGACCCGGGTTAGCTCAGCTCATACTTGGAGTTATGGATGGAAAGGAACACACCAACATTGTTCATTACAGATCATACATAAACCGTACATATAGTATGGGGTCTAATTTTTCAGCCAAGGGCAGGCAGATGTCTTCATCCTGCCCTGTACAGGAAAATTTGTAAAAATGGAATTTGACTCTAGAAAGCGTTCTTTTAGTTCTGACGATACGGACCCATGACTTCAGCTGATCATATTTTAATAGAATTGTATTTTGCACATAAGTGGCCATTGTCAGATGCAGGAAATGTCATTAACAAAGCCCACCAGATAATAGGATACGATGTCAAATGACCAATAAGTAAAGCCACTTAAAGTAATGAACGAATCAACAGTCAACCCAATATATTGCCTTCACAAGGCAAATGATGAAAAATCCCTCAACCTCAATTTTGACCACCTTATTTGTTATTTTAAACAGGACAGCAAGCAACAGGCCAGGAGCTAAGTGCTGTATGTTCTGTGAAATAACAATAAACACCAGAGATGATAAGAGGTACAGTATGCCAGCATAGGATAGCACATACACTCCCAAAGGCTTTTCAACTTACGGTTTTCACCGTTGTCATTTCATAATAAACTACTCAGAATCCCTTGCTACTATCTACTCCTCAGAAGAGTTTGTATGAAATGATCTTCGTGAAAACTTATGAATCAGATCTTTTTAGTTTCAAGTTCGTAAATTGCATATATAAATTCAAGGAAAAAATTTATTCATTGAGCTAAATCAAACGAATGATTCATTTACATACTGTATAAATATAAACCTAACATCAACTATCAAACATATTAAGTAACAGATCAAATGAATCTTGAATGCATTCGCATGCTATTGTGGCAATATGCCTGACCATAGTTTTCGTAACCTAGCTTGAGATGAGGGTGTTCTAGACTTTAGACTCTCACACACACACACCAATGCCAGAGCATTACATTAGGCTTGTGTTCCCAGGATTGACCCATTGATGTGTTATAATCGTTGATACTCATTCAATCAAAGACCACGTACGGTACATGACAATGATGGCATCACTGTCAGTTCTTTGTGTTCAACAAACCCCTCAGATAAAACGCTAATGAAATACTGAACGTATCTGGTACTGAGCACACCCACCACGTACAATTTTATGGTCACATACTGTAGATCTGTGATGATAAGAACTTGAACAAAATGACATGTGCTAAATATCAGATGTTATGTATCCACATAAAAACCCCTTAAATCTAGATTCCTGCTCATCTCCTCCGCTGCATTGCTCTGGGTTACGAAAGTTGAAGATGGCAAACTGCTGATTTCTCTCATCTTGACACAGGCTTTGAACTGCTAGTGCACTTACGTGACAGCCTGTCGCAGGGTAAGTTATCATCCCCTCCCTACACCGTAAGAGAATGCCCCAGACAGGCCCATCTCTGTGCGCTCTACTCAGAAAAACAGATTTGTCTGTATTTGCGAAAACATGCAAATTGCAATGTACCAAGGCAGAAAGCAGAAATGGCCTATCCTTATGAATATGCAGATTCATAAACCAAGCCATCACAGACTGTATCACACGGCTAAAGGATATACAATAACAAGAACCGCCACGGCGGAAACCTCACAGCGCGCCAGAAACGTGCAATCAGCAATCTGGTATTTTCCCCCCATCCAATATCCTTCACCTTGATATGAAGCTGTTGTTTTCTCAAGCAATCAAGAGAAGATCAATGAATGAGGGGAAACAAATTGGGCTCCAATTACACGTTTCCAATCTCACGTTCCCCGCGGATTTCAGCAGCACAGCCCTCCGATAATGGCCCCGGAACACTGAGAGTGCATTTGCATACATTTATTTACATGAAAACAGAAAGGGCCAAATTGACTGTAAGAGAACTCCCCCCCGCCCCCCTCTTCTTGTTTTTTTTTCTAGCACTGGAAAGGACAGATGAAAAGCCTGTTTGTTCTTAGGTGTTCATTTAATTGATTTGCCTCATTATCGTTACCGCTTCGAATTTCAGCTCAGGTTGAAATTAGAGTGCTGGGGTGAAAGGGGGAGGTGAAAGGGGGAGGAGGAGAGACGCGGTTCTCCTCCACGTTCGCGGCAGCTGCAGAGCTCGCGCGGTGCAGTAATGAGCAGCCAGAAGCTTGTGAGCAAAAGTCAGACCAAATGAAGCAGACCGCGGGACCTTGGTGCTCTACTGGTGAAAAATACAGGGGGAATAAAAGAATGAAAAAAAAAAACAAACAAACAGAGTGGTGAGTGGCACAGTGCTGCTTCTTAAACAAAATGCAAAGTGGAAAAAAACACAAGAACGCAAACTCGTCGGGACTAACTTTCATTGTCAAAACCAGGTTCGCTTACAGGACTGCTCAGACCAGAATCTGTGAAGAACAGCAGACATAAAAAACATAGATGGTGAAAACAAATTATGGCACAATAGTAAGGCCGGCACAGCACTGAAGACACAAAAAAAATGAATTTAGAAAATTATGAGAGCCTTCCACTAGAGCACAATGCAAGCATTCAGGACTGGGAAAATTGGCGCGTACGATTTGCGCTGAGGCTCGGACCCTCCTCCAACTGGCCCACAAACCAGCTGAACCAAGGAAGAGGACCGCAGTGTGACAAAAGCGTATTCTCAAGAGTAGGCACCATGTTCCAACTGCACTGTCAAGAAATAAACAGGAGCGCCAAATGCGGCTAACCAAGGGCTTGGATGAAGTCTGGAAGGAACCGGCCATTTAAGAAGACTCGCGGGAAACGCAATGTGCACCGGAGCGGTGGAGCAGGAGCTATTGTTGATAAGCTGCTTAATTAAAAAATAAAAAAAAATAAAAAAGCACTCTGAAAAAGGGTTTTCCCCACACTCACTGCCGCCTCTCCCGCTCTCTCATACATCTGCCTTGTCGGGGCTTTGGAAGGGAGAAGCTCCCCTTCACCCCCCGGGGTAATGCATCAGAGCCAGCCAGGCGAAAATCGAGGGTGAGTGGTTAAAGCCCTCCTTGTTAACCGCATTCTGTCAGCCTGCCCACGTCTCCTCCTGCGGTCTCCATGGCGCGGCCGCGGGGCGGAAGGGTAGGCCGCAACCGGCCTGGCCGCCGTTTCATCTTGCGCCGTCGCAAACAACCTCGAACGGTGCGAAAAAAAAAAATAAATAAAAAGGCTTGCTGCTCCTGACAACGGCGCGCCTACCCTAGTTACGGGGAACCCCGCTAGGAACGGGCGACGAACAGCCGTCGTAAATACGGCCTGTCCCATTAAGGAGCGCCGCCCTTTTAAATACTTGTAAAACAGGAAATTAAACTAAATGGGCTCGGTCTTAATTGGGAGGGTCGAGCGGATCGAATCCTGCGCGAGACGACGGCTCGAGCGGGCGAGCGCGGAATCTCTCCCGTATTTCACCGGCGACAATGATTCATTAAAGGATGTGGGGCGGGTCCACAAATCTTCCGTCTAAAGATGCCATCCATCAAAGGCTGAGGGGACATTCTGCCTCCAGGAATCATGGGAAAGCACGGCAGTTAAATGGATGGCTGGGATGTTAGAGAATGGAGGGGGGCTGGGGGGCGGGGGGGCGGGGGGGGCAGACGGTTCCGGCTCATGGGCGAGCTGACAGCTCACTGTAATTTCTCCCAGATCAGACTGCAGTCTCTGAGAGTCAGTCATCAGGGCTGAGGAACCTCTGGAAAATGGACTCAAAGACAGTAAAGACAATATATAGAGGGGAGGGCGGGGTGAGGGATGGAGGGCGCGAGGCAAGGGGAGAGGGGGGGAGGGGCATGGGGGTGGGAGGGGGATGGGTATTGCGAGGAGAAGGCTAGAAGACAGAATAACCAACATGTGTGGAAATGAATCTGCAGTACATCTCAACAGGTTAGAGGGGGGCAGATAAACAGAGAGAACGCATGACTGTCATATGGACAAACACACACATGATCTTTATTTAATGCCTACCCGTGGCACTCTTCAGGCATAAAGATTCATGCCATATGCTAAGAGCTGCCAGGTGCTTCTCTGAGCGTAGTGAAGTGTGGTCACTTGAAAAATGGCACCTATTAGCGAATGGAAGTGTTGCAATTGCTCACTGTACTGTTTAATTAGCTCAAAATGGCACTTTAAATGAAATTGTTGGAGCAAACTGTAAATGGTATTACGGCATTCAGCAGAGCTGCAGAAAGTTGTAAACAGAGCGTATGTCAACATTTTTACAGGCTATCACTCGTGCCTGTAGTGGAATAAAAAGAAGCATGATAGTACACTCACTTTTCTGTCATTGTTTCTACACCCCTGAAAACACTGTAATCACAAATTTAAGGCATCAAGTGGATGATTCTCAGCCTGCAATAAATGGGTTCTTTCAGGTCTATCGAGTTATTTTTTTAAATTTCCAATAAGGTTTGATTTTGCTGGCTGGGATCCAGCTGATGTGCTTCTCTTTCAAATGAGTGTTGTTTTAATGGAATAAAACGTGGTCTGATGTGAATGACGATGACAGCTGTGTAATCTCACTCAACATGGCCGGATGGAGGCCAGGCCATATAGTCAGGATAGAAGTGCATTAGGAGAGTTTGAAGGGGAAGGACGGCACGGGGACATGTTTGGAGGGGACGCTCAAAACGTTGGAGGGGCATTTCATTGCAAGCAAATCATGAAGTTGTAGAGGAATGATTGGCTATAGCTGAATCAAGTACTCGATTATGGAAGAAGGAAGTCAGGTAGATAGAGTTAAAATTCAACCACTGTGACCAAACCTCTGAAAATGTCCCTCTAGATTCAACTTTATGTGCTGTTCCAAACTTCTAGCAAGAGCCAGTTCCAACCATTGCTCTCCCTCCTGTCTCCCCTCTGACATCATCCCCTACCTTCCAAACATTCCCTGAATGTACTGCTCTTCAACCATCCCTCCGGACTCTTGTATTTTCTTATCTCCACACTTGTATTTTCTGTTCAGAACACTTCATTCTGGACATTTACACATTCACCTCTCTACACATCCCCCTGGACTCATGCATATTGTTCCCCCCGAACTTCCCTCCGGACCGTATAATTCCGTTGGCCTTAAATACCCCATCTTTCCAAACGGCAGTCAATTCCCGTGGCTGCCTCTGTGATGTTTATCGTATTTCCCATCAGTTGTTCTGGCAGTCGTAGCTTATCTGATGAAGATAACTTAAGAGAAGTAATGAATGAACAGTGCAGAGGGGGAAATGCAGGTGATCGATACCTTCAGGGCAGTTGGTCTTACGTCTTGCATTGATATTTTCTCCGATGCATTCACACATTGCACAGTGCCACTGTATTAAATTTATTGCTATTGTACGCATCAGCTGCCAATCTCAGACTTAACAGAGATGGGCAGAATGCTTGCTGACCTGCCTTGTTGCGGTAATAGTTCGGAAATGTATCACATCTACAGCAGGACTGTACGAATGAGCACGGGAAAGTCGTGCGTTTGTACCTGGGGTCTGGAAGTTGATGCGCCTCATCTCAACGGGGTCAGTGGGATGGTGCGGCACGATCTCGATGTTGTTCAGGGGGCATTTGTTGCGAGGTTCTGCGTCCTTCCGTTTGCTGCTTCAGGGACGAAATAAGAGAACAGCCATCAAGAGACTAAAATGATGGCAAAAATACAGAAAAGCTGAGATTTCGCAAAAACCGTTACACGTAGGCACAAACACAAACACGCATGCACGACTCGACCATGCACCACTTCTCAAACAAACTCAAAATAGGGCTGGATATCATTACTTTTTTTTTTTGTCAATGTGGTATTTTTTATCCACTTTGTGGAAACTTATTCAGCACTACAGTTGAGCCTTACCTGTCCGGTTTGCTGCTTCCGTGAATAATCCGAGAGCAACACAAACAAATAAGCATGTAAATAAACGAGCACATAAATAAGGGGAAAAGTCGATGTGGAGCATTTAAATTCATAGGTCTGCAGAGATCAAGGCAATAGATAAAGTTTATGAGACTGGAGTAGACCCAAGATGGTCTGGCAATGAAAGACAAAAAACCTGCCAAACTGACTCCTACCAGGACGTGTGTCCAGCAAATTTATGCATTTGAGAGTGTACCGCAGGCTAATCAACATGGAATTTAGCTTTTCTGTTGAATCCCTGCAACCAAAGTTATGTATTTTTTTACAAACCCAGAAATTGAACTATCCCTTTAATACTAGGCAGTTACATTAGTGTATACACATAACTTAACTTGTCTTGAGATACAATGGAAAGCTAAAATGGAGTGTATGGTATGTTTCTGCATCAAAGAAAAAGCAGTGTTTGTGTCGTAGTACAGACTGCAGTAAAAATCCATTACGATGTGTACAACCTTTGTATCCCAGGCCTCGGCCTTCAAAAGTGAAATAATTAAAACAGGCCCCTCAGTCTTGACTAACAGAAAGTCCTTTGTCTGTATATGATCCCACCATTCCAAATCCGCCCTGCCCACTCCATGGTAGTCTATGCACTCACTTCTTGTACAGCAGAATGGCGATGACAATGCAGATGATGAAGACCACAGCAAGAACAGGCCCCACCACCCAGATAAGCCCGTCGCCTCCATCCATGGGCAGCGGGTCCACATCCGGGGCAATGACCGAGTCCGTGTAGGGGCTGGCCACGTACATCTTCTACGCACACACACACACACACACACACACAAAATGAGTCTTCAGGCTCACTCAACAATGTAAGAAATCAAATTTTCAGTGCGTCATTTCAGATGCATAACAAGACATGACACACATGATATGAGGGTCACCCGTTTCATTTTAAGAGAACAGTGTCCTATGGGAACCTCTCAGCTTTCATAACCGTGAGGGAGCAGGGGAAGAACGTACCCCAGCGGTGGTATTGAGCTCCGCCAGGAGGAAGAAGACGTACTCCTGGCCGGGTTCGAGGGCCCGGTTCTCGTAGCCGTTGTACTCGGCCTGGTTCCCCAGGGTGAAGAAGCTGGGCAGGGTGGAGGGCTTGAAGCTGGCGGCGATGTACGGCTTCCGGGGGTCCGCCTGCCTCCGCTGCCGCGAGGTCCGGCCGTAGCGGTGCTTCGGGCTGCTGTCCTTCAGGAGCTGAGGGAACAGAAGAGCAAAAGATAGCGAGAGAGAGAGAGAGAGAGATGGACAAAGGGAGTGAGGGAGAGAGACAGAGAAAGGGTGTGTGAGAGATTTTTATTATTCACATTGCTGTGACTAGCAACCAGAAAGTGAAAAAATGTACTATTTTAAACTCATGCGGCTCTCTACTGACTGATAGCGTTAAAACACTCATTAAACAACAGAAATAGCTCCAGAACTGAAAATATAGTCTCAGTTCACTGACATCGGAATTCTGTCAGACGGCTATCTTCATAAATAATAAAAACAGTCTCTCCAGTGTCTCTCTTACAAGTTTTCCCTTGTTTTTTTTTTTTATCTCACAGAGGCATTCTTGGTGCCTATAACCTTCAACAGTGTTGATGCAATGCTGTAAAATGATGACGTAATGCTCTAAGCTGTTGATGCGATGGTAAATAGACATCCCAGTTGTGCTCACCTCTTCCATGTCAATCTCCTCTGGGCTCTTGATGTGCCTGATGAGCCCTCTTCCTTTCTTTAGAGGAACTACCACCACATAGATGTTCCTGAAAATATGGCACTGTCAGTCAATCCCATCCATCAAATGCTTCACAGTTACGTGTCAAAATTTCAGTGTCACATCACATAGCTCGCATCTGCTGTCAAACAATCTCCAATCCCATTGATTTTGTTGTTGAGGTTGAGATTAGGATGTATGAAAGTGTGTTTGGGGTGCGTGTGCATGTGAGCATGGGTGTGTGTGTAGGTTTGTATATGTGCATGACTGAGAGGGCACGTGTGCATCTGGCATGTGCGTTTGTGTGTGTGTGGTTGCGGCTTCCTCTCACTTGATTATGTCCCGTTTTTCCAGTGGGGGCAGGATGAGGGTAAGGGTGGGCTCTAGGTCATGGTTATGGTCCAGCTCAGGCTTTCTGTTCAGAATCTGGGGGGCGGTCCTGGCATGGATGCGGTGACGCAGCCCCCCCATGTTGCCCTCCGGGCTGGTGATCTTGAAGTCATAAGTTGTGTTTGGCCGAAGGTTTGTCAACAAAGCTTTCCTTAACCTGGCATCTACATCAATTTTCTGGCGACTGTATTCCACCTAAAGAGGAAATTAAAATATGAAGACACACAGAAACACAGACTGTGCACAATTAAGTTATTGCTACAAATACTACATGTCCTTTTTGTTTGATGGGAAAAGAGTCATGAATACTTGTATTTATCTATACACACCTATATCTTTAAAGACGTTAACATTCATAATTCCCCTTATCCAGGGCTAGCATTTTAAATCATTATCCATTTCGTATAGCTGGACACTTTAAAATCATTTAAATCTGTGTAGGTATGCAACTGAGTTGGTCAACTGTAGATGCAATGCTGCAACCGTGTGAATCTGGAAGGTTCCCTCAGCCCTGAATCTTGAATGAGGAAGCTGAGGCCTGAGCACATCTGCCGGGGGAGGGGCAGATGGTTGCGTCGGTTGTGGCACTGACCGTGAAGCGGTAGGGGTATTTGCTGTCCGGGAACTCCCAGCTCAGCAAGACCGAAGTCTTCATCACAAACTTCACGGTGAAGTTCTTCGGGACGTCTTTTGGAGAGAAACACACAAACGAGAAAGAAAAGAAACGGGTTAAAGGGTTCAGAGAACAGCAGGCGTGGAGAGAAGAGAAGATGCAGTTCCATTCCTTGGGGGGGGAGGGGGGCTCCCTCGGTGCGCTGTGTTTGCTGTGGAGGTTTGTGGGAGGGGAAGGGGGGGGGGGAAATGGCGTCAGGTTAAACATAAAACACGCAGTCTTTGACACAGACGCACGGGGACGTGATCAGACGACGGCTCCGCCACGTGGCAGTACCTCTCCGTGAGCCGCGACTTTTGACTCGCTTGTCGTTTTCACACTCGAGTCGCAACGCCCGTAAAAATCGAGCACCGTCTGATTCTGTCGCTCGGATTGAGTCGTTCAAATAAGCCAGGGCAAGGCACTGCCAGCATGACCGATGAAATAACAATGACAGACTGGAACGAGAGCATGCCTGCAGTGGGAAGCAGTGCATCTTGGGATGCCATGCCGCACACTTTCCTAACGTGAGGGTTCATAATACTTTTAAAAGAATATAAAAAATTAAAGTAAGTAAATAAATAAATAAATAAGTAAATAAATAAATATGACGTGAAGAAGCAGAGAGCCTACCTTGGCATACAGGGTGTGCGTGAAGCTGAATATTGTGAGTGTACTGGCAGGGACTGGTGGAGGTACAGTATGTCTGCTAACCCATCACTTACCTCCAACATGAGGCCTCATCCCTCTCAATGGCTCTGTGTCTTACTGACTGACTGACTGACTGACTTACGTTTACCTTTGGTTTAGTGAAGTGAGTGTCCTGCATACGTGGTTTTGCTTTGGTGGTTTTTTTTTTGGTTTTTTTTTTGTGCTGGTGGTGGTTCGGTTGCTTTCGTTTCTGTGTGTTTTCCCCACGAGAGAAGAAACGAGCATACCCTACCTGTCTGGAAGGCCAGCGTTTTATACTGCATGGGAGGGCTGTAGGGCCCTGGACCTACACTGGTGCGCGCGCGAATTTTCACTTCGTACGCGGAGTCGGGGCTGAGTCCGCTGAGCGCGTAGCCGGACTCGCCGGCCGGGAGAGTCAGTTCGCGGGGGCTGGCGGCGCTGCCCGCCTCCTTGTACGCCAGCGTGTACTCCGTGATGGCGCCGTTGCGCTCCGCCAGCATGGGCGGCTGCCAGGAGAGCTGCAGCGAGCAGCAGGTGGCGTTGGAGCCCTCCGACAGCTGCGGGTAGCCCTTGGGCGCCTCCTCGGGGACGGTCAGCTCCTGCCGCGCCTCCTCCCCGAAGCCCGAGCGGCTCTTGGCCGAGATCTTGAAGACGTAGGTGGCGCCCCGGTGCACGTTGCTGACGGTGTACTCCTGCTCCTGGGCGGTGAACTCCAGCGTGGCCAGGGGGGTCACGTCTTTACGCCCGAACTGCAACCGGTACCCCTGCACCTCCAGGCCCGGGCCGCTGGCCTCGGGGGGCCGCCACCGCACCACCGCGACCGTCCCCATCTCCCGGGTGACCGACAGGGAAGGCGGACCTGGGACTGTGGACAGAAGGGGGGGTGGGGGGTGGGGGGAGAAGCAGATCGCTCTTACTACACACACAGGCCTCAGGCTAACTATGTATTGGTCCACACTATGTGCTGTGTGGACCATGCCTGTCATTGCATCATAACACCTGCTCGTAAAGACCAGGCCTTTCAAATTTCATCTGCCCTCTGCCACTGCACCGCTCCTGTAATGGCCCTGGACCTGAACTGCCTTCATTTCGCTTTAATGGCTCTGTGTGAGTATGGACTATTTCAGCATATTACTGCTCTCGGGGCTGGATTACTTCCCTCTTGCCATCACTCTCCAGCAGAAACTCTGTCAGTAAGACAGAGCTAGTGCAGGGAGAGGTGCTTTATATTAGACATGCACCACATTCCTTGATGGATAGCAACAGGAAAATTGCTCCACTTCACAATTCCCCCTTACTAATGCCCTCATGCACACACATGTACGCACTCACGCAACACATACATACACACATATATACACACACACACTCACAGCCTGGACTCCAGCCATATCCTTGTCATTAAAAAAACGCCTACAACCAGCCCAGAAATGTGACACACAAATCCCTTTGTGTCGTTCCCTGGGCAAAATGCTGCACACAAGCTCAGTACCAGCCCCCACCCCAGAAATGCCACATGTTCAATGGAGAGACCGTGGCAGGGAGAGGCATGAGAGGGGCAGTATCTTGCGGCTCACTCTGGACTTAAAGCTCTGACTGATATTTTCCTGTGTTTTCTCAAGGCTCACCTACACCACAGGTGTACTACTGTGCAGTTGTCAGTGAAGCACACCCAAAGTAAGGGCAAATGATGCTACCCACAACTGCATGGCTCTAAAGGGCCGTTGCATATGACTCGTTGTAAATTGCACCACTATATCACTACAGGTGAGTCCCTTGTTCCCTTTTATTCCAGCGGAGAACAGCAGGCTTTTTAATAAGCAGCTAAAATACCGAACAACAACCCTCTTTAATTTTCATACTGTCCTGGCTGAAAATGATTAAAACTAAATCCTTGGCGAGAAAGGTAGGAGTGTCTTTCAGATTTTGAAAAAGGGGTGAGGTGATTTTGAAAATACACAACAGAAATGCCAGGCTGTAACATTTTATCTTTTCAAGATATAATTTTTCTTTTTACGATGAATAAATCTTTTTACTAAATTGGAACCTGTATTAATTTCAAATAATGTCAATTATCAAGGAATGTGACTGTGTGGGAGCCAAAAGGAAATTCCTGATGGATGTTTTCCAATTATGTGTTGCTGCCTTAAGAAATTTAACTCAAGCGCTCACCAGTATTTTCTGGTATTATTCATTAGAAAGTGTTGCTTTTTTCATTATTCTTAAAATCAGTGTTTTTCTTGTCACCATGCTTTTCTAACAAATTACTGAAAACACCCTATCCTGGGTTCAAAGTGTGAGAATGTCTGATTCTTGTGTAGCATAAGGTACGCTAGGCTAATGGAATGACCTTACAGTGCCAGGTCTATTCAAACAGCAAAAGAATGACTGAATTTGTGAATTCTACTTTGGTCTAAAATTGTTTAAAAATGAGATAGTGCTTACAACAATAACTATTATCAGGAATTGACTAACAATACAGTGCAACAGTATCATTTATTTCGAGTACAAACTCTCACAGAAAGAGGGAATATTGTTAACTTATTAAGCATAACGAACACAAATATGATGATAAAACTTAGCATTTGCTTAATTCTGTTGGTTGAGTTGAGCCCTTTGAGGGAGGGGGACTCCCGGTCTGAGTGACAGCCAGCATTCCCTCATGTCACAGCCTGACACTTGCAGTGGGCTGTCTGTCAAAACCCCAGCCTTGTCGCGGGGGCACTGAAGCACAGAGCCGCGCAGAAACCATACAGCCCCGCCACATTTGGGTGACCTTTCTGAGATGGCCTTTCAAAGAAGGCTTCAGGCTCACACACTCTTTGGCTCCTGTAATATTAACATCAAAAAAAAAAAAAAACCTGCTGGGACCATCTGCTCAACAGCACAGAAAAAAAAAAAAAAAAAAAAAAAGATTTAATCTTCAAAACTCTGTGGAGTCTGAATGTGGCTATGAGCCATTTCTCAAGAACCCACAGAGACCTGCAAAATTCTTACTCTGATGCTGTGAGCCAGTGAGCGCAGTTTCTTATCCAGAGAGAGCCATAGCACACCCCTCTAAACTACTAAGCCTTAGCTTACCAACAGACCTACCTTGCTATTGCATGTGTAGCATTTTTGAATGAGCAGCACATTTTGGCTCTGCCACCCATCTTTGGCTGCACTCATATCCCCACCCAATGCGCCATTATCACACTAATCAACAGTCCCGCAGCAGGAGATTAATGGCAACAGATTTGAAGAGGAATCTTTACTGTAATGCTAGATTACGCTCACACAGAGAAGCCAAGATTGAATTAGCAGAGATCCATGACTGGGCCCCCTTCTTTGCCTAAGTGCCAGCACCACTGAAGCTTCCAGGAGCTTTTACAGCACGCTTTGACCCTGAAGAAAAATGTGTATTGATCCACGTCCACAACATCACTTGGCCATGACCCACACACACACAGGCACACACATGCACACACACACACACACACACACACACACACACACACACACACAGGCAAACGCACACACGCGCTTAGCTTCATAACTCAATATCCTCTCCCACATCTGAATTATACGCAGTACTTCACATGTTTTCGTATTACGATGAGATTAATTCTCATCAATGCAGTGTTATTCAGCAGTCTGCGGCGTTCTCCTCATTACTGTTACTGAATGGCTAATTATATGCTACTTGTGCATTTAAATCTCTGAGCAGTATTTGCACTTTTGTATTTAACTACTTGTTACTCCAAGCATGCTAATGATGCTAAAAATTACAGTGTTGAGACATGCAGCTGAGTAATACAACAGGGTAGTACTGTTTGCTAACCTGCTCCCCTTGTCACCACCAGTTTAGGCTTGCTGCGAGCACCATCTCCTTTGGTGGTGTACGCTGCCACGGTGATGGAGTAGGTAGTCTCAGGCTGCAGGCCCCCAATGATCATCTCCTGCAGGGTAATAAACACAAAGAGCACTGCTTTCAAAGGCCACGCATTAGTCTGGATCTTCTGGCACGAAAGGAAGGAAACAATGTTTGCTCACTCTTCCCAAAGTGCTACAATGGAAACATGCTATTTAAAAATGTCAAGGTTCAAAGCCCCGAAGCAAGGAAATGCGAGAACTCTTGCCAGGGTTGGAATTCTTCTGCAATCACTGACTAGTCCTGCCATTGGGAATGATGGCCTGGGGGAAGCGCTGCCTAAACCAGTACATTTCCTACGCTTTTAAGTCCATATTCATGAATACTATTCTAAGAGGGCAACTTTGGATAAAATCATATATATAATATATAGTGCTTTGTTATTTTTTCCCTTGTTGTTTTTACGTATTTTCTGCACGTATGCTTTGCTTGGATGTGGACATGTTTTAGTAGCAATGCGTTATCACCCAGAATCCCAAGCTCAGCTACAGTCAAGCCTTTGAATAAGAACGCTGCGGGTCATGCAATCGCCGTTTGTGCTTAATTTCACCCCTATGTGCCCCTATTTCAAAATGAGAAACAGAACAGCGTGTACTTTGTTTTCATAACTTTATTATGGGGATCTTTATCTTATGCATATTCGTCCTCTGCTGTCCTAAAGCCAAATCTTCCCCAAAATGTTCTACTTTATGTTAAAAAACCAAACACATCACAACTTTGAAAAAATAAATTGTCCTCACAAATTAATTCAGCTAATTAATTTTGTTCACAGTTCTTTTGTCTGAGGGTTCACAGATGCCACAATTCTCTGAAATATATTCACAAGCATAATTATGTACTGTGGAGAGATGTACTGGATGCTTGCAAGTACTCAAGAAAAAAGATGGGTTCAGTTTGGTATTAGTGGCGGGTCAGTTTGCTGAGAGTGACTGCTGGGTTCTTTTCAGGTCGAATAAAAACAAAATGGCGTCACAACAAGAGCAATGGCCCACTGCAAATATAGGGAGAGAGTGTCCCTACTCAGTGTACATTGCTAAAGCACTGCATGCCCTCTCTCTTTTTAATAATAATTCTTATCAACACAGCACACGTTAGCTTAGGCACACACAGCAATGGATATTGCATCTCCCGCCATTGTGCCCTTCAGCACTGTTTGTTAGTTGCTTATCACCTGTGAATGAAGTAGAATAAAAACTTGATTTGGTTAGCATAACACAAGCGCATGCTTGTGACTGCTAAGGCAAATTTAGAGTAATTCCGAGATTCAGAATGCAAAACAAATAACACAGTTTGTGATATCAGACAATGACAAAATGGGTCATAGCGACTGACGTGACCTATAGCCCGGTTGATGCAATACCCAGCTTGGCTGTTGTACGGGTACACCAAAATCTCTATACTCACATATTCAGCAGTGTCATCCATTTCCCACTAACCCCCATGAGAAAGTGTGGGAGAGCGATGAAAAAGAGGGAAGAAAGCAGAAAGTGAGAGCAACTTCAGGGGGCGTGAGGTGTGACAGCAGGTGGGGTGTGGAAGAAAAGACCTGAGGAGGTATACAGGCACCGACAGAACAACAAAAGATTCCTCGACAGAAAACAGCTGCGGAGATTTGCCTTCTGACAGGAACGGCTCTGATTGGCCGATCAAACGTTCATGCACGACACTGATGTGCAGAACAGGTGCTGGTTCTTGGGAGATTTCCTGGTTTTAGTCTCTTTGTTTTCCCTGCTCTCTCATGTACAACCTTCAAGCTGTCACAGTCAGAATCAATGGTGAAACAATAAACAAAGCTAGACCATACAAGTGAAAATCCAAGCGCAGATAAAATTGAGATGATAAATTACTATTTGTCTTAAAAGAAATGCAGTTAAACCATTTTCCACAGATCAGAAAGCGTAAGACAGGCTGAATACAGTCTGCTCTGAGCCTTCACATATGGATTCCTCGTAAATAGAAAAATTTGTCATCGGAGTCTGTTTTACACTCCAGAGTGTTTTCTCCATTTAGCTCTAGCCTGTAAGTTACCGAGACTGCACGCAGTCGCACTTGGAAAGTTATTTTTAACAATTTTCCCCTTGTCTTGTCGGTATAAGCTTCATAAATCAACCATTGGGGTGAGTTCATTTATAATTCAGTGGTTACAGGGAAGGCAGCCCTGTGAAATAATTTCTTTTTTTTATTATTGTTGATGCTCTGAATTCTGCACTATTTGTCATCGTGTTGCTCTCTCTTTGTGATGCCGACCAGGTACCTGGCCAGACCAAAGCCACAGCTTTTTTGTTATGTACTCGGTGGTTGTTATGTGTTTTGCCTATTAATATGCCCTGGATGTGGCTATGCAAATGTCTATTTGAACAAAGTGTCAAAATGTCAGCTCGTGTAGAACCAAAGCAGTTACAAAATCAGTTTGCGATGCAGGTCCGGCGGGGGCGCGGGCGTGGCCTGGGGCGAGCTCACCTGAGCGTCGGCGAGCATGACGTCCTTGATTCGGGGCAGGCCCCGCGACTCCCCGTTCTCCACGCGCACGTAGTGCACCTGGTAGCCGCGGATCTGGCCGTGCTGTCGCTCTGGCAACAGGGAGCGCCATGACACTTGGATCGCCGTGGAGTTCATAACTTCCACCTCCACTCGGCGGGGGGGCGCTCCAGGTACTGCAGGATCAAAGGAAACCTTGAATAACTGACTACATATGCAACTAGGCAGAGAAGACCATACTGAACCATACAGGTACCCATAGGGGCGACGTCACATCCTTGTATTACACTATATCGTCTAGGTACTCTGCTGTCAGTGGTCCTTCTCCATCCATTTAATGTTATATCTTCTACCCAAAAGCTGGATTCTAGATGTCTATAGGGGTGGAAATTGTTGAGGGAAAGGTTGAGGGACATTTTGAAATAGATGGTCTAGGTAAACCCCAATATATCTTATTTTTTTGCCCAGATATAGCCTGGCTACATCGTAGTCAGCAAGAAAGCTTCCGTGTGCAACCAAACATAGCTGAGTTTTGACCTGAATGCCAAGACAGTTGGCATTTCACCAACTTTTCACCACAAAAATGTCCATTGGGTAGTACATTACATAGACAGAAAAATGAGAAATATAAAAAACCTGCGGGTGGCATATCCAGCTTAGGGCAGGTACACACCCCATGGTCCAGAATGAAATCCAGTGGATCGATCGGTCAGGTAACTGCAGTCTGACTGCAACACCAGCAAGGGCATCCCCCACTCAGTAATGAACATACAGCTAATATTGTGGGGAGCAGAGTCAAAAGAAACTCTGCACACGTCTTGAGGCAGGGCAAAAATACAATTGGGAATCTGAAATTGTCAGGAAATTACAGGACAGAACAATGGGTCTCATTCACCAACTGTTCTTAAGAATAATTTTCTTCTTAAAATCCACTTACGCAGCTTTCACGAAGATTCTGACATTCACCAATGTTTTTATTTGGGATTTGTTCTTAGGTAAGAACAGAATCTATGCACACTCAAGAGCACACTTACGCACATTTGAGTGCTGACATGTTTGTGCAAAATAATTGGTTATTGCCTTTTCTTCAATTCTACAGTTGTATAATATTATAGGATTTAAATTACAATAATATTTTTATCATTTATATTTATTATTTTCATTATTTTACAAAGCATTAAGGTGCCAGGTTCCATCTCAGAGGGTGGTTGCCTCAGCGGGAGTAAATGATAAAAATAAAATCATTGTAGTGACCTTTTATTTTTGGGGGTTTCAATTATGCAATGTTTGGTCTATTCTGCAAAAGCAAATGTTTACATTTTTAATACAAACTAAGCACTTAAGTAACACTTTTTAAACACATGGGCATGTTGAAGAAGAGAACGTCACTAGGGGGGTGACACCAAAATGACTGGCAATACATTTTTTGTGCAGTGTTTTGTGCAGCGACGGGTTTACTCCGATGAAGTTTACTGCTGGTTGATTTAATGAACTGTATTAATGTGACGAGAAGCGCTTTGTCGTTTGAATGCATAACACACAATTCCTTGCGCCCACTCCCACCAGTATTTTTTATTTATTTATTTATTTTTTGCCTCAGATTTGACATCAAACCATTTTTTCACTTCATCAGTTGTGCGCCCTTCTCCGGATACAGCGTTCACTGAACGAGTAATATCATCCCATGTATCTTTTTTTGTGTTATTTTATATCCACTACTGACGCGACTAAATATGACAGTTTGTCGTTTGCTGTTCACTTCCCACAGCAAAACCACCACTTCAGAACTACTGAAGTTTTTCTTACGTTTGGAGTCCGGTGCTCCACCGTCTTTAGATTTTCGTTTGGGCATTATTGACTTTGTTGGCTCTCAAACTTTTCTTTTCGATTTCTGTTTGTGCACACGGCCCTTCAGTCTCATACACTTTTATGGGGATTGGCGAGGCGTTTACCTATGCTAATTAGGAACAACTGGCACGCGCTTTACACTTACGAGGACAACGGGATTCATCATTTTAAGAACACGTGCGAACAATTATGCGGTTTAAGAACACGTCGTGAATCTGACGTAGACTATTCTTAGGAATTTTCTCAAGAACAAATTTAAGAAAAAGCTTAAGAAGATATTGGTGAATGAGGCCCAATGTTCATGTGCGGCAGAGAGAGTATGTACGCACAGCGAGACAGCTTCCTTAATGGAAATGCACTCTCTTATAGCGATGTGTGGGCACATTCTCCGCCACCATGAGCCACTTTATTGAGTAATACATGCGGGGATATCCCCACGGAGAGTCAGGAACAGAACGCGACTTCCCACGTGAGGCTAGATGATCGCAATCCTCGATACCACACGCTGAAACCATCGCCCCCCGCCGCCCCACTCATGAAGTTAATCCTATTTTCTAGCTCTTCCTTCAAAAGTCACACATCCATTACTTGAAACACCCCTGCCAGAGTGGTGCACGGGAAGCACAAACAGGCGAGAAATGTTCTTTGGTATTTTTTTATAGAGAAGCCTCAGTGGGAGGGTGTTCTGTGTGTCAGAGGTCAGCTGGGCACATCGCTGTACTTTGAAGTATCACTCCTCAGGGGTTGCTCGCAGACAGCACAGATAAAGCTACTTAGCTTTTCAAAATCGAAGGGAAAAACCAGCATGGCCTTGGGTGGAACAGGAAATAAATAATTCCAGTATGTGATGCTTTACTGTGCCATAGGTTTGATATAGGCGGCGTTAAAAGTGCACCCAAGATTATTCTCTGGAGCAGCTCTCTGGTGCCAAGCACTTCTAAAGAAGCGTTTCAAAGCCTTTCATCAGCTTTCTGTATATTTACTACATTTAAGCATGCACTTTCCTGGGTTTCATCCAGAGAATTTCTAAGCTTCGTCTGGCAGAACTTGCAGTTTTCAGAGAAATGAACCGTATAGCGGGGCTAGCGGCTGAAGTACCGTCTTCGTCGGTGCGGCAGAGAATGGGCTGGCTCTCCGGGCCGGGGCCTTTGGAGGTGAAGGCGGCCACGGTGACTCTGTACTGGGTCCACTTCTCCAGCTCCTGCAGCAGGACCTCGCCCGATGTGGGGGGCACAGCGGGCTTCTCCATGGCTTCAGCTCCATCCTCCTCCCCCGCCACCTGGTAATGCACCACGTACCCCGCCAGGGCACCATTTTGGCTCTCTGCAGGCGGGGGGTGCCAACTTACCAGCAAGGAGGTGGAGCTGGGGCTGGGGCTGGCGCACTTGACGTCTTGAGGCGGGGCAGATGGCCCTGGTAAGGTAGGGAGGAAGAGGAGGAGGAGGGCGGAGAAGCAGGAAGGGGTGAAAAACAAACAAAAAAGATGGGAGAGATAAAGAAAATGACCAACGGAAATTTAAAGGAAAAAAAGAAAATGCAACTAAAATGAAGTGAAATAATAGCAAAAATGCTTGAGTTTCAAAGATTGGAAGGGTTCAAGCAAACAGCACAGGGGAAAAAAAAAAACTTAGGAATAACACAATATGCATAAAAATGTTAATGACTGTGTTTTTTCCTTATGTCCTGCAGTTGTCAACAAAGGGGCAGACACTGCATTGTATTAGCAATACTGAATACTGCAAGTACTCTAATGGCACGCAGACTATCAGTATTAAAAATAGCTCTTACTTGTCCATTCTTGGCCACTACATATACATAATGAATGTATTATCTTAATTTTAATTTAAATACACAGTGTGTTTCTGTAACTGTAATAGCTTTAAAGCTTTACATTCAGTGATTGGTCTTTCTTCTGGAATGTTCTTTTGAAATCGAGTAAAAAATTACACATCAATGAATTCTAAATTAAGAGGAAGGTTTAATTGTGTGGCCACCTGAAGCCATTTTCCATATGGCAGTTAATGAAACCATAGAACATTACTCACAGAGATTCAGAATTAAGACTGAGATATGGGTATTTTTTGTTAAGGTTTTTTTTATTCAAATAAAGCAAATGTGCCCAGTAAGTTTATTTATATGTGTTTCAATTTAACCAAGGATTTGTGGGAAAGACACTCAGTTTAATGTGTGCCATTTCCTCGCTTTCATCAAAGCCTCTTTAATTTGTTCAGTCCATTGTTCTGATTTTAGCTCTGATTTCACTATTTTAATTGAATCAATAACAAGGGTAAATGAATAACAAAATAGGCATTCAGTATGAAAACAAACAAGGATGAACTTTTATAATAACAAATTAAGACAACCTGTCATCCCAAAACAAAGGTACAAACAAATGTAACGGGAGAAAGGAAATAGGAAAATTATTACCATGACAACTGAAGTCACTCAAACAAAAGGAAACATTAGTTTCAATGAGAAATCATTACATGCGTGAATAACAGGGGGCCATGAACGGTGACTTGGAAAATAATGAGAATAAACACCGGGTCACACAGTCTGCTCTGATACGTACCTGTGCTCCTTCTAACACACATTTGTAAAGACTTTCTTACTCTCAGCACCCGGAGCCCCAGGAGAAGTCCCCCTGAGTCGGCGGGTTCTAACCCTCTCCGTCCTAACAGCAGTACCAAACCACCCCACACCCCAGGCCCGGGGCCACTCACTGTGGTCTAACAGCCACGCCGTTTGGAGTCTGTTCAGTGAGCTTTAGGATGTGATTTTTCTGCTGTGGTCAGAGGGAGGGGGTGACCCTGTGCTTTGGTCAAGACCATATACTACTCCTATCTCACGGGCCCCAGTTTCCACAAGACAGAGAGAGGGGAGCTGTTTGTGATTCGTGAATCACTTGGGGGGGAGGGGGATTCTCAATTCAGCACCAAAGTGGGCCTGATTATGGTGACTGGAGAGAGGACTGTTTACAGCTCACTGGCACAAAATGAATCAAATTCCACTAAATGGGATATGGGATTCTTGTCCGCAGATTCAATCTCTGCTCCTCTGCAGCACCAGCTGAGTGTTTGCCCCCCCCCCCCCCCCCCCTTCTCTCTCAGTGTTATGAGGAACGCTGGCAAAGCGTGGGGTGAAGCTCCCAATTCTCTGTGTGTGTACACTCTGTCTGGAGCCTTCCTCCCTGGACTGTGATTGGACACTGCCCAGAGCTCGTCTGTCTGCACTGATTCCCCACAGGCCTTCCTGTCATGTGGAGCCAAACCCCACCCACCCAGGCAAACCAGGAAGCGTCTATATCCTCCAGACCGCCAATCAGGAGTCTTGCTGCATTTCTACTGGCCAACCCAAGCCATAGGTCTGTTTTATGATTTATTGTGGCTTTTTAAAACACTGTAAAAAAATTCTAGTGTGCCGTTTCTAATTCAAATTGTTGTGACTACTCATACTGTACATACATTTGTCATAGTACATTTTTGGTGTCTCTCCAAAACAAATTTAACACAAGTACTAGCATTAGAAAATCTATCCTGTTTTAGTGCATAAAGTGGCACAACTTAACAATACAATGGGGTCAGAAGTACTTGTAGGAGAGACCCAATCATTTGAAATATAAACATGCCGTACTGAGATACAGCAAAATGGCACACGCACAGTCAAGGCAGGTGAGTGAAAGCCTAGCTTCTCTGAAACATAGCCACCAGCTCCCTCAGGACAGAGGAATCCTTACAGTCAAGCTGATGACATGCTCCTCAAACAGCTGTCGCTGACAGCGCCCTGGGGGTCTACACCTGGCCATCAGAGCTGACTCGAAGCAGAAGAGCCGCAGTTTCGCGTTACAATAATGACACCGGAAAATGTTTGCCGATGAAATGTTTTGCCAATCACTTGAGCTGTGATTGTCCCTGAACCTGGGTGGGTGGGTGGGTGGGGGGGTCTCCTGACAGTTGCCTTCCGGGCACGCCGCGCTGTCCGCACAAACACGTCGTATCTCAACACGGCTTCACAGGCGCAGACCAAACACCCCAAACCGCGGAAACTGAAACAACTCCCTTTTATTTTGTTCACAATGAAAGTCCAGACTGCCGAGCAATGTAGGCCAATGGGATCGTGTCTGAAATGCTTTTCGGTTTTGGGTTAAAGCAGTTCTCCTAAGGCTTTAACTTGCACGCAACCATTTGCGTTTAAATTTAATGTGGGGAATAGGCGTAGGTGCTGTGAGAGTAAACGCATAACCTCCGTCATAAACAACGCGGGTCCGAGCGCGGCGGCGGCGGGGCGGCGCGGCGCGCTGTTTGTATGCTAGGCAGCTGAGAGCGGAGCGCGGCGGTGGGTAATAACATTCACAGCACGAGGGAGAGCTCAGCGCAGGATGGATTCGCCGCGTCTTTATAAAAGGCAAATCGGGTTAAGTTCTGTTTGTGCTATGACTCCGGTACGCGACCTTTTTCTAATACCACGGCTGCATCATCTGTTCCTTCCCGCCAAAGTGCCAAATCGGGAAGGCGCTACCTCCTGAGAGCAGTGTGACAGGAGGAACATGTTTGCAATGCATCCCGATGTGCGAAAGCAAGGGCACTTGCTCTCTGTGATCATAGCTCAGCTGGGTTTCTGTTGTCTGCAATGCACAATGAACTTAAGCTTTATATTTTAATGTAATAACATTTTAATCACGGCAAATGGCTGGATATTTATTTCAGAAAAATTATACTAGCAAATATTTAAATGAACATTATTACTGAGGTGATCAATAAAAGTCATGCTTCCACATCATTTATTAAAATGATAGATTTAATTTTTCCTTAAGACAGCTTTAAACATCACTGACAGCAATGCCATAGGACCTATGCTATTTATTTAATGCTATTTATACTTGGCAGACTTAGGCACCTTATTGCATGTTTTTGCCTGGCTCAAAGTTATGCGTTCTTTTTACGCAGGTATTCAGACTTGCCTTGAACACGTGCTAACCTTCAATATTACACATCCTTGCATGCTCCGGTTAAGTACATGCCCATGGATGTACAAAAAACAGTAACTGGAAGTCCACAAAATTACTTGTGTCTTCTAAACACAAATGAATCACTTTATGTGTTAAAAATTATTAAATGAAAGTGCTCAAGAAATCAAGAGGTTTCTGCACATTTTGTGGATTAGAGTGTATCTTCTGGCTCTCCCCGTGGGAGGACTGCGTGTTGAAACGAGAGGCAAATTATCATTTTAATAATGAAGCTGCAAGCCATCTCACAAAAGGTGTTTATCTCCCTCCACTTTACATTTTCAATGCACAGATGGGTGAAACAGGCAACCAATTATTGCCAGATTAGCCTGATTTGCAGAACCGCTTTAGAAAATCATAGCAAGCTATGACACCAAACATAAGGTTCTGACACTGTTATTTAACGGATGCATTTTTCTTTAACCGTTGCTTTTTCTTGAGTTAATTTTAGTTTTTGGCAAAATTGGTTAAAGAGCCTCTTTTCTTGAACCATCCTGGTATTCTCCAGGAGAATTATACAGTTCCATTGGTTTCTAAAGGTTTATTTACGACAACATATGAATAAAATAATTTCACAGGTTGCGATAACGGTCAAACACATTTCCTTTAGCTGGGAATTTACTGAAGTAATTGAGGTGAAGTACATCAAGGGTACGGCAGCAACACTCCAGCAGGGAATCTACCAAAAACCTTTGTGAAGCTGCAAGCCTATTCCCCTACCCATTGTATTACATACACATGATACACCCAACAATGCCCATCAAAGCTCAGGCAGCCTGGACTTTCAATGCAAAATCGGCTTTAAAATGGTCAGCACTTACCTCCCATGAGTCCACAAGAAACATTTTCGCTGTGTGCATTCTTATCTTTGTGCTTTCATTATGACTCTCCCAAGCCTGAGTGACTTTCCTGACCTCCATAATGAGAGAAACCACCGCCATTTTAAGCCCTGCTTGAGGAGGGGCTCGGAGAGCCAACGTCGCGTTTGAGAAGGGCGTGGCTTTCTGAACTGCATGCTAAGCTGGCAAGCAGCATACCGGCCAGGCCCTGCCCTCACGCCCTCGACTGGTGGCTCTGGAGACTGCCTGGAGCCCGTCAGCTTAAGCAGGAGGTTAAAATGGGTCCCCGCAGATACTTATCTTACCTTTAGTTTAATGGATTTTTTTTGGACAATGTAATGACTAAGTGCTGTGATGTGCGGCTGTCTCGCTAGAACAGAACCCGCAGCCGTCCCCGAAGGCTGCCTCCTTGTGAGACGTGCCGTGTGCATTTAGAAAAACAAACAAAAATCTATTCAGCAAAAAAAAAAAACAATAAGAAAATCAATAAAAGCTGGGTGACCTCAAGCCATTCCAAGGTAGGTTTTTTTTTGTTGTTGCATTTTTGGAGTGAAAAATACTGAGTGCAAGAAATAGAGAGTATGAAAGGAATAAAAAGAATAAATACAAGTATTTGATCTAATATATTTCCAGGTATATTACAGTTCCACAGGCAATGCAGCACAGAAAAGAAAGGCCGCACAAAGGAAACAGGCACACATACAAACACAGATGCACAGACAGACATGTAGATGGCATACACATAAAGCCCCTTTCACACATGCATCTGAGTTCCTAGATGTTCCACCAAATTTTCTGTATTGGCGTCATGTGTGAACAGGAGCTGAGGTTGATTTTCCACATAAGACGTTCCTCCAATTTGCTGAGTCAGGACCTAGTAAGAGTTACAGACATTTCGGTACTCAGTAAGATTCATGGAAATTTTCCGCCATGGCTCTAGTGTGAACGAAAGCAGCAACGTATCCGGAAAAAGCATGCAAAATGCCATGACGCTCCTTTGTGAGCCATTTTGTTCCCGGCACGATTTCCTTAATAAATACTTCACTGAATCTGCCCTCTCAACATTTTTTTCACAAATATGAGACTTTGCATATGGAAGATATTTAAGCTGCACTGTGTGATTTTGTGAGGGAAATCTGAACATTTATTTTAGGAATGGAATAAACAGTGTCACTGTTGTAAGAATACCATCACAAAATTGTCATCTCTGCCTCACAAAATGCTCGTGTGCATTACAATACTCCCTGGTAAACATTAGTGCTAGGCCTTTCCGGTGTTGCATCGCATTTTTACCCAATGTTCCAAGCAGGCTAGTGCTACATATGAATATATGAATAGTACATATAGCTAGCTATTTATCTTGGCAGACATAATTATTTTTGTTGCATTTTATTGAAAACAATTCCACACAGTAAGTATTGGTTTTAAGCTGCTAAGCCATGCTTCCATTATTTAACGTTAGCTATCTGAGATCATATCTGAAATATTTTGGCTAAAAATGTAATTATAGGTTGTGTTAAAACTATCACACTTCAACTATGCTGCATTGGTAGGATTTTCATCTATCCAAAAAGTATTATTCAGCAAAATACCTGGCTGTTTTGAAGACGAGCTAACGTAACTGTAACATTGCCCTTCATTGCTTCAGAGGGTACACAACCTGCCTTGCCAAATGGAATGGTCACGTCATGAGAATTATTCCATATAGGATGCCTATGTGTGAACAGGGAAAAGCACTATACCTAACGTGAGTCGCTGAACCCGGCAATGTTGCGGGTTCCATGTGTGAAAGGGGCTAGAGACACAATGGGCATACACAGGTTGGCGCATGCCTTGCCTGGCCAGTGAGCGGGGATGCAGTGACACAGCCCAAGGCCTTGTGGGCCCAGAGAGGCACATGCACCTGGACGGCACAGATGGACTCTGCTCTCGCATTCTTAATGGGTAAAAAGTGACCACAACCCAGGTGCAAACATGACCATCAGGTTACAGCAACTGCAGGAAGCTTCACTGTGGAATCAGCAACGTGTTACCCCGCAAACCCAACCCCACCCCCCCAAACACCCCCACCCACTCCGCTTGCCATGACTTCCCTTCAATTCGTCCAATCCGTGCGAGGCTCAGCCTCACTCTGGGATAAAAAAAGGACAGCCTAACCCTGCAGCCGGAGAGAAGCGTTCTGGACCGTTCACTGAAGACCATACTCAGCTGGCCATTATAACTCTGATTGGCTGGTCTGAGTGGTTTAACTGTGCCATGCTATCTTTTCCCCATGCTCAGACTTTCCTCCCTCTTGTTCATCTCTAAATTAATCCGCAGAGATTGGCTGAAGGATTGCACACACGCAATAAAATCGTATTCCATTGACTGGACCCACATCAAATGTCAGTCAAATGGCACAGTGCGGCTTCAATCAACACCCTAATTAGTGCAATCCCGCCTATTTTTAAAATGAAAAATCACAGAGCTGTGAACGAATCTCATTAGCATAGAATGAATAATGCAACAAATACCTTTTCATCTGCATATCCTGAGCAGCTGTCTGAAAGTAATGTTCAAAGCTGGCTAATACAACGCCCAAATCCTTGCAGGGGAAAAAAAAAAAAAAACTTCTCTAACAGAACGGGTAAAAAAAAAAATCTTAACTGTTATTCTACTGTCATTAAGTAAAACTGTGTACAATCTGTACCCATAGGCATTCCAGAAAAATAAGGATAAAGGGCTATTGATGACATTACATGTTATTTCTATATATAACAATAATCACATTATTAAGATTATTAAAACAATAATAGTCTTTTTCATCTTCTTTTGCTGTACAATTATTATTGCACTACCATGTGAAATAAAACAATGCTGTGGCATGGTTCTGTGCCACAATCTAAAACTTGCTATCTTAACTGTGTATTATCTAGCACAGATACCACCCAATACTTCAATGCGCCATTTTATAATTATAATTGGGCAGTTGGACAGTCGGATAGTCCAGCTCCAGGCTGAAGGATTTTGTTGTCCTGAGGCCCCCGTACTAGTCCCATTCCAATTCTTCTATGTCTCAGCCCAATAAGGAAGTCATGGCAGCAGTTTTTGTGATTCATTCAAGAGGGGAAAAGTGTGTTCGCTGTTGAAAAATAAATGAATGAAAAGACCTTCACATAGCCCACAGAAACCATAACCAACCTCTGATCTCTTCTGTAATAAATTCTACACATTGTTTATGGTAGGGCATACCGTATTACACACTTGTGACAGAGGAAGAAATAATTAAAGAGTTGGCATGGCAACAAGCAGCCAATGACCCTTTTCCCTTAGATGATGGCATGACTTAATCCATTAAACTAAACACGATATTCACACCTTTTTTGGCACCCTTCCTAACACAAAAATAGCATCGGTATAATAAGAAATAGAAATCACCATTTCAACATTTCCACATTATTACAGACGTCATGCATAAATGCAGATATGCATATTAGTCCATGATTAATTAGTATATTACTATTACATGATATTTGGAAAATAAGTAAATCACAATTAAACATCAGGGGCAGGGGTGTCAGAACACAATATTAACTGTATGGCAACACAATAGAATATTTTCTGTTATTAGATTTTGCACTTGCTTTTTGCTTCCATTTGTTACTGTCAATGACTTGCTCCATCATGTGACATAAGGCTGATATGCAATCATAAATATTTTCTACTGCACTTTAAAAACTGTTATCAGACTGTTCTTAAGTAAATGTCATTGCACAGTGGTACAAACATAGATAATATTTCTTCTTGTTCAGAATCCTTGGGGTGAAAACAGTCAAATATTGAAAAGAATTGTGTTTAGATTAGACATGAAACCAATAACACGGCACATAACGCAACACCCACCCCTCCTCCCCCAGTTCAACTCTCGCTCATACAACTCCACCCCAGAAGGAAAATAGCAGGAAAAGGGAGTTACATACTGGCTTGTGAGGTTTTCTGGACAACTTCACTGGTGAAGGCACCGATGCCCCTGTTGGAGACAGCGGCTAGGGAAAAGGAGTACTCTGTATTTGCTCGTAGGCCCTCCACAGTATAGGAAGAACTGGGGCCAAATGTCTTCTTCATCTGTTTGCAGAAGGAGAAACAGCATTACACCCAGAACTTACTTCACAAATGCCCTCCCAGCCCGATATTGGACATTCAAGTTCTTCTTCGCATTATTTGTCACAAGGCCCATTTATAAAAGAAATCTGTCATGTTTCAGAAGCGTCAACATTTTTTCCTGGAGTATAAACAAACACTTGTCTTTGAGAAAAGGATGAGTGATTGTACCTGGCTGCCGAACTTGCCCTCTTTGTAGAGCAGCTCGTAGCTAACGATGCCCTCCTTGTCGTAGGCGGGTTCCCAGGTCAGCTCGATGCTAGTGTCCGATACCTTACCCACCTGGAACTTTGCAGGCTGTCCAGGAACTAATGGACAAGACAATAATTAGCAATCAATCCTGATACAGCTGCATGTTAGCTAGACCTTACCATTGAGACTGAGACCTGAACATTTTCATCAAATCTTCACATAACAGAAGCTGCACACACTGTTATTACCCAATTATTTTTCAAAAACTATGTTTAATCTTATTTTTGTTTGTAACAAATTCCTATCTGAGACTAGCATTCAAATATGTTGTCGGAGTGGTAGGCCTTAGCCAGACCAGATGCATCTTAACCGTGCTTCTCTGGTCCTTGGGAGTGGACGATTTGTAGTGCGTAGGGTAGGGAAAAAGCCCCCGCATGGCACAAAAACTGAAATAAATGTTTACAGTTGTGAATAAATGCTATAATATATGCTGATATCTAAAGCCTCTGAAAACATAACATCCCAGTACAGTCTTCTTGGAGTTACTGTACTTGAAAGGGTAGTTTCTTGGTTTGGACCAAAGAAACCCCCAAATTCCCCTATACCTGCTGTGGTAAAACTGACCGGTTGTCAGAAAACTTAAGTACATAAAATATCCTTAATTACACATATAAACTGTCTGGGCTAATTAAAACCATACACTTAAAGCAAAGATAAAAAAGTGAATCTCTTTAAGTTGAGGAAAACGTAAAAGTTGAGAGAATATTTACATGCAAAAAAAATTCTACTTTTCTTATCAATTGTAAAAAGGATCATTTTAAATAGAAATGCAATTTTTCCATTGACATGACAGTGCGTGCAGGTGCATCAAGACACAAGGACCGATGTACTCTTACCTCCCAGTAGTACTTTAACCTGGATGGCGTCAGAGAAGGGTCCATCGCCCACAGAAGTGAAGGCCAGCACGCGGATGGTGTAGGTCTTGGAGGGCGTGAGGCTCTGCACCGTGGTGATCACGCTGTCCTGCACGTTGTGGATCTGCCACGCGCTCATGGGCTGGCTGGGATCCACGGTGTAGTAGACCCGGTACCCTTTGATCTGTCCGTTGGGCTCCTCGGGCTCCTCCCACCGTATCATCACAGTGTTCTGGGAGATGATGCGAGCCTGGATGTTTCGGGGCGGACTGGCAGGGGCCTGCTCCCCGGTACGTGCCTCCACGGGGTTGCTAGGCGGACCCTGGCCGATGGTGTTGAAGGCCGACACTCGGATCTCGTACTCGGTGTTGGGGTACAGGCCACCGATGCTGTATCGGGTGGTGGTGATCCCATCCACCGTCTCAAACTTGCTGTCGGGGGACTTGGCACGGTACTGGATGATATAGTAGGAGACGGGATCCGGGTTACCAGAGTCCCAGGTGATCGTAACACTGGTGGGCGTTGTTTCAGTCACAACGGGAGTCCCTGGGGGCTTTGGCAGGGCTGTTTAGAAAAAGATACAAAGACGTAGGGGATGAATAATACATGCTAATTATTACAGGAATGCCACAAAATGCATGGGTAAAAATAGATACTAAAATGTCATTATTTCTAAAAATTACACCCATACCTTACTGTTGATCTCTAAGAATCTGACATAATCTGACTGAATCATGTCAATCTATTCCAAGCCAAAGAAAATGTTTTTAAGTGACGGTAAGAGTTCAAAAGGAATATAGTGAAAAATTCAAATACTCTTAATTGTCTTAAGTTAAGACAGTGCTTTCCAAAATGTTATAATAGCAACTTATAGCAAGCTAACATCAACAATAAAATAAAATTCATATATGAGTCCATGAAAATATTCTCACAGTATTCATTATTGTGGCAAAAAATGTTTTTCGAGGTTCTGGTGGTACCAGCTATTTTTTATTTAAATTGGGAGATTTCTCGTTTAAACGAGCGTAACCTGGAAACGACAGGGCGACAGCACATCGACGTGCGTGTCAGCACCGCGCCAGCCGGCCGGCCCTTACACTTGACGATGATCTGCGCCACGGCCTCGATGATGCCCAGGCTGCTTATGGCCACGCAGGTGTAGTTGGCCGACTCGTGGACGCCGCTGAGCTCCAGGACGTTGCGGCCCACCGGCATCTCGTCCTCGGGCGTCAGGTCTTCGGCGTTGAGCATCCACTTGACGTAAGGCATGGGGGAGCCCACCGCCACGCACGTGATGTTGACGCTGCCCCCTGGCATGATCTCGTGGCTAGTGGGCATGATAGAGAAGCGGGGGGGCACGCGGCGGACTGCGGGGGGAAAGAGGGCGAAACAGAGAGAGGTAACAAAACAACTGGATGAAAATGATGCCTTTAAATGACATAATACACATATATATATATATATATATATATATATATAATAATATAATATATGTATATAATGAAATGAAAAGAAAAAATTCCCAAAAAAAATTTAGTTAATTCATGGCAAAGAGATAAAATAATATACTATCATCACCTACTTCACCAAAAATATAGACTGTAAGACCGTAAGCCATGATTTAGAGCAATGTGAATCCACTGACCAAAATTTGACCCATTACATTACATTTAAAAACACAAAAATCCATTATATAAGTTTCTCATCTTTCATTTTTTGAAGCTGTGTAATCCAGTATTAAAGTACGAAGTTGGCCTCGATTAAATATAATCGAAATGTCAGATAAAAACATAATTTAAAATAATTAAATAATAAACACTGGTTTAATGATTCAGTAAAATGTTTGACTGAACTTAGGCCAAATTAAAATTATATAATGTTTAATACACACAATGGCTTGTCCAGTCATTGTAGCTATTAGTGTTAAATACTTCAAAGGCTCACACCATTGCATAATGCAGAAGTCAGATTAAGAACCTATCATAGTAGGCTTATCATAGTGCCTTAAAAATGTTCTACTGTTCAGAAAGGAGCTATGCTATGCTTCAACAGGTAACCTTTCATTGTGACTCATGACTGAAGATGAGAACCTTAAACATGATTTTTGTGGTTTAGGATAGATCAACTGGACAAAGCCTTCTTAAGATTTGACACGGTTCCATTGATAGATGCAGCTGTCATTTTCTCAGACATCATGCATTGTAGGTTTAAATTGATAAAGAAATGAATTATAACAGAGCAATAATAAATAGACTAATGCATAGAAGAATAAAACTGAAGGGTCAATAGCATGCCCAGACAAAAATGATTTTGAAGAAGAAGAGCAATCTAAGAAAGAGAGTGAGAGAAAGAGAGATGGGAGAGGTGGGAATAGGAGGGAGGGGTAACCCACATCAGTACTGTAAAAGCATTTTTTTTTTCTCCAGTCAATGTGACCAAATGTGACAGGAGCACATTGTCGTATCACATTCCTGGTAGAAATAACACAGAATATAAATATATATATATATAAAATCATAAGCAATGTCTAGAATAGAAATAAAAGGAGAAGCAAAGTGGTAATACTGACAAAGAAAATCAAAATAAACCACAATATAAAGAAAATGTATGCAGAGAGATAAAAGAAAACGAGATACTGCATTGATATTGTGCATCTCTGTACCGGAGATGTTTGGATGCAGTTGTCAAGCCTACATATGGGATTTAAATGGTTTGGAAAGCAATGGAAGGCAATGGGCAGGTGAAGCTGTGTGGGGCTATGGAGGAATAAAAGCTTCTTCCATTTTCACAGATCTAAACGAATCATCTCTTTAATATAAATATATTATACATATTCTGTTATGACATAATGATACATTTATACAGGCAAGTCCATATTTGTGTGTTTGCTTCTGGTTACATATGTATCTATGTTTGAAGTGTAAGTCATTTTAATTTAGACATATTTATTTATTGCAATTTTAGATTGATTTTGAACTTCCTGGTGGTTCAGATGAATATCAGATGAGTAGCAAGTGTGTCTTGTTATCTGGGAGTGAAGTAAGAGAAGGACTATGAACACTCGGAGAGAACTGGAAATGTGTTTTGTATATGTGGGCACATGTACTGTATGTGGGTCACAGATCTCATAGGAACTAACAGAGACGGGTGGGCATAGCTGAGGTACCAGGGAGGGCTTAGAGACAAACAGGTGGATATACAGACAGACAGACAGATGGATGGATGGACCAGGAGGACAGAGTCAAAAAACGGGTGACACAGGCCGAACAGGACCAGGGCAGTGGAGCGGCAGCATGGACAGACGAATGGTACTCGTGGACGTGGGGAAGGACACCGGAGGGAGCGGGTAGAGGGAAGGACGAGGGAAGGAGGGAATGGAGTGGGAGAGAGAGAGTAAGGAAAACTGACTGGGTTTTAAAGAAAAATCATAGTTCTCTGTGGGATTCAGGTCTCACACACAAGGGCTTGAAAACCAGGACTTCCTCCCTTCAGAGTGGAAACAAATCCAAGAAATGAACAAAAACTGAAAAGCTCCGTATAGCATGTTTAGTCAAATGAGATTCACTCACTGCACTTAAACACCACGGCTATACTGTTTAAGCTTATTTAGACATGGTCTTTAGCTTTCAGTCCTCACACTAAACATACTGCCTAAGAAGCGGACAGTGAATGGACCCACATCACAGTCAGTGTCTGGGGTTTGCAAATGCATCTTCCAGTCCGTTTCACAGGTAGTGAAAAAACTGCAATGCCAATGCAAAATGAATTATTAGGGTGGTGGCCACCATCAATTTTCATTAAACTGGCTGATCGCACATTTGCATTTGCAATCAAGTGATCATCATGCCAGGATCATGATTTCTATGCATTAAGCACAAGGCCTTGCCTATAACACATGGACATCATGATCCTGGATTTCAGTTGGCCTGTGCTGATGATGCATTTCCTTTCATGTGTCACTTTCTTCCTGTTATACATTTTGAAGGCATCCAGACTTGTTCAACATTAATTTACAAGTCCCTATGCATGCTGACATGTTAGATTCTTAATTAATGAGCCACACTTGTGTGTAAGCCTCTGCTTGGCATATAGTTGTCACTCATTTAACCTGGTGTTCCCATATTTTTTCCTCTACCCGTATCTTCAAAACACATTCCCAGGCCACTTGCCCAGTTCAGTGCTTCACAAAAAAGGGAAAAAAATCTGAACCTCTTTCAAAAAAAAAAAAAAAGTAGTAAGTGTCAGTTTTTACCAACAAATTGTCAAAGTTAGCCACAGTCTTCATACAGACATGCAAATGTATGGTTCTTGTATGAGGTTACAGGGTCAGAACCATACACCAACCATCCCCAATCCTAAAACAGATGTGCTGTCTCTCCAGGCAAGTCACCAAGCCTATCCCAGCATGCATTCTCAGGTATCAGTCTTACATTTTATTGGGGGAGAAGATAATAAATAAAACCCAATCCTCAGAACCTCTGTAAACGGAACACAGGTGTGTTTATAGGGAATTCCACACACAGAAACATAGACTATAGCAACCAATGAATCTTCATGGCTTTGGATTAAAATAGCTTTGGACAAACAAACAAAAAATATGCTAATTATTTGTAATATGTCTAAAGCACCTGTACGTAGCACGTGTCAGTCTGAATTCAATACTGTGTCATGTAACTGCTAGGCCAGTGTTACTTACAGGACAGGCTGAATGTGGTCCATGTCATATCACTGAGGTTAACTCCCTTATAGGGTGTGTACACACTGCCTTAATCTTAACCCTCTTGAAACCATCTTGTAACAGCAAGGAGTGCTAATTGCCCTGGTCTAGTTGGCTAGCAAAGGACAGCAAAAAGCAGTAAGGGTACTGAGGTGATCCTGTTTCAAGCCCCGGTGCCGAGACGGACAGCTCAAATTTCCTGTGAGGAGGCGCAGGCAACGCCAGAGGCCCGCGTTGACTCTACGGCTGGCAGAGACGTGCCAGAAATGGAAGGTCGAAGGCGGGCACTGCCAGCCAATTTGGCGAGACAGAGCGCGTGTCTTCCGCCCAAAATAAAACGAGCGGAGCAGAAATGATGCGCAGCCTTTTGAGCCACCTTGAAGCCGAGATTACACCCTCCTTAAGTGCCCGTTAAACAGCGGAAGCACTCAGATCCTTCAGAGGCTGGTGAGAGAGGCCCAGAGCCTCTCATTCATGTGTCAGGGTATCGCATCCAGAGGTAAAGACATCATAATGGGAGCTATGAGCCAATTGTGAGCATGAAAATTATTTGCACAGCATATTGGATTTGCTTCATTTTGCCAGAATAAACCATCACTAATAGTGTATAGTCTGTCCTGATAGGTTGCAATTTTTTTTAAAAAGATACCACCAAATTACATGTCGTAATACGACTTCCATTTGCTCTTATTTGTGTGGCAGGCTACAATTAGCTGAACTGAAATCAAGCTCTATTAGATGCGCATTTTCATACTTATAAATTTCACAGAATGCCATTTCTTTTTTTCTGCATATTATCTGAGCTTTCATGAAAATCAGCATGAGTCAGAGGGCTTATAAGATTTGATAATGTATTTTTTTTTTTACACCAGATTAAAAATTTTCTCATACATGAAAAAAGGGGGTAATCTTGCTGTCATCCATGACTTCACAAAAACACAGCAGATCATGCAGATGCCAAACAAAGCAAGCCAAGCCCGGAGCCAGCAAACAAACACATGTACAGAGCACAGCCTTCCTGCATCACAATACCTGGGAAATATGTTTCCATATTCATAAAAGACGAATATGGACAGGCTCAAAAAAACTGCACAATCTTTCAATCTGGGCATTTAGATGTGTTTGGTCAGCCTCAATCAATAAGAAAGTTATCCTTCTCTTACAATAATTTATTAATCCCTTCAATTACTAATCTGAAAATCCACTTCACATATGCATAAAATAAAATTTTACAATTTAAAAAACAGATTTAAATATCTCACTGATTAACATATTAAATATATAAAAATGTAATTCATAAGTAATGAGAGAACTCCCCTACTTAGGAAAAGGCGTGTATAATGAAGAAATGCATTGCATTATGACTACAGTAATTAAAGTGGGAAACAGATTCACTTGGTTCCCAAACTTGCCCTGGCAACCAACTGTCTCTGCTGGTTTTCATTCCCACCATTATTGCAAACTCCCAATAGTACGAAGCTGCTAACTGTTCTTAATGGCATGTCAACTTGTGTAGTAAACAGCAGGTCCAATATCCACTTTTTAGGCAGTTTCGGTGAGATGTGTTTCCCTGCACTGAAACTGGAGACAAACATAATTTTATCTCGTCCGAATGGCTGGGCGTGCTTTCGCACAGCACATTCAATTTACGGGAAAGATCAATTTGTATCTGCACTGAATCCTGACTGTGCCTTAGCTTATCCACTGATGTGCTCACCCTGGATCCTGGGTGCACATAACTCAACAGGCACAGGGACCCAGGTAATGAATATAAAACATCACGTGTGGCAATTCTCTACACGTTGTATTCGATAGCAACATTCAAATAATTAATTCTTATACGGACAAATTTACTGAAGGACGTGATGTATTATTCAATTCAGACTTGTTCAAGCTAATTGAAGACTAGCGCACATACATGACTTCCTCAGGGAAGTAACACAGCTGTTAAAACAGTAATACATATTATCATCGAATACTGGAATGAAATCTTATGGGTAAGAATAACAATAGCCTGTTTGTTGTTTTATTCAGTTAAACCATGGTTACTGACTTTCATATATATTTTTTTAATGAATCAGATATATCTTGTCATAATGCAGTAGAATAAATAAAAACATCAGACAGAGCACACTGTCTGCCAAGAGACATGGGGTTCTGAGGCAACAGACCAATCCCATCTCCTGTAGGTACTGCTGACCAGCAGAGCAAACCTTCCACGCACTCAGAATTTACTAAATTCTAATCCATGTACCTCTGTAAAACACATGTGTGAAATTGTTACTGAGACCAATGAAGCCCAATAGTCGATTGTGTTTGCCAAGATCCTTTACTAATAAACAGAAGACAGGAAAACTGGCTGCTGTGCATTCTATTTTTAGAATTGTAAATCCATTGTGTTAAAAAGTTAAAAAGCAGACAAATAAAGTGTTATATTAAGAACTGAAGAATAAACAAAATATAACCACCCAAAATAAAAGCAAACGTTCCCACACACACATACGCACTTACAAACTTCAAAAAATTATTTCGGATAAACAACAACAACAACAACATAAGAAGGTTAGAATGGAACAGATCAGCAATATCAATAAAAAACCAGGAAATGCAGAAAGAGAGACAACACCCAAAGGAATTCTGTTCAGGCATGCAAGCGTTGCAACATTCTCCCATCATGCATCAGGACCTGCTATTTCCAAGTGCTGGGCTTCCATGACAACGAGCGCAGAGAAGCGTTCTGGACAGAAGCAATACAACAGGATGCGAAGGAGGAAAGGGCCCACAGTGCAAACAAACTCAAATGAAAAACAAAATCCGACCAGAGCGGTTCCTCTCATGAAAATTCTGGCAATAAAAATGATCTTGGAACTATTTATGTATTTATTATTTTTAAATATTTATAACATCTGTGGTTATTTTCACTTTGTTGTTGATATTATCAGATAAATATGCTGAATCCTTTTAAACATTATTTTATTGTGGGAAAAACGTTAAAAAGAAAAAACACACCAACCTTCTCGAAGCTCTGAGGGATGTAAAGGGATTGATGCAGAACACAATGACATGAGGAGAAGAGAGAAATAGGGGAAACACAGAGAGAGTAAAAAAGGCCACCTCAAGGCTTTAAGCTGCTACATTTCTCTTTCCGTTTGTCCACTCTTTCTGTTGTATATACCAATGGCATCCTTCATACAGAAGCCTGCCCTCTAAATCTGCTTTCTTCCAAACCCACAGTAGCCATGCTTATACAGGAAGTTGGAATTTAATATAATCAACTATTTCCTGATCATAGCTAATAACCGTTGTGTTTTGGCCTTGTAAAGTGCTCCCGAGATGCTTGTAAAGTGCTCCCAAGACGGCGTGCTTGCTTTAAAGAAAGAATAAAAAAATCAAATAAAAGTAATCAAATAGCTAGAAAATATAATAAGTAAATAAAAAACAAACAACTGATAAAATGGCACAGTCAGGGTTAGAATTAGTAGATACAATGAAAAGAAATCCCAAATTAAGCATTTTGACAGTTTTTTTTCCCACTGCTACTGGCCTTGATTCCAGGCTCCACATCCCTCTAATCCTGTTGAATAACAAAGTCTAGACACAATGTAAATCCTGTGCTGTAGCTACTAGTTTAAAGTGAAACTTACTCCCAAAAAAATACATCTTAATAAACACTTTTAAATTTATACAAAAATTGAATCACAACAGATCCTATATACTGAATATTTATGTATTCAAATCAACATTCCTATTGTCTGGATTCAGTGACCCTATTTAACTGCTCTGGTATGCAACGCCAACACTGAACCGAACACACAGTACTGGGCTCATGAATGGGAGGGGTAGTGGCGGGGTGTCTTCTATATAAAAAGACACAGAAGAAGAACCCATGATCATGAGCAGGGCTCTATGTTCCCCCAGCATTGTTTCTCATCCACAGTTGGAATCAATGAGCTGTCAAACTGTACGCAGAACAAACATTCCTCCATTAACATTTCCTAGTTTGCCATTTGAGACCAAAAACGGATTCCTACTCTGCAATGACTTATCAACTCTACAATATTAGTTTGCCATTTCATCCGGGACTTCAATAATAGTACAGATGATTTATAAATGCTTCACCTGTCTGTGTCCCACTGTACCATATAAATCCCATTATTAATTCATGAAAAGCATAATCTTTTTAATATGCATTGCACAAATAAAATTAAGTTAAAATTTATTTGAATTGATTCATTAAAATCTATACTTGGATTAGTTAGCCTTTAGCATTACTTGTATGAAACAACAATACAAGTATTCATTTGTAGACAGAAAGTTATGTAAATTTATTAAGTACATATTTCGAAAAGTTCCATGCTTGTTCTAAAGAACCAATTACCATACTTTATAATACATGCATACTATTTTGATTAGTTTGTCATGCCTTTTGCTACCCAGTCAATATGTCCTGACATATCATTGGGGATAGACACCTGTCAGAGACACTTTCTAGTGATGATACAGTGCAACTAGTGCAGTACATTCCACCATCTTCTCATATCTTCCACAATACGAAAGACACCATTTTGAAAACACAGTTCTCAACGTTCTTAGAATGTCTACGGTATACTACCCCATGAACACATTTTGTGTGTGGCCAGGCCTGCTTTGCCACAGTATGAACGGATTAATACACCAAGCTTGTACTTAAGTTCCCACCCATTTCAGACGCCAACTCTTTCGAGTCTACCTGGCTGACCTTTACAGTAAGTAGAAGCAGTTTATGCACATACAAGTAATGCAAATAACCATTGCAGACAACTGAGAAAATGCCCCTCCTGAAATATATCTTTCTCCTGTTTAAAAGAGGTCATGCAGCGTGGGATCCATTTTGTCTGGAAGGAAGAAAATGTTATGGCAGTTTACGGTTCACAGCCGCTCGCTGATGTAGTCCTGGGGGTGCTGGGACCGTGTTGCTCCCTACCTCGCACATATAGGTTGGCAGGAGCAGAGTAGCGGACGCCTTCCACGTTCGAAGCGACGCACTCGTACTTCCCCTGGTCTGTCTCTTCTGCATTCTCTATTTGCAAGGCACCTGGGGGAAAAAAAAAACAAACACACAAGACAAAGCAGAGAGCGAGAAAGAGAGAGAGAAGAAAGGGATTTTATGCATCACGTTGTATATACATATATTACATTTGCAACTCTTCCCTCCCCTGAATGCTTCAACCCACAGAAAAAATACATAAATAAATAAATTAATTAATTAACAAATGGACCGTTTGGAATTTAGTCAAGCGGTATTCTGTTCTTCAGCAGATCTATGAGTACAGGGGGGTGAATATGAATCTGAACAGGTTGTTTAAGCAAATGGTGAGGTATCAAAAATCACAAATCCATTGCGTAGCACTGCAGCTCATTATCACTTGCAAAATATTTGTAGTGTAGAAATTTGTAACAGGTAACAGATTTGACAGGTAATTTAACCAAATTTTAACATGACAGGTAATTTAAGCAGACAGACACACCAAGATACTAATAAAATGAGTTCAAACAAACTACCAAAATAATGACATTTAAAATAATTGTAATATACAAATATTCCATATAGCTTCTGATATTATCGCTAACATAAGGCTCTTAGTAATTGTGATAATCATTCAGCTAGGTAGCCAGCTGACTGGCACATTATTTACTCCATTGGCCAACCAATTAGATTTTTGTAAATATGTAAAATCACACTATACAATGCCACTATCCAACATTCCACGAAAACTTTCTCTATGCTATTTAACAACCAAGGTTATCCTAATTAGTTATACTTTTGCACACGTTCCACTCAGACCCCTAGCGGTGGAACATTGACAATTCAATGCACAGGTTTAGGCCACCAGTCTGTTTCTTGTATGTGCTTCAATCTTCGGCCAACAAAAGAATGATTTACTTTGGTCAATTAACTATTCCCACTGTACCAGTTACATTGATAATGCAATTACCACTTATAGATGATGATTAAAAGCAATGTTTACATGTGAAGTTCTCAGTTTTTTTGCTTCGATCCATGGGAAATACATTAAAAATGAGAGCAGGAATATGGCATTTAACATGCACAAAAAATAGTTAAATAAATAAGCAGTATAAATAATCAAGCTGTGGGGTATGCTGTTACATTCAGTTCAAAACACACAAGCAGGAGAATGGCACTGGTTGGCCACCCTCAGAGGTGTTTAGCGCTGAAACACATCTGAACACACACACACACACAACCACACACAAACGCACACCAAATAATCTACACAGTTTATCCGTGGTAAGGATTACAGTATGTCTATGTCAAAAATGTCTTGAGAGAACCGATAAGAGGATTGTAATTTCAATTTCAAGTATTCCATAATTCAAGATAAGTATAAGAAAACATATTAAAAATGCCTACATGCATCAAACCATGCCAGCCATACTTTGACCCTATTGCATTTATTTACATATATCACCTCTTCCCCTCTCTCAATTTATAACACCTTGCAGTGGAAATACTGCGGAATTAGTTTATGGCAACACTTGGCGGTTGTAGCTTTCACGCTATTCCAAATTCCAAAACCCATCACGTATGATTTTTTTTTTTTTTTTTAAACACCCAGAAGACAAGCGTTCTCACAGAACCCAGAAATGGCTCGGATTTTGCGTGGGCTTTAACCGCTGCGGTTCCTTGCGGGAGTCCCTGGTACGGCATGTTCTAGGACTGCAGAAGGTGGGTTTGGATCACACTGTGCAGCATCTCAGGAGCGTCATGAGTTTGAAAGCCTGTGAAGAGCTTTCAGCTCCGAGGCACGTCAGTCACATAAACAGAGCAGCACTGGCTGTCTGTGTTCGGGTCACATTTGCATTCCTCAGGTCACTGAAGAATATGTATCCATCTTCATGAGGTTCCATAGCAACAGCGCAATAGCTCTTTCTGTAACTGAAAGTGAAGGATTTCTAGCACCCATCCCCGTGCCTACAAGCCTTGACAGTGAATGCAGATAACAACAGCATATGGCTAATCAAATGATAACTCAATTGTGGCAGCATGTATGCAGCATGTGTAGATCCATGTGTTTTTTTTTTTTTGGTGGAGAGACCAAAGCGCATTCATGTCTCTCTGCATTGCAATTCTCGGTAAAAAACTTTTCTCTCATCAGTAGTACTGGAATGTGCGGTCCCAAAAGACTTCATTACATTTTTGCAGCTATTAGTTCAGAGAGAATGTCTAGGCCCCAAGGCTGAAATTTTTACTTTATTCTATTTAAAGCAGCGTTTTCTTTTCACTTCCATCAGTCATTGGAGCTTCTGAGTGCTTGCTGGAACAGAGCACAGCACATGAGCCAAACCAATTAATGTTCTATTTTTTATGCCTCTTAGCTGTCATTTTCAACTTTTAACCACATTTTGCTTTTTTATTAATACTTGAATTTGATCTTGACACCAATATTTTACAACATTTGACTCGTTCCTTTAGTGGCTATAGCATGGCTTCGTCCTTGCATGAATTATTGTCTGTTTTATTCCATGAGGTCATGAGATTACATGGTGTCCTTATACTAAATGCCATAGAACCCTGGCAAATAGTCTTCTCTGAGGTGTAAATGAGGTGTTTTACTTATATAAAATGAAGCCCTAAGTGCTAAATTGCTCACATACCCATATTTAGCCTCTCTTCAATGGTCGGTGGTACGTTTTAGAATTGACTTTAAAAAGCTCTTTTAAAGCACTTCGTGGTCTGGTCGCGAGCTACAGCTCTGACCTTCTAACCCTGCATGTGCCAGTGCGCAGTTTGAGATCCTCTCGTAGGGCCCTATTGGCTGTTGCAAAGACCCGCCTACAGTATAAGGGTGACCAGGCTTTTGCTGTTAGGGCCCCAGTGCTTTTGAACAGCCTTCCTGGGCTATAAGGCTGGCAAACTCTGTGTCCTCCTTTAAAAAAAACACTTCCTAAAATGTACTTTTATGGGACGTCATTCCTTTAGTCTTTGACGGGTTTATTTTTTATTCTTGTTTTATGTTTCTTTTATATTGCTTGAATTCCCTCTTTTAAAATGTAACTATGTTTCTTCCTCTTAGCTTTATTTGCATTTTATCTCGGTATTATTCTTATTTTTGTGTAAAGCACTTTGTAACTGTGTCGAAAAATGCTATTTAAAATGATCATTATTATTAGTATAAAATACTAATACAATAATACTTAAAATTTAAATTTCTATCAAATATAGGCATAAGTCAAGAGTCAGAAATGGCTAAATTGATAAACAGATTCAATTATCTTTATATATTTCAATTATTAGATATAAAGGGTTTGCCATAGGATATAAAGATAGCTTGCGATTAAAATTGCATTTTTGATATTTGGTAAATACTCTTTCCAGTCAACAGGACTCAAGAACATATGTACTCTGATGACATTTGCATTTAATAAATCCCAAAAGAAACAGGCTTGTGAATTCACGTTCTGAAATACTCATCATCTTCCTGATCTTGTCGCGTCACAAGACCATGCAATTCATCTGCGGCTACAGCATCCACAGCTTTCATTTTATTCGTATGCCTATTTAATTCTGGCCCACAGACTCCTCTGTTTTAAGACTGATTACTTTGTTGTTCAGCTACAGACAGTTAATAATGTGTTTTAGCAAGCCAGCCAAATGATAACATCTAGTTGCTAAAACAATGTAAAAAAAAAAAAAAGTTACGCTTTGCTGACTCCTGTGAATAATTTATTAAAGCTGCTTGCTTTGAAAGTAAGCAGCTAATGGGTTTTTCCCGATTTATTTTTTAACCTGTCCTTTTGTTCTCCAACACCGCCAAGAGGTTGATACTGGGCTTTTTATAGCTACTTGTTAAGCAATCAACTTGTTGTGGTACCTAATCATCTCAATTAATCATTTAATTATACAAAGGGTGTCAAGTCCCCTTAATGGTAAAGTTAGTCCCGATCCTTTGTCCGTTTCCCATGAATTACTGTAATTAGAGGGCCTGCAGGGATGCCTTGAAGATAAGGACTAAAATGCACGTTAAACGCTTACCAAGGTTACATGCTAAGGAGAATGTGTGGTGCTAGAAACAAGTTTTAAGGACACTGTATGAAACGGGTTACTACTATTGCACCCGTGAGTAAGCTAATTTGCCTCATTTCCTCAAGTAAATTCATTCTGCTAAACAGGTAAATGCACATGCAAGTACTACTATTATAATCATGGCTTCACATCTTTGTGTACACAATCAGTTATGGAGAAAAAAAAAACCATTCTTTTCATCACAGTACCCAACTGAATGCATAGTGCACTGATACAAACCAAGGAGCATGTTTAAATTCCTGCAATCCAAACTCTATTAATGTCTTTGACGTCCCTGTACTTAGCTGCCACATATTCTCCACTTCCCATCAGTCTGGCCTCATTGCATTTTTTATTTTTATAATGTATTTCAGACAGGTAGAAAGCAGAGACAGAGAGGGAAAGGGCTTTGGCTCAGAAAGTGCCATGGAAGGTATTGAACCCCCCGCCCACACGGGGGGGAGCCGCATATGGTTGAAAGGCGACTGCCCTACGGGCTGCACCGCACGTCTCACCCTTCCGGCTCTTTTAATTACCATTCGCCGAGCATTGTCTGAGATTGCCTTTTTTTACGACTCTGGGACCCTGTGGCTCTGCGCAGACCTTGTATAGCCAGTGGCATCACAGTCTGTCTTCAGGAAGACCAGAATAAAACAATGAATCATCTCACTCCTGTGCAAAGGAAAGCAAAGCAAAGCAAAGCAAAGCAAAGCAAAAAGAGTTCTAGCATCCTTCACACGAGGCTACAAGACATTATTATTCATTATTTTACAGCAGTAAAAGCAGGACTCTAAATCAAGATGGGGGGGAAAAAAACATCGTTTGATGCTTGAAGCCTGTATGGTGCTTGAAGTAATGAATTCTTCAGGCAGAGAGAAAACGGATACGGACGGTAATGATGACAATAGAGACGATCGTAATTAAATGTACCCATTTCTCCGTTCTGACTTTGGTCGTATGCATGCATGCTGTCACATGGGTCAGAAGATGAGATTTGAGGTTTTCTTATCTTCGTGGTTAAAGGGAAGTGAAAGCAGCAGTAACAGAGAGAGGAGGACTGTCTGATGCTGTACACCAGACTAAAAACACTGAAAAACAAACTAATGTTTGCTGCCAGTCAAAGTCCAAAAGCTAACACGTCAGCCTCTATAATCAGCCTCCACTTATGCTCAACCTGCCCCATTGACCCTCAAAACTCTCATGTTTCTCCATAACCATTTGCTCATGTTATTTAACTGGGTAACTGAATTATGCTGTCATTTGAGTGTTTTCTAAATTTGATCCTTAATTATTTTAACTTTGTTTTGAAAGGGAGGTTAAATGGGGACGTATTTCTGTCTCAGTGCGACAACATACTGTAGACAAACAAGGATGGGTGGGAATGCTAAAGATTCCACAGTTACTCAGAGGTGAAGGGGTTACTTATAGGGATGTATACAGTTGGATAGGGAATCTGGCCAAGGTTCTGGGGTTAAAACTTCCGCTATTTTGTCAAGTGCCATGGCATGATCACAAAACTTATCTTGTTCTTGTTATCATCTGAAAAAAAAAAAAAAAAAACTAAAAAAAGAAATTTGACCTTTATTGCACAGGGGATTTAGAACTACTTCCCCTGCATTAGAAACTGTTAATTATCAAATCAGCTCATTCCCCTCTTTAAGGATCAAAGGACGTTGGTTATTTAAACCGAGAGAGAAGAACAGGCAGAGGAGGAGAAGGAATGAGAGAGCACCGTGGACAAAAACCTTGAAAGGTGCTGATAAGTGGAGCAGAAATGTAGAGCCTCTCCTCTCTTTTCAGAAGAGCGAGCTCAGCCACCTCCCCAAGGCCGGTAAATGTGAGAGCTCCAGCACGAGGACAATCACGACGCCAATGATGTCACTTTCCATCTCGACGGCTCGTAATGCCCTTGTAAAACCCAGCGATCATCCATGCCACAGGCCCACCGGCCAGCTTATGGGCGAATTCGCCGGTAATCTCGCTATTTACCCACAAAGCAACATTTCCTCAGCTGGCAGGGAATTTAATACAATTCTTCGGGGGGAGAACGACTGTTTACGCTAACGCGCGTAAACGCGTTGCCTGCGGGGGAGACCGCGGCCGCAGCACTGCGACTGGGACTCCGGCTCTTTCCCCCCGGAGACACGGCGCTACGATCATGACAAATGCCACCGTGGATCCCGCTAAAGCCAATATGCAAATGACGAATCCATGAGTCATGCTGCATTTTCTGTGCACAATTTGACGCCAATTGTTGGGTGATGGAGGCAGACTACAGAGTGAGTGCTGTGAAATAACCGGGAGCAGCAGCCATGAAAAACATCGAAAAGCTTAACCGCCTATTTTCCTGCCGAACAAAGGCATTTTACACAAGATTTGATGCCTACAATGTACGAAAACTATTACAACGCGCACTTTTTCATCCAGAATTGATCCCATCCAATAAGCTTATCATTTAATCCCTGCAGTATATAGCTGAGTGAAGATATGTGGGCGGAGCTTCTTTCTAACCCATTACGGACGGGTCAATACGACCCATTTCTTTTTTTTTTTTGATTTCGCCAACGACCCAGTGAGCAGACAGAAAGGCAGCAGGTAACTGGGCGTTGGCCACTCAAAGCCAAGAGGGAAAAAAAAGAATCAGCATGACCGTTTCCTCCGAGATCGCAGTCGCATCACGGCCATCTTGAAAGTCTTCATTGCCCTGTAGGCTTCTCTTTTTCTCGAAACGCCATTGAAATTCAGCTGGGCTTAAATGAAATGTAAATTATGCAGGTTTATCCCGTATTCTGACAGCGTCTCCTGCCAGGCAATGTAATTCCGCTGCACTGCGCATTAACATACATAATGTGGGCATGGCGCTCCCAGTTCTGTCTCCCTCAACAGTGTGGAGAATGTCAAGGATGACTGAATAGTTTACCCAACATTTCATTAGCCTGGTAATCTCGCCCGTCGACACGATAGGCAACTCCAACCCACACCTACACACCCCCCGTTTAAGAAATGAGCTTGGGAACCCAAATATTGAAGAAAGAACAGAACATACTGTATTTCTTTTTTTTACAACCGAGAAAGATTGCAGAATACTGCTAAAACAGAAAGTTCAACAACACATTAAACACTATTACAACTGGGATAGGCATGAAAACATGAAGGGGGGCAACTAAGAGGATGACACACATTAAAACAGCCCTCCAGTTTCACTTATCTTTGAGGAAATTGGAAAGCCAAAAGCTTATTTTAACTATTTTAATTGCTGGTTAGTATTCAGGCATCTGATTCTTGCCTTACCTCGTACAGGGATACCCTCTGTAAAAAAATAAATAAAATAAAAATAGAATAAAAGTGTTTAGTTGAAAGCGAATGTTAGAGTAGCTAGTTACTCATGTGAATATGGGTGGAGCAGTTATCGTGTGATACTTGGAGCGAGATGTTTTTTGTGGAATTATCACTTTGGGCTTCACATCTCATACTGCTGTTTTCCCAATGCAAAGGTGACAGTTTCTTAGATGCATCTATTATTAGCAACCATCAATACTTAACAAAAATATATACTAGTGCTGAGCACTTGGCACCATAGAAATGTGAAGGATCTTGCATTTTGTATAACTTGGCAAAACAGGGAGTAAACAAAAAAGGGGGAAGTTAAGGCATATCATTAGTTAGTTTAAAGCATACATGATGTTTTTAGTTGCAATTAAGGTTATTGTTGTGGTTCAGGCCTAGTTTTGGTCAGATGTGGTTATATTAGGTTAAGGTTAATGCGGCGGGGTTACATAGGGCTAGGGTTAAGATGGAACATTAGTGAAAGCAAAGCTATGATGGATCACTGCCATTCAGTGCTGAAAGGAGAGAGTAGGATGCATTATACAACAAAGGGGGGTTATTTTTCAAAGCTGAAGTCAGATTGTTTTTGAGAGGGTTATGTTCCAGAGAGTTCAAAGTGTGGTTTTAAATTCTGAAGAGATTTCACTGCACTTAGGACAAACAACATCAAGGACAAATCAAAAGAACTAAAACAGATGAGAAAGACCCATTCTCCTTGGAGGAGCAGACTGGTACGTGGCCATGAATTAAATCTTCCACTACATCTACACTGACAGCAGCGATAAAGGTCAGAAACTCTGATGTTTTTAAGGCCTGATTGAGAGGAAGAACCCCGGGGGCCACTGGGAAATTGAGTAACAAGGTCATAACAGGCTATTATACGGAAGCTCCTTGTACTCCTTACACCTGCAGACAAATTGCGGACGGAGTTTGTGTTCGGCCTTTGAACAGGAGCACTTCCCGTTCAAAGGCAGAAGCAATTCCTGTTCACACCTCAGCTGCCTTTCATGGTCTGACCTTCAGTCCGACCCTGAATTCTGGGAACCCGAACCAGGATTCGCAGCCATCTCCAGTGACCTTTCGCACACTATGAGAATGGCTCCCTCTCAAAATGGCTGGACGCAGGGCAGCGCTACAAAGGGATGGGATTCCGGATTCACAGCTTTCCATTCCTCCTGCGGGGCCAGATTGATCCAACCACACTGGCAGAAATGAGACAACATTATATTCCGATTCTTTCACTCCTGACAACACAGAGGCAGCATACAGCAGTCAGAGGTAAAGGAGAGTCTGCATTCTTAATGCACCGGTGACGTACTGCACGCTGCTACGTGCTAGAGTCAGTCAACAACGCTTCAAACTAGGCATGCTGTGTCAGCACGTTCATCCACACACATGCACACGCACGCACACACACACACATGCATGCACACACGCACATACTCACACGCACACACACACACACATACACACGCACACACGCAGGGAGGGACAGCTGTGTGGGGGGAAACCGAGCCACTGGACTCCCCTCTCCTCCTCAACTTCTCTGCCTCTGCCAGAGTGCCCATCAGTCACCACCCCTCCTCTGGCCTCCCCCCTCCACTAGAGCAAGAGATTGCCACAATAAAAAACAATCAAGCCCAGCACGAATTTCACCTCAGCAGGACCCTACTGGCTCAGACCATTTAAATGTTTTTTTTTTTTGCTTGCGGCTCAAGGGACAGGCTGCGGAAATAGCGTGTATACACCCGGGTGTGTTCCGTATATCATCTACTGGAACATGCCCAGCTCTGACTGAAACGCTACTAAAGGCTGCATCCTCAATCAAGGAAAAGAGCCTGTTGCGCAGGCATACTGAAAAATTCCATTCTCCCTGAGGACGGAAACGATATTAAGCCTTTTCTACCAACTGGCTTGTAAACCACAGGATAGGGTTCTTTACGGTTAAGATTAAAGATGGAGGGGGGGGAGGCTACGCGACTGGGAGTGACGGCCGTGAGGGGTGTTTCGTTCCAGGCGATTTGCTCATCAGCATACTGTAGCTTGCGCTGGCTGACAGATTGGGCTTTGATTGTTCAAACAGCAGTGCTCTGCCTCTCTGGCGATGGCTCCTGAACATCAGGATCTGAGAGAGTTCTCACAGCTCTCTGCGCTTCTGCATCAACATCTGACAGCAGGGGGTGGAATCATGGCAATAAGATAGCAGAATGACAAGGACCCGGTAAATGACTTTGCCGTGTACCATAGCAGAAGCAAACATAAGATCTGGAGGGGAAAAAAAAAAATACAATGATCTCAGTTCCAGAAAACTTGAGTTCGCAAACTTGTGAACTTTGATACAAAGCTTTTCAAGTCCTTTTTTTGTACGCAAGAGACCAAGGCAGGACAGTCTTGGAGCCAACTACTTCTTCAGATAATGTGTGGCTTGGGATGGAGGAAAAGAGAAGAGCTGGAAGAGAAGGAAGGGAGGGAGAGAGGGAGGAAGGGAAAGGAGATGCCTGGTTTACCCAAAACATGCTACTGCCTCCTCACAGTTTCTCCCTCACCAGATAGCAAGCTCCTTTCGGACATTGACATTTTAAAAACTGGAATCCGGGAACGATGCTTAGACTTTCTCTTTGGCCTTTTTGTTAAGAAAAGCTTGTTACGAATCTTCACTGTTAGTTTATAGGGTGCATCGCTATATTGAGAGCTAGTGCTTCAGAGCTGGGTTTGCCATCCAGGGGCCACAGCATTCTCGCTCGATGCTTTTTTGGCCTCTCGCCCTGCAGCTGTGTGAGGGAAACTGAGGGGGCAGGAGCAGTTTTGCTCGTAAGCCTAGAACTTCCAAGCTACGCAATGCATGATTTTCTCTGCCCTGCTGCATCTTCATGGGCTGCCATGCTGCTGCTCCGGCTAGCTGCATCTTAGCAGTTCACCGTTCTCTCTCTCTCTGTCCGCCAGAAATGGATAGCTCAGGAACGCGCCCATAGTTCTAAAAACTTCCATTCGCTTTATTTACGTCATTACAGGTCAACCACGACATGAATAATACGAGTGATTCTGGGTCTCTGCTCTAAAATAGCGCTGAAAATCTCAAGCGTTGTCTCCTTAAAGTTCTGGCTGGGGAACCCGTTTTCTTACCGGAAAGTTCAATGCTTGAGTGGTGTTTTATTAATAAACAAGGCGCTTAAGCAGAATGGCTTCGGTGCATTGCCAGCAGAAGTTTATCTCCCTGGATATGAGCCACTGCACTGCATACAAATGAGACAATTCGATGCCACTTCTGTTGCTTCCGCTGTTAAAAACAATTTCGCGAATAAAAGGAGTAGCTGCACTTCTGTCCCCAAGTCTGTGAGCCATTTTACCCTGAAAGCAGCGCAGCGAGATGGCTCTGTGGAACTCTAATAGCACAGAAGGAGCTGGGGGAGATATGGACGGTCATTTATTTCATATTTCATCCTCATCATCAGAAGTAGTCTTTTATTCTCATGGAGCAAGTTGGATGAGTGTGATTCGGATGTAAGTGGGAAGGAGAGAGAGAAAAGGAAATAAGGTAGGCATTAAGGGAAGTTAGGGCATGCATTACAAAGCAGCGTAAGGACTGTGGACTCACTCACCAAAGGCTTCTGAACATTATAAGAAAAATAAAGAAAAGGGAAAAATAATACGTTTTAGGGCTGAGGTCAGTTTACTGTATACCGTCTCTAATTTGTTTTGAATATTTCAGCACAATTCCTTATATTATCTTCATGTACTGTAATACTGCAGGAACCCCAACTGCAGCTCTAAGACAAAATGAAAATACACAGGTAGTGGCTTTTACTATGTGACCTGCAAACATTTATTCCTTAAACTATTAAAATGCATTTAATGCAGAATATAATTCCATTAATAAACATCATAAAGATATATCGGGTTCCCACAGTAAATACTAGCTTCCATTACAAATTTGTTAAGCCAAATATTGTAAAGCATTACTGACATTATTGATCTGCACAACTTAATGTTCACTCCAGTAAATTTGTTTTAAAACAGTAACAAATGCACTTATATTTATATATTCTATATCGCCCCCGATGGATGTGTTTGAATAGCTTTTTAATTGATGATTAAATGGAGCTCCTGACCAGGCAGAATGACTTTGACCTTCAATGGTTTATAGCATGGGTGAGATATCTGTATTGAATCCTACATATTGCTTGGAGATAAGTTAGATGTGCCAGATATGAGAGAATAATAACACATTGAAAGAGTACAGAGTAAGGCTGTGACCCTTTTGGAACCAGAGGTATTTTGGGTACACGGAAATTTGAATGAATAAATAAATAAATAAATAGCATTGACTTCAATCTCTATTACCCCAAAAGTAACAAAAATAGTCATTAGATGTGATCATCAATGTATCATGCTACATTTAGTGCTCAATGAAATCCCAAGGGGTGCCAGATACTGGAAGTTTAACCAAAAATATGATGATAAAGATGATAATATATTTATAGCAAAAACAAAAGAGATCATTACTTTTGCATAACGCTGGATCAGTGAACCCTCCTGTTGAATGGGGTGTTCTTAAAGAAGCTTTCAGAGTGCATTCAATTTAAGTTTCAATTCAATTAAATAATTCAAATAAAAATTTACGTTCAAAGAAAAAGACTATCAAATTAATGTATGCTTTAAATCAGTACATGGACAGCTCGAGAAACAAAACTCCAGCTTACTCCAAAATTTAAAAAAAAAAATCATCACATCATGATCATCAAGCTATTCCATCTGCTCTTCCACCACCTCTTAATATATGTGACTCACTTTTTCCAAATAATTATCCCCCAAACTCTGAATCACAGAGGAATTTTTATGAGGGTCTAATTTCAGAGGAAAACGAAATCCCAGCAATTAAGTCATTTTAGCCTGGCGAAACCCCTGGGTTCCATGGAATTCCAATTGAAGCCTATAAAACCTTCTACAAACATTTTAAGCATCCACTGCTCGCCTGTTTTAACTAACAGCTTCCTAGCAGATACACAATGAGAAGGTTTCACAATGAAACAGAATGCTCAAGGACGATATAAGGACCCAGTGCACTTTAACAATTGGATATCATGTACACTGCAGTGGTGCAATGTAAAAAAATCTTTCAAAATATATAGCAAAACATGCAAAAATATTTTATCAGATAGCATTCAATAAGATCAGACTGGTTTCTCCAGGGAATATTTGCTGGTGATACATGCAACAGCTCAAAAAAATGACTGAATATCATGACAAATTTGAGAATCCAAGAATGATTGATGATTTATTGTGGGTTTTGAAAAGGCCTTTGAAGTTAGACTCAATTTTGGATACAAATGCCTCCACTTATCTTTGTAACTGTTTATTACAGCAATCAAAATATTACGAAATTATTAATTATTTTAAAATTTGAACCAATAACAATATAAGAGATGATTTATTACATTGCTTTCCAATAAACGGACTGATGGATAACCTTGGAATAACAAAGTAACATGAAAGTACTAGTGGCTACAAACATTAAGCAAAAACTACACAAAATTGATAAAATTTTTAAACCGTGATATGGTTAATACCTGCAGTCACTGTATGAAATTAGGAAATTTTATAGTGCTATCTCTGTGCACCTATCTACACAGTAAAATGTTCTGCATTAAATCAACTTTCAAAGAGTACATATGGTCCCTATTGCACTCATATGTACTCTGTTAGAGCTGAATTAACACTGCACATTTTGCTGTGTATACATGTGCTTACAAACACCAAAAACACCCATTTTAAACTTTATAGACATAACATATTTAGTTTTATTTGGAATAATAAACTAGTGAAGATAAAACAAACATACATATACAACAAATATAAACTTGTTGGTCTTCACTATCACCATAACATTGAGTGAACTGAGAGATCAGTCACCAGTATGAAATAATAATAACACTTTTAAAGGAACATTTTTTTAAAATCTTCTACCCAAACCATGTCCATAAATGCAAGTCATCAAAACCAAGAAGTCCTGAAACACACAATGCCCAAACCAAGTCGTGAACCACAAGAGGCATTTATGAACAGAGCATGTGAGCATCACTGAATTTAGTGTTTTTTAGCAAAAATCCTGCTGTATGTTAAATGTGTCATTGGTGCACTCCATTACAGTAGCACCCTCATGAAAAAAAAACATAGCTCAGATCTGCTCCCCTGTTAAAATTTTTAAAACCACCAGCTAATTTAGTGGCAACAACATCTCCAGACGCTTGTTCACCTCCTTTCTCCATCATCATATTTTATTCTACACTTGCATTTTTAGTCATTTTCTTTGCAAGTGCAATCTTATAGCAGGCCAGCTATGTCTGTTCAGCACCACGGTGACACGCAATCGCATGCTGAGAGAGCATCTGCTCGAGGGGTTGAAGTGCCAGAGCGGTATCGAGCAAGAGGGAAGGCCAATACTTTGACACAACGGTCATCCGCCCTGCACCGCAAAATACTGCCACTCTACTTTGTTCATCTGCTCTGGTCCTAAATGGTGCCTAAACCAGGAAGTCCATAAAGGGACGATTGGCCTTCCAAAGTTCAACTATTGGCACTCCCAATAAAGCCTAGTGCACAACACAGTCTCACAGTAGGATGATAAAATAACCAGTATCACAAAAATTTGTAGACTGTAAGATGATTTCAGTTGACAGAAATTGAGAATTCTCTGGCTTGACAATTGGTGCTCCCAATGTTGCTGAGAGCACAGCAAAGTAAATGCAAGTCAAAGTAAAGTCAAAGTTAATACGACTTGGTTGGTACTATAGCAAGAGACAATAAAATCCAGGTAAACAGTTTTAATGAACCATGTCATTATACAGCCTGATAACGGACAGAGCCTACACAGATGTAGGTCTGTGACATTTGACACATGACCTGCGTCATGTTCCCTGGATTTAATTTACAAATAGATTTTTATAGAAGGAACGAACATAACTGCATTCTACATCCTGCTTGTAAGAGAACCCACTGATTCCTTTTCAGCCAGAAGTGTCCTTTAAAACGTTCGATGGCATGTGAGTGAGGGACACTGTTCATTAAGTCCAGTGACAGCAGTGAGCTAGCCCAGCTCTGGAGCTAGTGAGACACGAGTGGGCGAAACACCCCTCTCTCGGGTCCCGGTGGAGAATACAGATGCCGTACAGAGAGCTGCAGGCCTGAGCGGTTTTGATTGCCGCGCGGGACCCGAGGGGGACCGCGTCTCAGCGTGACCCCTTCCGCAGCCCCGCGGGGGCCCGCTGGGGGCCGGGCTCTGCGGCAGATCGAGTGCCAGCGATTGCAGGCATCCGCATCTGTGGATAAACTCAGCCATCCTTAAACTCAACCTGAGTCCCCCAAGGTCGCCTGCTGTCCTCCGGTATAAAGACATGACAACATTTCCAGATGGCCACTGCCTCCCCCCCACCCCCCACCCTCTGAAGGGAGTGCGGTGCCTTCAAACAAAGCCCAAAAAAAACATAAGGCCCAAGTGTAATATTACTTCAAGGACGAAATCCAAGCCTAATGCTACTTCGATAAGAGGCAACAGTTTATTCTCGGTAGAAGGGAGGTTATTTATGTGTTCTGTTAAGTCTAGATTTTCGGCATTGTTTCATCTTCTTTGACAAATAAACCGCACTTACATTGTAGTTTATCATTATTTATTTATTTTTTTTTTATGTCAAGCAAAAGCATAGAAAGTAGATGGATATATTATCTTTTATCTCACATAATTATTGGTATGAATATGAATTTCTCTACTATTTTTTTTTTCCAGATGCATCGCATTGGCTTTAGCTCAGAGTAAGTCATTTATATAAGTATATATGCAAGGTTTACACAGTAATTAAGCTGGTCGTTCCTCACAATTCAGATGAATGAGCATGAAGCAGCATGTTAAATATGCCAAACACCTTCTTTTGGGGGGTATTCACACATAAGCATAAACATAAACAATGCATTAATGGGTGATCCATTCTCTTCCAGTCATTTGCAACTTGTATTTACAAAAAAAATGTACCTCTTTGAGTACCCAAACTGTAAATAATACAAAATTTCTGTGGTTCAGAGCATTCTTACATCAGAGGCAATCAGCAGACGCTCTTATCCAGAGCGACTTACACAACTTTTTACATCAAACAGCAATCGATAGCCCCTGTGAACTTTGTTTACTTTATATCCATTAAGCATACATTCGAGGGGAACAGCTGAGTGTTTTCACACACTTACCTGATCGCAGCTGTTTTATTCGCCCATTACTTGCACTGGGATCAATGGGCAGGAAGTCCTTGAACCAGGTTATTTCGGGGTCAGGGTTGCCGCTGGCGACACAGAGCATGGTAGCCGTGCGTGTGCGCTCCACCACCTTGAGCTGAGGGCTCATATCAATGTTCGGGAAGCCCATTGGTAGCAGGTCCTCTGTAAAATAAATAATTTAAAAACAATTAATCTGCCCTTCACAGACCATACGTAACATGCAAACAGCAGCATCACGTCACCAGAGATACCTGAAATTTCCAGCACATTTAATTATAAAGGTTAACTTGACAGCATGATGGATGAAGATTGCAGTTTAAGTTTAAATACACACATGCACATGAAAAAACACACATGCACACACACGCACACAAGCGTGCGCACACACACACACACACACACTTTGAAATCTGATGATAAAGTAAGCTAGTTAGTGAGAGCCTTTGGGGTATTATCCCTTTTGTGTGACATGATGACCAGTACAGCCATACCAATGTAGTGGTTACATTTCTTTTTCATAATCCAACAAATAAAACATGAAACATATTCCAAACTGTTTTATAGTTTTACTGTTTTATTTGTTTTTTAATTTAGCCCTTATCTTTAGGAAGGTTCCACCGATATTATTACCATCTTTTTTGCAAGTGTGCCCTGTCGATGATACAGTAACAGTGACTCGATTTCCTCATTTGCATTTCAAAACAACCTTTGGTACTCAAAGAGGTATTTTGCCCATTTTCATCTTCAATTACTTTGATACACTATACTTATCACAATCAAGGACAGCTCAGAGCCTTTGATGACAGGAAGGGGCATCCTTGATTACAACATATTTTAACAGTCACAAGTAAACCTGAATGTGCGATGAGTGATCAGATTTGACTCACACTGAAGCGTATCATATAGTTTGAGTTAAGGAAAATGGCTGGGGGAGAAAGCAACACTGAACGCTGCAGTGGGCGAAATCCCAGCAATTATGTAATTACAGCGAGCTGCAGGGTCCCACCAGGGTATTGGGAAAGAGCAAAATGAAAAGTTTAATAATTTCTCTGCAGCAGCATTCGGCTATCAGCGATCCCGTGAACCTTCTCATCTCCCCTGTTGATAAATCTCCAAACGCGAATGTTCCCTGATCCAGAGAAGAGGCCTGTCTCGACCCAACCGGCTCTCCACCGATGGGACTCCTCTGACAGCTAGTGAAATTTTATTCTATGCTTAAAGGATTCTTTTTTTTTTTTAAAGCACGATGTTAATTAAATCAGTGGCACAACTTAATCGACTGTAGCAAAGCCCTGGGTCCAGACTGAAATGCACTTTGTCCTTAACTAAAAAACAACTCAGTTAAACACACTGCTTTTAACACTGCTTGTGTAGTTATTTTCTTTGATTCCATTAGCTGCCTAACTCCTGACAGTTTGTACAGAATATACAAAATTACCCTCAAAAAGATACGTCAGACAAAAATCCATTAACTTGAAAGTGAATATGACCTGTTGTTTCTTGTGCTACAATGGCTGTTGCTACCTCTTGTGTCTGCTCTCCAATTCTAGCAATTGCTGATCCCCATCAAACTGTGTGGTTTGTCCAGAAAAAGTAAAAGCATCCAACCCCATCAAGGCTAAAACATGAAGGCTTCATACAAATATACATTTTTTCCTTGTCCATAATAATTAGTTCAAGGTTTCAGTGACCTTGTGCACCATCCCACACATTTTAAAAACCACAACAGCTGACTCAGAAACACCAAACTACTGTACACCACTTTGGCAGTTTGGAACAAGTGTTCGCATGGCTGGTTCGTCAGTTGGAACAGCATAATTGTGGGACTCATTACCTGCTACTTAAATGAGGATGACATCATCCAAACACATACAATAGCTAAATGAACCCCAATAATGGTTTGTGCTGCCAAGCTGAGAACTTCCCTTCAGCCATATTACACATCTAGTTTCCACTTGACCTTGCGGGAACATCACTGCCACGATTCTTTGTGACGTTAATCATCTTGATAATATCTTCCCCACAATGGCCCAATTAGTCAACCGCTAGTGCTGAAAGCATCCTGTTCCTAGCATTCATTTCAGGTCTTAACCGTTTTTTTGTCATTGGCTTTTTTCGGGTCTCGCGTTTAAATTCCCGACAATTCTCCTTAAATGTGCAAATACGTGTTGTTGTTACGCACCGCTGAGAGGCGACCGTGGAAGCCTGGCATTTGGGCGGTGCTGACAGCTGACCTCTCACTGAGACCATCCATTAATTATCCGTAATTGTGGCCCTGCTAAATGTCAGTCCGCGAGCGACGGGCGTAAATCCTTCCCCGTGATCGGTCTGCTTGCTGAAATAAATCACGGACGCTGACTCCATGCGATTGCCTCCAGGGAAATGAACGCGATTGAGACGCGGTTATCTGCAGGGAGGAATGGATGCCATTGCGTCACGGTCGCATTCGCTGGGGAACGTAAGTGTTTGTACAGTGGTTACCTCAGTGGGGAATGGATGTGACTGTACCATGGTTACCTTGAAAGGGGAATGAATATGAGGTTATTTATGCATTCTAAAACAGGCTAATGTGTTGCTTTGGAAGAACCGCCTCCATTCAAACCAGAAGCTCATATCACATCTTCATATAGTCATATTTTAGATAGTCAGGTAGAAGAATGGGGTAGATTTCCACTTACGAAAGCAGTAACAACTGAATTATGCCTCCTTTAAAACGCCAAAATTATGGAGATGAAAATCAGGATTGGTCATTTGAAAAAAATATATACAAGAATGTTACATATTCTTCTATTGTATTTGTGCAAATTGTAATCTTTGGAAAATGCAAACATTACATTTGCTAACCTTTATTAATGTTTGACTAACCATTAACCACAGTTTTAAAACATCTGCACTCAAGATTTTTCAATTAAAATGAAGTTAAAGATTCAAACATTTCAGTATACAGACTTATTGTTATTGTAATTGCGTTATATTGCTAATGGAAATATATCATATCCTAATTCTGAAACTACACCAGAGATGTACAGCTTGATTAGGGAGAAAATGCCAATCAGAGCCTATACTTGTAGACAGGCTATAAATAAATGCTTAACTTCCAAAACGTAATATACATATTGAAATCTTGGTAACAATGCTACAGAATTATATTGTCATTTTAATTAATTAAACTGTCTCCATATTAAATATATTACAAACTAACAAGCACATAAAACTTTATTATTTGATTTCTCCATTAATTAATTTTGTTTATTTACCAACCCACCTCTGATTAGACGCAGTGGGTTATTAGCACCATGCAGACTCTCTGCCTCACTCCTAGGCCTACTTCTACAATCTGCAATTTAAAATTAAAAGTGTATTTATACACGGGCTCCTACATGTGAATAGCAAAAAAAATGGGGGGCAGTGCTACAGCTGTCATGGTCCCCACGCTTATTGACCAATCAGATAAAAACAGATGCCGTGCGCTAGCTCGTCAACATGAACAAGCCCCTTTGCTTCATTTATAATGTCTTTTTGCATTAGTATGCTTGATGGAAACTGACCTTTACCCTTCCAGGCTTGGTGCTGCCGATGGCGTGTTTGTCATACACACCTCTCGCTTCTTATCAGCCATGGTATTATTTTCACTTACAGAAATAATCAAATTTTATCTGTGGCATAATCAAGTTAACTGATTACACCTCGTCACGGCTAGCGGTGGGCCAGTAAAGTGCTCAGAATTTAAATTACACAGTGGGAGGACTTCGGGACAGAAGAAACCGAGAGATAGAGAGAGAACGCAGGGCCATTCACTCGGCTCATAGACCGAAAGCAGGTTATTTCACATAATGGAAAGGCCAGGCAGAGGGGGTGACAGGGTGCTGGCTGCGGAGGGTAGATGGGGCCCTCTGGGAATGTGGCCTGTCACCTCAAACGACGTGGCGTCGGCATGGCCTGCACAACATAATGGAGAAAAACACTCCGGCCCTGCATAGGGTCAACTGTAATGGACGGCGCAAGCTTACAGCAAGCGTACACTCCTCTGTTTCTCACCAGGAGTTTACAGACCACCTCTAAGGAAGATGTGACCAGACTAGGCAATACATGCATTTGCAACAGTTTATTTGTTTTATAGCCCAGGCCAAAAAGAACCTGCAAGGAATGTATTATTCCATGGGAATATTTAGCTAAAATATTTTGTATTCTGCACAAAGTCTGTTTTCTTTGCTCGACAGAATGAAAAAGCACTTGCTAAGAATGTATAGGCTAGCTGTTTTATTTAAATACAAACTAAGCATTATCAATATCAATAGCATTCATAGCATTATCTATATTTAGAAAAAAAATTAAACAATAAATTATTATTTTAATATATGTTTTATATTTATATTTTAAGTGAATTCAAACCTTTGAAGAAATGTAACCATGGACATCACTAACTGCATTTCCATAACCAAACACACAACTGACACACAAGTTTAGTGTCAGTGATGGTAACTTTTCAAGGATTTAGTATTTTTTTGTGCCTTCTCTGTGCATAATATCTGTCCTTTTTTATTTCCTAATTCCCTTGGCCCTCACTGAGCCAGAAGGTAACAGGTGGAAAAGCCACGGTCAAGGGCAGGGATAGTGCAGGAAGGTGGTTTTCAAAATACTAAATTTAGTGCCCATCTTTCAATGTGAACATGACATTATCACCATGGAGAAGTATTGATGAGATTTAGAGGGATGTGGGCGACTCCAAGACCTGACGGTGGACAAGTAAAAAAGGCAAGCAGTCTGGGTCTTTAGCATGATTCAGTGGAGTCAGTGGACATCATTCATGTTCAATTTCAGTCACTTCTGACAAGAAGCGAATGGGCCAGAATGCTAAAGCGGAGCGCTGACTGGAAGCCATTGTGCCGTTTAACAGAATGCAGAAGCCTCAGAATACCGCTGTGCGCTCGGCATCACATTGTTAGAATTCTGGGCTTAAGTAAGCTCAACGGTGATTTGTTCCAACGTAGGACTGAGGTGTGGAAGACAGCGCGTGTTGCCTAATGGTCTACTTTTATCGATTTTCTCCGCACCTTACGGATGAACTATGTGCCGCTGCCCCCCTGAATCCTGGAGTTTTGCCTCGCCTCCGGAGTGCAAATTAAGGCTCAGACCAGCAGTGGTTCAGAAGACACTAAGAAGGTGCGCGGAGACACGTTTTTCAAAAAATACTGGAGTTTGCGCTCGGGATGCATCTGTTCAGCAGCCCGACCCCAGTGCCGGAGGAGCCATTGCCAGTGATCATAGGAGCTATCTCTTCATTGATTCTCGCCTGTTGCGAGTCTGTGGGCATATCGACAGCATCAGAGACAAAACAGCCTGAACGCGAGGGGCCACAGCGATAAATTGCCCCGTAGGGTGGGTGTTTGGGAGCCTTACATCACCCCACAGGAGAAACGCAGCACAGCGCAGTCAGGGAGTTCATCTTTGAGAGTGAGCCACTTTTTTTATTTATTTTTGAATCGCAATGAAAGAGGGGGCCACTTAAATTGCGAGTGATCAAAGAATGTGTACAAGGATAGGTAGTTTGATGCAATTCACCTGGAAAGTGAACCACCTAGTCTCATTTCAGAACAGAGGGTTCCTTCTAAATTGCTGCTTTTTACTTCAGCAAATTAGGTAGAAGCTTGAACTTAACTACTATGAGTCTTCAAACCCCCATCCACATAACTAAAGGGAAGCTGTGTACAAGCTCTATTCCACTCTAGATTACAAATGCAGAGATTGGAAGAAAACAAACAGCAACCTCTGGTATTAGCTGTGGCAGTTGACAATTGAGGGGAACAATGGCCCAGCCCTGTGTGCTGTATAATTACACAGCTAATCGCTACTCAGGCTGCACCTCCATGAGCGCTGCTTCAAATTAACGAATGTTGCGCACAGAAAGGAGGAAATACACACAGTTTTATGAAAGCAGTAATTGCTCACTGCCGTTAATTGCGAAGGCGGAATCCAACGGGAAGGGGGTGAGAAAAACCATGGGGGTGGGAAGGGGGGTGGGGCCGCGGAGGGTGGCAGGGAGGCAGCCATGACATGAAAGGTATGTAAACACATAACATCAGGCCGAAGATGAGGAATTTTTCGGATGATTAGGGGAAAGCAGCAGGAGACACTAAAAAGCGGAGGACGAACAAGAAGGGAAGGGTGTGATCCAATGAGTCAATGAGTCGCAACCCTATCAGCAGTAACGGCGCGGATGGATGTGTAGCTCCCTGCCAAAGATCATCCTTTTTGACGGAATAACCAGCGCTGAGTAATAATCGTTGCGTCAGCTGGCACAAATGCAAGGGCGAGCCTTTGTTAGCTTCAATGAGCAATTCATTGAAAGGGTTTAATGGAACACATTCAATGTAATGTACTGTGTGACTGCCTCTCACATTCGTCATATCAGATCGCATCACCCACCTAATGCATCACACGGAGTCAGGGGTCACAAGTAACTAGTGCAGTCACTGGGGCTTACTGCGCCAAGGGAAGACACTCAGGCAAGGAGAAAAAAACAGAGATGGATAGCCATGTGGAATCATGGGTAGGCAGCAGAGTCAGAGCACGGCTATCACACTTTAGCGCACTGATTCACTGCCAGAGTTGCAGTCTGTACTGTTTGGCTGTAGAATAGCAATAACTATCGTTGCACAGTTATGGTTCAATAGGACTGTTCAGGTGGCACAGCTGGCATAGTCAAATCACAGGTAGGAAAATCAGGAGATGATGTGGAGTACTTCTTGCTGACTTCTACATTCCACCCTCAAGTATGCAAAGACCAGGTAATGTGTATCTCCACTCAGTCATAGAAGAAAATAATATGGTCTTGACACAATCAGAACCACAGTCACATCCCATCTGAACCTTGCACAAAATATCCATCCATCCATCATCTAACCCACTTATTTCTGGTCAGGGTTGAGGGGGGTGTGCGAGCCTGTCCCAGCACCCATTGGGCGAGAGGTAGTAATACACCTTGGACTGGTTGAAAGTCCATCACAGGGCACACACACCATTACCTCACACACTCACACCTATGGGGAATTTAGACTCTCCAATTAACCTACCCTGAATGTCTGTGGGACTGTGGAAGGAAATGGAAGTACCCAGAGGAAACCCACACAGACACGGGGAGAACACCACACAGAAAGGCCGCGGCCAGCGTAATCTGAACCACATTACAGAGCACATTATCGCAAGGATGAATTCAATCTGAAGTGTGGGGAACATCACAGCAATAACAGCAATGCGGTCTGAACCATGGAGCATATCGCTGCAATTAAACCAATGCAATCTGAAGTGTGGGGAACATCGCTGCAATAACAGCAAGAGCCCCAGAGTGCACTGACCCCAAAGTCTCTCATCCTCAGTTCTGGTGATACGCAGAAAAAACAAGCAAAATAAGTTTAGCAAGCAACGCTCATTTTTTGGAATGTCACCAATGCAACCATCCCCATACGCATGACCCCCTCAAATATGTAATCTCTGGTCTGCCCCCCCCCCCCCAGTCAAACATCCCAAAACTAATGGTGCTGTTCGGGATACGGTAAACAACCTGGGAACGGAAGCTCGCTGCTTATCAGCGAGCAGACATCAGCCGGCACTTTAAAAACGGCTCCCAATATGATTTCGGTCCTGAAAAAGCAGGGACGAGTAAACAGGGAGTCTGAGGAGCAGATGTTGGCTTCGCGTCCGTGCCAGCCGAGCGCCAGGCTGCGCCGCCGCCGCGGTTAGCGTGCGACGCCCGCTTTAAGGCTGAGCAGCCGAGTGCTCTTTAAATATTAACATCTGCTGCCGCGCGAAGTCAGACGGAGACGGCGCTTGGAAACGGGAGCTCGCTTTATCAGACGGATTTGGGCTAGAAAGACAGGCAGTGGTTCCTCCCTCCCCCCTCCCCGCAATGCCTCCACAAACACGACAGCAGAAGGGTGGAATGTTGATTAGAGAACATGTTTTATCTGTATAAATGAAATCCGATGAATAATTGTACATGAATAATAAACCGGCTTGGATAGGATGTTAAAAATTGAGCAATGGTCGTGACATAAAGATCACTCTTAAATCATAAAAAAAGTGCACTGCTGGGGAAAAGGAGAAAAGGGTGTGGGTATTTTAGGTTCTGATGATTGAGGGGAGGAGACAGAACTGCTCCCCCACTGAGTGCTTGTCAGCTGTCTCTTCTCCCTTCTTCCTAAGACTGAGGAGACCAGCCAAAGCTTGACCAGCAGTGCCCTCACATACATACACACAGCTGAGGCCGATTAGTAATCAGTTTAGTTGTCTCTGATTGTCTTCATCAAGCCTGTTGCACAGTCGCAGCCTGCTTGGGCACCACCGCCGAAGGGCTTGCCTCACCACAAGCCCTCTCTTTCTTTCTGAAAAGGACTAGGAAATGTGTCCCTATTATCTATTTGTTCAGCTGAGGCATATTTTCGGCTTGTTTCCTTGTTTTGTTCTCAACCCCCCACTGAGGGAGCCATCGGCCTCCCTCTCTGTTGCCTTGCTAATCCACTCTCCCCTCAGAGTTGCTACCCTCACAAATGGTCGCGCCGAACCCCAGCCCGGGTGCCGCCCTTGTCGCCGTGACTTGGCGGCGTGGGCGGAGCCATCCCACTCCCTGCACAGATTGGCGGCTGTCTCCGTAGCCCACGCGCTGATCCGCGCTCGCAGCATACGGCTACTGATGCGGCCGGGGCGTGGGGACGGGATGCTTTCAGAGCTGGTCTTTAATTACAGCCCAGGCTCCCAGAATGCCTCTCCACCGGTCACGGGCTGTCTTCTTTCCTCAGACAGGCCGCACCGACTGTCCACAGACAACAACCGGCCCCGCGTCCCACACGCAGCCCGGTCTGTCATCTCAATTTAAATGTAATGTTCTCAGCGGAAAGATTCAGTGACAAAAGATTTGACTGCCTGACGGCGGGGGGGGGTGGGGGGTTACATGGAGAAAGCAGTCTCAGCAGTGCATCTGAGAAAGAAAGCCAAATTAGAGGGCCTGACCCTCTTCTCTGTTCCACAGAGAGGCTGCGGATAAACAGAACACTAAGCCCTCGCTCTGAAAAACACACCCTTCAATAAAACCACCGGAACTGAGATTCGCCGATCTCGAGAAGGCCGAAGAAAGGGCTCGCGTTATGAAAACACATTAAAAACAGAGGGCGGGAGAAAGCCGCGCGCACGCGGTTTCGGAGGCTCCGCCGAAGATTTCTCCTTCGGTTCCTTCCTTTTCTGCCAAGCGTTCGGAGGAAAGGTCGCCCTCCGAGATGCTGGCACGGGCCGGAACGGATGAGCGTGGGAGAGCTGCAGATTGCATCCCGCCATCTCGCGTTTCTCACCTCGCCGTTGTTCTCCGGCTTTCACGGGATTAACGGGATCGAGAGTCCGGAAAATCACGCCGTACTGAATTTCCTCCGGCGCATCCCCGTGAAGGGTCAGCAGACAGAGCCGGCAGCCCGGTGGAGAATAGAGGCGCAACACCGTGCACTTCTCCTAGTGTGAGCCAGACCCAGACAAGTACCATGATTTACAATATGCTCTCTGCTAACGTCTCTTAAAGCCACCTTTCTAAATGTGGAGACCTATATATATATATTCCTATAAACCCTTGTTCAAAGTACAGGAAGTGGAAATATCTACCCTATAACAGTACAGAATCAAGCAGTATAAACACATTTATCAAGCATCTATTTTCAGCAAAGTGCATTTTTTCTCACCAAATGAACTACGGTTCAGTGGCTTTTCAGAGTCAATATTTATCAAGCAGATTATGTGCACCACTGTCATTAACAGTGAAGGAATTACTTAAATTGCATTCATTTAGCAGACCTCCCAAAAGCGACTCACAAAGCAAAACAATGAACAGTGTCAAAAGAGACACTTCAGAACCTCATCAGCTTTCTAAACCTTACTTAAAGAATGCTATGAAGAAGAAACATAGATATGTTTCCCCCAATAAGAAAAGGTCTTCAGGAATGCACTTTGAACGAGGGAGCAGCTGACAGCTGGGCTTGGAACAGCCCAATTAACAACATGTAGAAGCAGTAGATAATACACAGAGGGAAGTGTTCATACGATCTGAAATCAGGCTTAATCACATCGAGCCTTCCTCTGCTCTCCGCCTTCCTCGCTCCGCAGTTCCCTCTGTCTGTCGGTTATCTGGAACGCGGAGACAAATTCGCGGTAATTCGGGATAAGAGCTTCAGCAGGCGATGAACCGGCTCCTGAGAGATCTCATTATGGAACCGCTCATTTCTGCTAACACCGACTGTCCTCCTGCACTCTCAGGAGAGGAAGTGCAGCAACTGCCACATGCAGCAGCTCCCCACCTGCAACCTGGAGAGCTAGCCCTACCCTGAGTAGACCCCAGTCAACGCTATATACACTGAGGAGCCTGCGCTAGTCAGCTAGCGTCATGGGTAATGGGTAATGCAGTAGCCTCTTTCTCAGAGGAACTGAGTATGGTTCACAGGCTATAGGCTGCTGAGTTTGGTTCACAGGCTATAGGCTGCTGAGTTTGGTTCACAGGCTATAGGCTGCTGAGTTTGGTTCGCAGGCTATAGGCTGCTGAGTTTGGTTCGCAGGCTATAGGCTGCTGAGTTTGGTTCGCAGGCTATAGGCTGCTGAGTTTGGTTCACAGGCTATAGGCTGCTGAGTATGGTTCACAGGCTATAGGCTGCTGAGTATGGTTCACAGGCTATAGGCTGCTGAGTATGGTTCACAGGCTATAGGCTGCTGAGTATGTTTCACAGGCTATAGGCTGCTGAGTTTGGTTCACAGGCTATAGGCTGCTGAGTTTGGTTCGCAGGCTATAGGCTGCTGAGTTTGGTTCACAGGCTATAGGCTGCTGAGTTTGGTTCACAGGCCATAGGCTGCTGAGTTTGGTTCACAGGCCATAGGCTGCTGAGTTTGGTACACAGGCCATAGGCTGCTGAGTTTGGTTCACAGGCTATAGGCTGCTGAGTTTGGTTCACAGGCTATAGGCTGCTGAGTTTGGTTCACAGGCTATAGGCTGCTGAGTATGGTTCACAGGCTATAGGCTGCTGAGTTTGGTTCACAGGCTATAGGCTGCTGGGTTTGGTTCACAGGCCATAGGCTGCTGAGTTTGGTTCACAGGCTATAGGCTGCTGAGTTTGCACACACACACACGTGCTAAAGCGCACACACACGTGCTAAAGCGCAGATACGTTCGTTCTCAATGCATCTGGCTAAGTCACCGAAAAGCTTATCCTGTATTCCGCCGCTGAGCTCATGGGCTTTATGTTGTACAACCTTGCGCCTCCGGGAGACAGAGGAAGCCCTCGGGCCACCCCGAATCTGTCCTGCCTCTGCTAATTACGGCCATGCACCAGCGGGGGGGATCAGACACACAGATTATCTCAGATAAAGTTGTGTGGATCGATGAACAGGGACATGGGGGGGGGGGTGTTCAGCTGGAACACAGGGTGAAGAATGGGCAAAAATATGAGGGGTGGGTGCATCAGTCGCATCATCATTTGCAGTTGCAGCCTTAAAATGCAGTTCCGCTGTACGGTAGTGCAACCAATCCACCAACATCACGTACCTGTCAGCTCAGGCACTTCTGAACGCATTCTTCTTTCATGGAGAATTTCCAGGTTGCTTCCATTTTTATTCTCATAGAATCTCTCTCCTTTTCCTTTGGGAACTTGTCTACACTCATCTGTCTTCTTCAAGGGTTTTACCATGGTGCATGTTACAAACAGTAAGCCAAACTCTATCCTGTTTCTCTGAATGTTGACAGCATGAGAAAAGATGAATTTTCGAGCCAGCCTGCCCAGCTCGTGTGCATGCGCACAGGGAGGTGTGCACGAGCACACACCTTCCCAGAGCACTTAATCACACACCCTAGCCACTGCCTACAGCCTCCATTTTGGAGAGGCATACTCCATGTAGACCCCATAGAGCCCCACGGAACCTGAGCAGTAGCTCTAATGCACGATAATATGCTTTCTTCCAGCGCCCCTGAGGCCCTCCAGGAATTCAGAGAGAATAATAAACAGCCGTGCTCTGCTAATCCAGATCATTCGCAGCAAGCTTTAAAAAAACACATAGCTGCTTATACCCAGAATCCCACAAGGCAGAGTTTCCACTGTGCACTAGTTATTCTGAACAGAGATGGAGCTTCGGGCTTGACTGCCAGCTTATGTCTCTTTGGCATGCCTTACGTTTTTATTTCTTTATATTCTCCATTGCTTTATGCTGAGTTGAAGACCTCCCCATTTTCCAGGAGTTCAGCTTGATAATTTTTTAGGGGGTCAGTGAATAATTTTTCAATTTTTGGCACAGTGACTGCCAGTTTCTAAATGGAGCAACAGAAAATAAAGACAGAGTTTCATACAGAAGTGCAGAATGCCTTTTCAATAAAAAGCAGGGGTTTAATGTCAATGTGTTTTTTCATCATGAATTCAGTGACTGGGCTACTGTGGGATACAGCTTTTGGCTACTTACAGCTAAAAGACTCATGTAAATGAATGTTTAAATAATACAAAAAAAATTATCTAAACAATCTTTTCCGCGATGCAGCAATGTCTCACTGTTCCCCTGGCAACTGCAGGTGCATGCAGAGTTCAGGCAGAGAAGCGCCAGTTTCTCTTGCAAGCTCCGAAGTTGCTATTCATTTCCGAAATGCTCTAAAAACAGAGAAACAAATGATCCCAGCTCGTAGGTGGTATCTTGCATGTTGCATTTTCCCATAAAACAAGCTGCAATTTCTCAGCCTCGCCCACCGTGTCCTGACCACAACGCAGTGATGACAGGCCAGGACCAGATGGACAGGAGGCAATCCCCCAGGCGTTGGGTCTGTGTGCCTTACGCAGTCAACCTGGGCCCTGCCAAGCCCGAGATTTTCATGTAAAACTGGGCTGCCCACAGTTCCCCTCCGCTTGAACAGTGTCCCAGTCAGAAGCTCTTGCAAGCTGCCAAGTCCAGAACTCAGCTGTAATGAGGCACGTGGCAAGGACATAGGAGCCGAATTTGTAAATATAGGATAACCACACATTTTTTGCGCAGGTTATCCTTAGCAAAGGCAGATATGCAAATAAATATATACACAATTCAAATATCTGAATGTAATTATTGATAATGAATAACATTGGTGCAATTGCAACAGCCTTTAATTATGTGGTTAAGGAAAGTGGGTCCTACTAACACCAAGTGCTGTAGACAGGCATTTACAGAACATTGGGACCAATGCCCAGTCTGTGATGTTCTTAAATGGTCATGAAGGACCATAGTCCAGCAGTTGTTCCTAGGCTCTTAGAACTGGGAAAGGAAGCATCAATGGCTAAATCAGTCTCATGTTTAGTGGGATCATGTGGTTAAAAATCCAGTAGGAATGAAAGTCAATACATTCTGGACTGTTAGACCATTTAAGACTATGGCTGGCCATGAAGACACCAGCTAAAGCATTTATTTTCAAGTCAAACACTTAGACAAAAATGTTCTTTAGTGGAAACAGATCGTTATCTTTGCATTTCTGGCACACAACTTCCAATTTGAATCAGAATATGGCATTTCATAAATACTGTTTATGCATTCCCAAAGATATCCTTATTTTGACGAAACACAAAGCTCTCCAACTTTTGGTTTGTAGGGAACGGCTTGAACTCAACAGTAACATCAAGCCGTATTAAAATCTCTGACACACTGCTCAAATCTGAAAACATACTGCAATTCCATTCAACAGGAGGAATAGTGTATAAATGTATTTCAAAGCTAACAAGCTGTGGCTTTCAAATACACAAGCAATTGATGCGGTTCCATCTTCACCTCGCTGTAGAGGTTTCTCCCCGTTTCCATTACCCGATACTTCTTCTCTTTTCTCTTCTCTCTCTTTCATGTTTTAATTCCTGCAGTGCTTGTCTCTGCCACAGCGGATCCTGTCAGCCATTCCAAACCTGAATGAATTTCGCTGTCACATTCTGCCTCCATCCCCATCCATCTCCCTTGTTTCACCAGGCCATCATTACCCTTCCATTTGTACAGGTGCACCTTTCCACCACAGCTAAAAAGTAAACCTATTCTGCCAAAAATAGCCAATGCATTTCCCAAGCCAAAGTTCATCTGTGATTTCTCATACTGCTGCTAACTCTTACAGTCATGTTACTCTGACACACAGGCCACGACTACCCACCATGCAAAACTCAGTCGCTCTCACACAGAACTTCTGTACGTGCCACCTAATGCATTGCCCTTCTATCACTTTCTATTAAGCTTGCTTGTATGGCCCTGCACACCGCACACATCTCCAAGAACTGGGGTCATGAACAACCATTTTCCACACTGGGAACACTGCATCGGTGACTCAGTCCTGTTGGCTGTCCCTTTACAACATGAGAGGAACCTGCGCATTTATAACCGCCCACATCTCGGTCCAGACGCTTGTGCTGGCTCTCTGAGATGTGCCACTGGCAGGCCGCCCGCTGCGTGCCATTATCGCACTTCCAGAAAGCGGCGGTCCGTCCGATTTTCCATCTCCTGAGACTTTCAGGTACCTCACCTCTCACCTCTTTCCACTGGCTGGCGAATGCAGCTCGCATCAGGTTCGAAAAACCAGTTTGCTGGCTAATTGGGCAGTGAGAGGAATTGGTTTCGTTTTATTTGAAAACCTTGTATCAGACCTTGCACTAAAATCTGGCCACCTTCATTTTCTAATGCTGGTTGCTACTCCTTTGAGGTCATAACACCTGATCACACCTCTTATGCACCCTGGGGCCACAATGGAAGAAGCTGCCTGCATCTCTTCAAGTATCAGCCCCACCTACAGACGGTGCCTAACTCCTACCATCACGGACACTCATATTCATTACACCATTGCAGCTAAGGTTTACAGATAATGCTACACTTATAGAACTATTTATATAGCTATTTTAAGTTCCCTTTATTTTATATAATTAATACTTGCAATGTTATTTGATACACAGAACATTGTTTCAAGTGCCTACTCATTGACTGCTTGAAATTAATTTACTTTTGTAGAGGCCATCATTTATATACTTAAGCTTGTACAATATGTGGCAGCTAGCTCTCAGGTAAGGCAAATACAATAATTCATATTACCCCAAACTGGCTAGAATTTCATTTTGGAATTTATTTTAAAATCACACCAATAATTTTAAAGCAAGACATGGTGGCCTCAAATTATTCACATCCTTGATAAAAATAAGTAAAGAAGGCTGTATAAAATGCTATATTGCATGGTTTGAAAAATTCTATTCTTTTATACATATACAAATGCTCAGAAAAAAATATTTAAAGTAATATTCCAAAAAGATGAAAAAATTATTCACAGCCCTCTTTCAAGTACTTTGTGCATGCTCCCTTCACCAAAAACACTACTGAGTCATCTTCTATGCTGTTTAATGAAACTGGCTAAAAAATGGGGGATCTTTTACTATTCCTCTCTACACAATACTTCAAGATTTTTTAAATCCTAAAGTCTGTGCTTTCAGACTGCCCTCAACTCAAACCACAAATTTCTCATTGGGTTCAGTATTGGAGAATGAGATGCTATTTTGTGGACAACTAACCAATGCTTGAGATCGCTGTTTTGATGAAAGATCCGGTTCAGAACAATTGTAACTGTCTGTTATTGTCAGATAAGACAAAATGTATTCTTTTTATGACAAATATTTTCATAGATTCATATTCACCATCTACTGAAACTAGTTTTGCTATCATGGAAGAAACATTATTAAAACTGCTTTCAGCTGAAGGTAAATATACATACATGCAGCGAGGATGATTTGGTCTCGGCCCACTGTCTTAATTAGAACCATAACAGAGAGTTATGGCCCTTATTGCAACTCACATCTCACCTCTCAAAAAATGATTGATTTTCCAACCAACTGAAGAGACCAACCCTGCGAATCCAAGCTGCTTTCATGCAAAATCTTACGGCACAATGTGCCTTACCTACCTGACCTCAAGCTTAAATATTGGCAGCATCATATGTAAAATCTAACTAGCTATCTTGCAATATGTGTGTCTGCAGCAATTACTAGCAATTGAGCAAATATAATCTCCATCACAAGCTATATACCTGTATGTTTCTGCGAGATAAAACACCTTTCCTGGCCTACATGACTAGCATTCTAATTCATAAAAGCAAAACTAGTTAGTATTAACTAAAACTGTCCAAAAATTTCATACACAAAATGACACCTATTTGGCCATGTTTGCTGTATTACATAAAGATATATGCAGTGTGATACAGGCAGGTCATACAAAGTGAGTAGGTCAGGTGTCCTCCAATGACACGGCTTCTCTGGAGTTGTCAGAGTCCATGATGGTACTCACGTGCACATTGTGGCTTCATATGTTGAAGATGTTGTTATTAAAAAAGACAGTGCAGTATCAATGCAGTTTTCACAGGTTTTGATTCTGACTAGAGGAGTTTATATTATTTCTTTATTTGTGTACAAATTTCTGTTGATAAATCCTCAAGTAGCCTACAGTCTTTTGAAAGATCCGCTCCTAAGAATTGTTCTTACTCTTCCCTAACGATTACTGTGAGCAGCCTTTCGACATACGCAAACTTTTGGCAAAGCTATTTTCTTTTTCTTAAATGCTCTCTTGACGTGATTCTTAGGAGTGATTCTCCAGCTTGCACTGCAATTCACTTTAGATAATAGCATCTGCTAAATGAATATAAAGTAAAGCAAATTCTCAGAAGCCTTAAACATATGGCCCCCAGGCTACAGAATCTCTGTAATCTTTTACAACTCTTTTAAAGACTAACTTCATTAAGATTGCTTTAAAATGTGTGTAGCCATACCTTTGAACTTTTTTTAACTGGGCTTTTTTCAGTGCTTTATATTTTTTATACTCCTAATAGTCCATCTGGATTCTGTTTCATTTTCATCTTTGCACTCTTAAGTCTTCTTCATGTTAGTATAAATATGTATTATTATTATTGTTGTTGTTGTTATTGATGTAGAATGCATATAATGAGCTTAATGGCAGAAATGGAGGCATCACTGGCGGTTCCCTCCTGTACTCACCTCGGATGATGGACAGCTTGGCAGTGACGGTGACCTCGCCCTCGCTGTTGTTGGCCACGCACTCGTAGATGTTTTCGTCTCGCGGTGCCCGCAGTGGCTGGATGCGCAACACTGCTCCGGCACCCTCGTCAAACTCGATTGTCTGCGAGAAAGGAACGGACGGACCGTGAGGGCAAAGAAGAGCGGACCAATCTGTTAGCTACCTGATGCATGCATGACGTGTATTACACATAAAAATCTTTTGGAACTAATATAAAGACGAGTATAAACATTATAGATGTCCGCAGGCTTTTACACTAGCAGTGATCCTTCACAAACGATATCTGGGAAAGGACGTGCTGAAATATGCATCACTTTGCTAAAAAGTTATTGGGCTATGAAAGACAATAGCCCTGTAAACTGTGAGGTAGGTTGCAGTAATGAATAAATGATATATACATCTGCCCAAAAATGTACCATCTGTAACATTATGCAAACTTTTTTTTTTTTAAACAAGTTTTTAACAGCCATGTTAAAAAAAAACCATGTAGCAGGCCTGAAATGATGGTGCTCTGTTCATGCTGTATGGGGACTAATAATGATTGCATTTATCTGTTTATCACTCCAAGTTATTTTGCTTATTTTTCTCATTAATGTTTTATCTCCTTAGTACACTGTAAGCTCTATGGGAGTTGGGAAGTTATAATTAAGGCACACTGAGCATAATCACTGCCTTGCATCTGCAATCTGTGCTCCATAGAGCAGAGAACCCCAACAAGCTCACCTCATAAACAAACACATGTATTACCAGCGCATCCTTGCCGATGCATGGAGGAAGTACTGTAGGGGGTGCGGTGTATCACCAGCGAATCTGTACCCAAGCATTTAGCCCTCACCTCGATGCGCTGCGAGTTGACCTTCTTCCCTTTCTTGTTCCAGGTCACTCGAGGCTTGGGGTCACCCGTGGCCTGACACATGAAGGAGACCACGCCCCCGGACACGCCTATCTGGTCGACGGGGATCTTTGTGAATCGAGGGGCAGCTGCAGGGAAAAGGAGAGGCGGAGAAACCATAAATATACACCGTAAACCTGAAGCCAACCAGCCGTGGTTACGAGTAACTTGCCGGGGCCTCTTCTACATGTAATTAAATTACTGGACGTACAGATTAGTAACGGGATGGCATTTCACGTGATGGCCGCGGTTGTGAAAAGCGATGCTTCACGATGCCTCGCTTGGTTGGTTTAATACATTCATTCAGTGCAGGGACTCTAGACTGCAGAGAATGAAGGCTCTGAATAGCTTGTACAAACTGGCTCTGCCCCGGTTCGGATGCTGCAGTAATTACACTACAGAAAACATGCACATTTGACAGTCTGATCCCTGCATTAATACTGCATGAAGCCATGAATAATAAACTGCTAGAGCTTATTTATGGATTTTAATGCTGCCTAAGTAGGCACATCCCAAGCCAGCATCAGTCTCTCACATACTGCAGAAGCAAATGGGGACGAAAATAATGGCACATACTGGAAGATACTGGAAATCTTGCAAGGTGTGTGGCTCAAAACTGTAACCCAGTCCTTATTTAGAAATATATTAAAACGTACCATTTCAGACAAAAACTATGTTTTAAGTCACTGTGTACAAAGCCAAAAACAGCAGGGAAATTCCCGTAAGAGTGCCACAGTACTATTTACCTTTATGTGACACAATATCAACATTAGAAGATGACTGACTATAAACCAACATTAGATCAACATCAACATCAAAAACGGTTTGAATCACCTGCCTTTATGTGATTCAAACCGAGAATGACCATCAAATTTCCACACAATCCTTTAATGCAATTCCTTACAAAGCTAGTCATGTCATTGCAATGATTAAACTAACTTAACAAATTGTCATCATATATTAACGTTAGGTCAGTCAAATTCATAATGTCTGTCCAGCCATAATATATTCATAACTGCCCACAGGGTAGCTATATAAACAGATGGCAAGACAGCTATGCTAGCTTGATAGCAACAAAATGAAAGCATTACATTTAAGGGATGGTTATTGTGTTACTCATTTTTTAATTCAGCTGGTGTTGTCAGCACCTGCAGCAGGTGTTGCTAGGAAACAGCTGGAGACAGTTGAGCCTGCTTTTTCAAGAAATGGAATGTTGAGGAGGAACGATAAAACTAAATGCTACCAAGCTAGCTAAACTTCTATAAAAATTCCAAAAAATCACTGCAGTCAGAAGGCTTCATGGAGGGCTAATGAATAGAAATAAAATAAAGTCTATGGTGTCTACAAAGTCTTATTTTTGTCAACTTATAGCTATAAATTAACAATCAGATCTTCCCCAGACTGTAATAACACAACACACATTTTCTGTGGCACAGAGATGGGACATAAAACATAAACCAAAGCCATTGGCAACACTTACTGTAGGTGCTACATGCTTATAATACAAGCATGTATGGATGTGACATCATGTGCATGTACAACACAAAGTAATACTTTTCTCACACTTAATTCAGAGATGCAAGAAAGCTCCTGATAGCATACCAATGCTAACTATAAGAGATATCAAGAAATATTGTAGGCACACTTTTAAACAGAGCAAATTTTAAGTACTACTGTTCTAAGATGTTCTATTATTATTTCAACTCTCCTAATGAATAATTATCCAGTTACTGACATTATTGACGACTGAAGTGCTGAAGTGTTCATTTGAATGTGGTGTTTAGGCTAATCAATGAATAAAAGAAGAATGTTGTAGGCTATGTATTTGTACAAAAACATTCTGGAAGTACATTAAAAAGTTTTTTGTCTTCCAATGTGTCCTATAACATGCCTGAATACAACAAATGTATCATTTTTGCAAGGTTAAGCATTATATGGAGTAATTACACTGTTCAAAATGCAAACGCTTCAAGGCGACACCGAGTAGAAATCGAGGCCATTCTAGTGTTAACGGAAATTTGCGACTCAATGAAAGCTGAAGCAGGATCCCAGATTATTAATAATAGCCCCCTTTTTCCCCCTGGTTGTGCCTTTTATGATTTCTTTTTAAAGGGGAAAAGGTCAACAACAGCACAACAAGAAAAGAGAAGCAGCTCTCCAGGGGAACTTGTTAAATCCAAAATGCACAGATATGTATTAATGATCAAACACCCAACGAACACAGCAGATGAATAATTAAGGACCCAGAGGCAGCCTGATTCAGGAGGTTGTGATATCTCCTGCGTTTATTGGGGATGACAGAGAGAAAGGAGAGAAAGGAGATGAACCCTGAGGAAACCAGCCCCATTTAAATTTCTTATCTCCCAGCACACATGCGATGGTCACGTGACCAATCCCACAATCCCACCCATGTTTTTCTTTATATTATACATCCCTTCATTTGGAATTTCAATTTCACCTGCTAGTTTAATACCACAGCTGTAACCTGCTCAACCCAACTGATTATTTGCCGTGATAGATCCCTATCCCTTGTGATAGATTACATTTCTGTTACGATCCATTCTACCTCTACTTTACAGCCAGCCAGCCAGAGGAGTAGGCTATTTTAATCTCACTGGTTTTTGGGGGTTCAGGCCTGGTTTTTGCATTTTGTTTCTCTGCACAGCATTCTTGCAACAGTTCTCTGTAAAAAATTGTTATACAAATAAAAATGATTTGATTTGATTTCCCTAAATGGGACTAAGACAATTCCAGGACCAATGCATCTTACATAGTCTGCTCTTTCTCTCTAGTGACCTGCTAACAGCTTATAAAAAATGTGCTGTAAAATCAATCAGAAAACAGGACTACCTAAGATATACACACCCAAAGCTTTACTGCCATTGACATGTACTTTATAAAAAGGGTTATGTACAAAAAAGGGCTTCAATTCCTGCACAGATCACCAGGTATGGATGTAAATACCCTCAATTTAAAGCTGGCAGTCTGTTTTATTTCAAATCCAGTGTGCGGGAGTACAGAGCCAAATCAACAAAAATTGTGTCACTGTCCCAATACTTTTGTATTTAACTGCATATTAAAGTGCAGAATTCATAACACAGACTGCCTTCTGAAGTCCCAGCTGTAAAATGTTGCAATATCTTTTCACAATATTGCGTACTGAGAAGTCAAGTACAAATAATAACTAAGCCATAATAACTAAGACATGATAAAACAAGGATACTGTCGCTCAAGGTGAGTAGTACTGCTGGTTTTATTTTCTAACCAAAAGTTGATTGATTGATTAATGTCACATGCTAGAGATATGGTGTTCCATGTCTAAACCAGTCCCTACTTGGGGAAGACCGAACTGTTTCAACAGCTTCAGAAGCTCAGTTTCAGTACTAACAAGTACAGCAATTTCAATTTATTTGGAGCCACGTCTGCCAAATACATTTGTTTGGTGTTTTTCAGGATAACGGCAAACAACTGGAAAAAGAGTTACTGTGAGCCCCATCTCCAAGCAAAATAATTAAATGTGGCACATGTTTGGAAAATGAAGTATGCATTCATTCACTTAAAATGGCATGGTAACCTGAAGATTTGTTGTGCTTATGTAAAAATTGGAAGGGAAAATTAAGATGCATTCACACATAAAACAAGCTTTGTTTTTTCCCCATTCCAGACACAAAAAAATGCATATAGTAATGAAATAACAGAAAAAATGAATTCCCAGGTCTATGAGCAACAATGATATGAATACTTCAGAAGTCCTTATTTCATAAAAACAGTGATCCCTTAGGCAACTATTTAATATTGCGGAGATTTCCAGCGAAATTAATTTTAAGAGAAAAAACAACTCTTAAAATTAATAGACGAGAGAACACAATTACCTTTATGACTAGGAAAATAAAATGCTGGAATATAGCTAAAAAATGTTGACTATACAACAGAACTTCAGATATACAAACGTCACAGAATGGATAATGGAAGGTAGCATACACATTCATGCCCTATCAGTCTCCTAGTGTCACTGACTCAAATTCTATTCTTAAATAGAATTCTAATATTCAAATAATATCCAGAACAAGGCACACCAAATAACACAAAGGGGCCTATCTGATCATATTGCTAAATAGCAGTTTTTGTATATCGTTGATTAACGGCAGAACAAAACCAAATAGTTTGTAAAAGAAGACAAAGATATCAGGTCATTGAAACGACTGATGTTGAAATAACTTAACAAGAGTAATGAGATCCCAATTATTGCCGGCTTAATTACTGATTAATATTAATGTAGCTACATAGTGACAGCAACCTATTTTAAAAAAATAATGTCAAGTAATTATAAGAAGACTCAAATGATTAAATGTCTTGTATTTTACTTCACTTTAAAAGTTACAGACATTTCCAAGTCCCAAAAGACTTTCATTTGCCATATCTCAGAAGTTCTACCATATATCATATTAGCTATATCATTATTATAAATACCCTTATCAGTCCAGTTCTAGGAACCACACTTTAAGGAGCTCAAAAAATTTGAGTAATGTTCTTCGTTTAGAAAGGGGTGAAATATATTGGGAACAGAGGCTTTTTCAAGTTGACTTCAGTCAGCAGAACAATAGGAGTTCACAGTATATTCATGACTGGTGCACAGGCAAGGGGGTCAGTTTTACCAAGCTGTCATTCGCATGACTCACTCAAGCCATTAGGCAAAAAAATCTTCAAAGTGTTGCACTCCTGCAATCTGTTCAGTTGAGGTTAATGAATCATATAAGCAAAGTTAATGGTTATTTTATTTTTTTAAACGTGAAATTACAAGCACATTTTTGATGGAGATCTGAATTCTGAATACAATGAGTTTCTACACAAACTGGCAATCCATGTTATTTGGAAAAATACGTTCAAAGGAAAAAATTATAAATGAACATCACTGCAACCATACATGTGTATACATTTGAGTAAATAACTGTTGGTACAACTCTCACTGATTAAATAATTGGGTTCAGTGGCTAATTTAATTTGAATTAAGCTACACCAAAGCATGTTGACACTGAACAACAAAATTGGGGTCCTCGTTCGAAACATGCTCAGTCCCCATAGACACAAATATTCATTACCCATAAACACCATAAATAAAAGTATATAAAAACTGATTGGAACAGACCATGTATGTGCAAGGGGTTGCAAACCATGCTGTATTTCAACCAAAGCAATGGTTTGTCCACCATGCCCTTTGTCCCATACAGGATGCCCCTTGACTTTGTTCCCTAAAACCATCACTGTGCTAAAATAACCAAACATGCACCCATAGAATTTGCCTGTATTCCCAAAACTTCCCTAAGTACTGTAATGTTACACTTAAAACCGTGGTAACATAATGAGACCCCAGACCACTAGTAGCAATGTTAGTTCACATTTAGGCCTCCCAAGTCAAATTACAGCTAGGAGAAATACTGTAAAACACAGAAATAACTGTTCACATGACAGCTAATATCATAGTTTAAACCAAACGATTAAGGCAGTGGTTCACAGACTCAGAACCCACTGTGTATCCTGGTTTTTGTTACAATCCCTTGATCAATTATGTTGGTGGAACACATGTTTAATTACTTTCATTTAGTTCCTTGAACTTAATTTAACACCATGCAGGTTTGGCTTGTTTCCATTGGCCTTAATTGTCTTTGAACTCTTCATTTATCACAAATGGTTTACTTTCTATGACCAGGTGTCCACTCTTTGAGCAATTAGGACCTGGCTGATTTCACCTGCCAGCATAAAATTTAATCAATTAAATAAGTTACCTCCTTCTAATGGAATCATTTAGTCCATACAGCTTTGAGCACATTACAGAAAATGAAAGCATAAGTCCTTCTGAGTGATTAAATGTCCTGGAATGTGAATATGGAACATTTATTCTTCATAGTGTGCATAGCTATTTCTGACATATATGGCCTTGAGAGGATAAATCATCCTCCAGTAGAAATTAAGCATCTCATTAAAAAAAAATTCAGCAGCTTGTTACATTCAGAGGTTGCAATGATGGGAGGAATGAAAACCAGAATACACGGTGGGCCCACAGGACTGGGAACTACTGGAAAGATAATTATAGATATTTAAAGAAACATCTGGCGGCCTGCTGGCTGTACAAAGACAGGTATAGGACATTTTGTGGTCCAAAGTACAAAAGTACATTTCAGGTAACTTCAATGCAGCTTGGACAATGACATTCTGCCTCCAGAGGTTTATATAGCCTATCATCCAGTTATTCTTAAAAAATAATCATTTAAAAATAATTTTCAGTTGGAATTTTCTATGCCGCATACATGTCCACTATGCTCAAAGACAAAAGTGCTGGGATGATATAAAAGCTGATATTAACATTTATAATAATTGCAAATAAACACTATTAAATTTAATCTGCTCATATGCACAGCCACTGTAAACAAAACATAGCTGTACCAGCTCCTTTGAAGATCGCAAACCCTAAAATACCCTATACCTGCCATGATAAGTCAGCCAGTCATCAGATACTTCTCTACATTATGTACAGTATCCTTCACTGCACACAAAAATTGACAACAATACACTAAAACCTACACTGAAACCATATCAAACATCACAACCTCAGAATGTGAACCCTTTAACTGCTTAAGCGTTGATTTGATCAAATAGATATTACTCATGTACTAGATAGGAACATAAAGCTCTGATCAATTTGATTGTAGCTGATAAGACTATTACAAATTATGTGCAGGCCTGACTGCGTGACTACACACTTTGCATGTGCATCAGTACAGGCAGACAGGCAAGACAGACAGACATACAGACAGAACCAGCTCAGAAATTCCCTATTGGTACACCCATAAATAGAGGGATATAAAAGGAGAGATGGAGAGATAAATAGAGAAACGGTGTGAGGAGAGAGAAAAATGACCCCCTGAGAGTCCTCAAATTTTCACTTGGCAACTTCAATGGAAAATAAATTACAATAATCAGTCCTGTCACTTTGAGCTGTAGTCAATTAGAACTAGAGAGCTACGCGAGACTGAGTTTCATAGAGTGAAGTAAACCACCAGATACATCAATAATGAAATACTTTACTGCAACATAAAGAACACAATGGAAGAAGGACAACTGCAAGCTTGATCCTACACCTTTATGATTGAGCGACCACATGCGCAACACCCATGAGCTCTGAGAAAATGGAGATGTGTTTCGAATGAACATTACACGTGTACCTACCTCACGTTGAGTGAAATAACAATACCAACCTGAACCTACCAACGTGTAAAATGATCATTTTTCCAAATGACAAGGCACGCAAGGTAGAAATAAAACCTTCACAAACTTTGATAAACAGCGCTTGCGTGAGTCTGATCGTGAAGCTCTGTCCAACTGAGCGCGTCCGCTGGGTCGTACTTTCAGATAAACACTGACTGAAGAACAAAAATCGCTTTCATGTACCAATTGAAACACGTGTTAAATAATACATGCGAGCTAGCGTGTTCATATTTTTTCGGTCCGCTGGTGGCCTTTAAAGAGCAGACCGGCGATGCGGTGACGGCATTCAAAAGGGGGACCGCTCGGGCCTGTGTTTGGCCACAGACCGCCACCCGCTGAAGCACCTGCAGCAGAGAGGTCGGGGGACAGACGCGGCAACGGCAGCCCTGCGCTCGCGGTCAGACTGCGTGACACGCCTCGGCTGTCTGCGCCGGCGCTTTTTATAGCGCGAGCCCAGGAATCCGGCTCGGCGGGAGGTACGCGCTTCGCTAGGAGTATTGAGCGCGAGGGGGAAGCAGGAAGCCACGTTGGAAATTGCTTTCTCTTCCCCTGCTGACAGCAGGCTTTAATAATGCAGCGCGTCTCTCCGGGGAGCGAGCAGCAGCAGAGAGCGACGCCGCGAGTGTTTGCGCGACCGCCGTCGAGCGCGGCCCGTCTCCGGCGCTCGCTCGCTGCCACATCATCACCGCGCGCAAATCCGGCTAAACCCTCAATCACCGTGACAAACACTACTCAACTGCTGACTCCTACTTAAAACGCACAGTTTGGTCAACCTTGGGCAAGAGTCAGCGTCAATCGCGTGGCGCCTATGCAGATCATCTGTTGTGCAGTACTGAGCAGATGCGCACAAGTGCTAGCATTAGTTTGTGAAGTGACAGGGTTGCAAGGACAAGGATGTGTGCATCCTTGAAGGCTACAGGTGACAGAATAAGCTTTTGTAAGGAAAGAGTGACTCTACACCCTCTCTTCAGGCTTTTTTTTCCATAAATGTGGATGCACACATGCACACACAAACCAGGCTCAGGGCAGTGTTTTCATTATGATTTATTCTGCCTTTCTTTTCCTCTTTTTGATTAAAAATGCCTCCTTTGGGGGTTTGATTTATGAGACTGGAGAGGGAGAGAAAGAGAGAGAGAGAGAGGAAAAGAGAGAAAGGCAACTGACATCTTTTCCGCAATGTAAACAAAGAGGAAGGTAATCAAGGTTGGGTGGGCTACTTTATTGTATGGTGTAGTGGCGTTGGATATGATTCATATCGCCCTTCTGAGGTACCTTCCTCAACAGTGGACCAAGAGTTTCCTCCTTCCATGGGTTTCCTCCTTACCAAATCAATTAACATTAACAACCACCAAATAATACGTCAGGAGGGAATGATAAATATCTTTAATTTGTGTTCATTTTAATCAGGAGAACCCACTTATTAAAATAAGAAGGCAAAACAACTTGAGGCTATTACATTATTGTACTGTCTAGTTATGGATTGGTCTTTCTTTCAGAGCTTATCTCTGGGACATGCCTATTGGTTTAGTTTTCCCACTGAAACTAACCTCTACCTCAGGCTAATTCAGTCTTCCGTTACGATTAATGGATGGAAAAGAACACTGCCTGTTGCAAAGGTGATTCTCAGCCCTGTAGACAACATGTCCTACAGTGCAAGGTTCATCACAGGGTGAAGCCTGGCTTTATCTGTTCTGCTCATATGCATGGGAAAAGGAAACTCACCGCTGCATTTCATGCGCACCGGGATCTTATATCCAACTGATCAATCAATGCTGATTGGCTCAGCATGAACAGGAAGTCCAATCCACATTCAAAAATAGCTCAGTTTAACTGCTCTTCTGTCACACAGTAGAATTTATGGGCCTCCTCAGCTCAGCTCAGCAGCGGTTGATTGGTTCCCTATGCTTCCTGCTCTACGGAGGATATCACACCCTAGAAGTGTAATAAAGCTAATTCCATCCCCCACGCTGATTGCATATCATAAGAGGGAAACAGTACCTTTCTTTGGAAGGGAGGAAGTTTTCAACACCGGGCAACGATAAGTGTAACTAGCTAATGCTACATTCAGCCGCAGCGTGGGCTGCAGTGGGCAGTGGTGTGACAGACAGTGGGTTAAAATGGTTATGTGGGCATGGTTAAAAATAACAGAGCAATGGCCAGCGGATACTTGCAGGCCTTTACAACGAAGACAGTGTAAATACATTTAGACGACTACAAAGAGAGTGAGACAGAAAGAAAGAAGAGAAACAGAGAGAAATGTTGTTTGTAATAAAAAGATAAATTAGCGAGCAGACGGGTAGATTTATAAAAGACAAACAGAAACTGGCCACGCCCAAGCTCCTGTCTCCCAGGACAGCCGCATAAAACATGGGGGAATATAATCCAGTCCTGGCTCCAACAACGGTGGGTATCAAACCAATATTGCGCCTTGTAATCCACAGACTCCATCAGAAAAAAACATCAGAAGCCCCCCTCGCTCCCCATCAGTCTGTGACACAGGAGGTAAGCTGCATGCGGACGCAATGCTGCCAACCAGCTTCAGTCACCTACATCTCCTCTTAGTCGTGTATCACGTTCCCTCTTTCCAAAACACAATGGGGAGGCTTGTCCGCTTTATTTATTACCTTGTCTCTTACTTAGCGCTCCGTTCTTTGCTTTGTTTCCTAATGCGTCTCTAAATCCATCTTAGGGGAGAAATGGTGCAGAACAAATTCTAACTCAGAGCTCTGAAATTAATGAGTAAATGCACTTGACGGGTAATGGGAACGCAGGACTAAGAGATAGATGAACGGAGAAGAGTGGTGCAGCTTCGCAGAGAGAGAGAGCGCACAACCAAAATCACCAGGAAAGGGGACTTACACAAGGCATTGCAGCCTGGAAGCAGCACTAGTAGGGCCACCAGAGGCACTAGAAGGCAAGGGAGGTGGAGGGTGGACCGCATGCTCGAAAATGACCTTTGACCTGGCTGGACAGCTGAGGCCCCACGGTTGGGCGAGGGCGGGGGGAGAGGTGCAGATGGGGGCTTCACGCAGAACCTCTTCGTCCTCTGTAGAAAAAATAAACACACAGGAGAAATATTTAGAAATCATTCAACATTTCATTTATGCTGCGCAAAATAGCAAATACTGAATGGCCTGAACCTTGTCGCTGCACACAAATTCAATTCAATAAGCCACTTCTGAGTCTAATAGCAGTGTCGGGGTATTTCTTGCTTATTATGGTTTATTTATTTATTTATTTGCCAAGCACCCGCACAAAACTATGGGTGTGTGTGCGCCTATAATCCTGCTAAAACTGAATGTGAAAAACATCCAAATGAAGGGTCTGTATTGTCTGTGGCTCAGATAAGCAGTGACTGGGAGGAAAGTGAGCCTGTGATTGCTCTCCATACACCAGCAGACAGAAAAAGCCATCCTTGCTGTATATGGAAATATGCATATGTGCATGAGAATACGAGCAGCTACAAGGTCCTAATTCCTAATTAACCGGTCCTGTATCTTAATTGGTCGGACACTATGCACAGACCTCATCATTATCGGTTTCATCCACAGATCTAGTAATTGGTTAGGTAGGCCCCACTGATTGAGACCACATCTCTCTTTTAGGAGGATTTCCATGAAACCCTTGGTGCTCACAGGCCATGGGCACAGCTCAGAATGAAACTGAGGTCTATCAGGGGAGAGACGCATTTTGCGTGATACACAAAGTAATACCAGACATCGAGTCTACAAGGCAGCATAAATGTAAAATCATTCATACCACATGGAACCTAAGCACCCTTGCGCACATGCCATGTTAGAGGTTTGATATGTGACAAGTGACAACCATTCCTGACATTGAGATAAAATCTGAAACAAGGTACAGAAATCTAAAGCAGCGGGTGCTTTTCATCCACAGTAATGAACCATAGATGCTATGCCTTACTTAAGGGGCAAGTATGGTTAACAAGCAATGGTCCTCTCTGTGTTCAGTGCATCCATCTTATCCCAGGAAGCCAAATATAACTATTTCAAGTTGTAAAAATGAAACAAGGCAAGGGAATAGATAAATTTATCTGACAGAAGTTAATACTGAGTTAACCTTTCACAAAGAGGTCAGTTCTCTCCTCCCTCAAGGGGAGGAGTCAAAATTCTGACCCAGTTTCTGCTTGGGGTGCTCTGTCTATTATAGCCCTCATGTGACCCACGTGGAGAAACTGGAAACGCTACGACCACTAAAACACCTGCTCCAGAACGTCAATCTCACTGAAAACTACAGTGGCTACAGTGGAGCACTGGATTTATCAATAGCAAACAGAAGGTTGACACTGACTGTTGAATATTGAAGTGTCCCAACTTCTCAGAATGCGCTTTCCTGATGACTAGATCACAGTCTCATGTAGGTGGTACTGCAATTGGAAGTGGTGATTCAAACTGGAATATTTGTTGGTGGTGTGTCAGTAAACTGACCAACCACCCCGTTGTTAGTTAAATAGGGTAAAACTGTATATATTGCAAAGCCATTTCTATATCCGTAGAGTGTCTAGTGTCTAGTGTCTAGAATACATGCATACTAATATTCTGACAGTTGGAATATTCACCATTTATAAATACGCTAGCATTATGTACAAAAGGAATACTGCATTCAGGATTGCAGAATGTTGCATTTGATGCCTATTTGTTCACACGCAATAATATTCCACTAATGGAAGGAGGGACGTTTCGTCATGATTTTGTTATATGAAAAGAAAGTGATTATTATCATATATGTCACACTATTTGGAATAGTTGGTTTGATTTTGTATGTGTCTGGCTGATTTCTAATTTGTAAAAGCACACATTTCACCTAAAGATCTTTCACACAAATATTTTGTACTAATTTCTGGTTATTCACGGTTGCAGCATTGCATGAAGGGAATTAACAAGGTACCATTATTTTGTTTCAGTGACATCACTTCAAGATATACCGTAGTTAACTTATTTTACAGTTGTCTACTTTTTTGGAAATAAAGGAAACATGCTAACATCCTGGGCTAATCTGAGGAATCTCTGGACCACTTCCCCTATACTGCCATCATCTGGATAACAGACAAGACTCCACTGTTCTAAAATTATACACAAGATTATTCTTGAATTGGCAATCTGGGTGTGGTGGGTTGGGGGGCATATTTTGTGAGCGATTCAACCAATTCAACACAAAAGCCTATTTCCGAGCTATTTGTTTGTCTTAAGCCGGGATGTGTACTCACTAAATATTTGACATCAATTTTAGCCGCTTTGTTTGCCCTGCTACTTTCAGCGTTCGTGCAGTGGAATTCAGATCACGGCGAAGGGGATTATGGGAGCTTCTGGCACAACACCTGTAACTGGGACTCTCAGAGAGCCCTACAGAGGAACAGCAGACACGCCCTCGCTCATCTCATCAGCGCTACATGCCTCTACCATGGCTCGTGGACACAGGTGACCGTTTCAATCAAGGGTTCTTAACCAAAGCAGCCAGAGCCAAGCTACAAATCAAATGTGGTAACACCCGCACGCCTCACAATAAGGCACTCGCACACCGCTGTATGTGTGCAAACACACAGGTCATTATACGGAGACGCTTTATCCACACAAATTTGACCCGACTCTCCTGAGCCCCGGCAGTGATCCCCCATTGTTCTCATGTCACTGCGAAAATTTGAGCTTCGCCAGGAAAGGCTCCCATGAGAGAAGAAAGTGCTTCACCTTCAGGGATGGATCAAGTCCGTGTTGATCGACTGACAGAAAACTCGCCACTCACTGTTGACAGGTTAATCGTTCACTTTTTTACACCCGGTACAAGAATTTAAGGATTATTTAAAAAAAAAAAAAAAAAACAGCACCAAACAATGCTGCACTGTTCAGAGTAACATACAGTGACCTCTAAAAGTATGGTAACGGTAGTGTTTCTTATTTTTGCTACATAAGGCATTTGTATTTGAGATCAAAAGATGAATATGAAACAAAAGTACACATTTATTTCACAGTCTTTACTTTACTCTTTACTTTACGGAAACAGTTGTTTAAGCATATATCCAAATTTCATTCTACCGTTCCCATACGTTTGGAAGGGACTGTACAATCAAAGAAATCAATGTCTGCACAGGACACAAGAGCATACAAATAGCCTTGCAAAGACAGGGACAAGGTTAGCCAATATTTTGACTTGCGGAAACCAAACATCTAGTGTTTAATGTGAGGTTGCAAGCATCTGTCAATTGGCAGTTGGTGTGCACCAGGGACATCCAGCAAAACATTCCTTGAGGATCATTTTTAAACATCTTCAAAACTTGGCCAACTTAGATTTTTCTAAAGCATTAAAAAGACAGACCCTTTTTTTAGCCCTTGTTGAAATACAAAATGCAGAAAGACCTCCTATCGTAATTCTCATATTAGATTGCAGGCAGTATAAGTCCATTTTTATCTTCCCATGTCAGCTGCCTTTTTTATGTTCAGCTACATTAGATTCATGGGTGTTTTTATTTCTTTGGGCTTCCTTTTTGTTTTGCCTATTACAGCACAGATGATGATCCTTTTGACTGTCCTACTTCTAGAAAATTATTTTGTGTCTGTGTGTGCGCTGTTTCTTATGAAGAAAATGAATAAAAAATTCATCATAAAAAAGACCTCTATCAACAAACACCCATAACCACAGACACAGACGTTCTTCACTTCTATATGGATCAGACTATGGGACAAGTGGACATGGCATTAACTCATAAAGAATTCCATTGAATCCTCCACTCCCTAGCTGCTTTGAAAAGCTTCCTAGTAGCGCGATGGCCCTTTTTTCCTCCGAATTCCTGCCATCAGATGTGATCAGGGCCACTGACTTTGACATGGCTTTTTCCATTAATTATTTATACGGACACATTTGCCTTTCAGCTGAGAGGAGCTGGGTGAGGGAAGGGCCTAGATGCAAAGGCACCCAGTGAAACAATGGAATAATCAAAACAAACATCCATTTAAAAACACAGCTGTGTCTGCAATAAAGGTCCAATAAAAATGAATAAAAACAGACATGCTCCAGCTGTTTGCACAGCCCCAGCAAGTCACAGTGTATGCTTGTCTTTTAACTGACCTTAGCGAAAAGACGGAGATCCAGACAAAATATATAACAAATGTTTTATTTTACAAAAGTGTTAAGTGCAGTTAAAATCGGTAAAATAACAAACTAAATGCAAGCAGGTGCAAGTTGTGAAAATGGACCATTCAAATGCCTGGGTGGGGGTGGGGGGGCACAAGGGAGGAGGGAATTGGACATAATTTATGTGCGACTCAACACAGAACTAGATCGCTATGTTTTATTCTTATATTTGTAGCCCAAAAACATGCCCTATAAATATCATAATCACAAAATGCATTCGGCAAAACTCGAGAGTATTTGAAAGTGGTGGATTATATATATTTATAGACCAGCTGACCTTTAGAGGATTTATTTCCAGACAAAAAAGAAACTGTATATCTGTCACTCTAAAACACTAGTAAAATTAGGCATATTTTTAAAAACTCTCTCTCTATCTAGCCTAATATTCCTGTGGAAGTTTCTATCACCAAAAAAGCAGACTGTTCATGTTTCCTTTAAATGAAGGGGTCATAGGTATTAAGCTAAGTGATGTAATCCAATTAATTATTAGTACCAAAGGCTAGTAGCATTTCAGTCATTGTGGCTCTTTGTCAGATGTTAGGCTACTTGTCATCCTTCTGATCCAGTCTGTTGTTTTTTTGCCACCCATCTTAAATTTTGGATGTGCATGTTTTTATTTTTGTTTTTTAAATGGTCCATAAAGTGATATTGCGCAATTACATTTAATGGGCCGTGAATGCATCACTGGCGTTTTTCATGGGGCATTGTTCACTATTCACATAGTTTCGACGGTAATTGTCACCTTGGGGACGATCAGGATGCACTGTGGCCCATTGCATGAGGCCGCAAATTGAGTGTATCAATCAAAAAAATGGCAGTAGCACGGCAGACCCTGACAAAGAAACCTCGCTTTCAATTCGGCGTATTCAAATTCCGAAGAAAATTATATGTCAATGGAATGTTGACTCAACGTCAGGTCGGTGCACAGTGGGGCCTCTGCAATCACACAACGTGTTATTTTCTTTGCCTAACAAGCAAACAACCGTTGTGCTCTTATAAGATTTATCACTCACTCAAGAACTACAAAATCCGAGTGACTCAATTATGCATAAAAAGGACCATTTGCTTATATTCATGGTGCCACACACTATAACTGTAACACTGATTATTTAATATGAATGCTGGTGCATAGGGTTCCGCATGTTGGCATGATGGCAATGAATCATACTAACAGACTAAAATAATCAATTTTACCAAATGAACAGAATACCTGAGACAATTCTATCTGTCTAGTCAATTTAAATACCAATCTACAAGCCTGTGGGCTATGAAAGAATTGCAAAAAAAAAACCCTTTTTTATTCATTTATTTACAACAGTGCTAATTGATGTGTCACTGATGATCTCATACAAATCACATTGAGCCAAAAAGCATCTTTCCACAACATCCCATCTCTTTCTCTCCCCCCCTCTCTCTCTCTCTCTCTCTCTCACACACAAACACATTCTCACATCCTCCCTCCCTCCTTCCCTTCCTCCTATGGCAAGCTAAATATATAGCAGCTCTGAAATGGTGCCTATCAGGCCCAGTTCTGCCCAACTGTTTACTGCACCATAGTATTCATGCCTCAAAATGACAGAGATTACATTTTTAGGAGGATAACCAGACAAAAATTCAGCTAAAAATACCCTGAGCCTCACCAGACATATTTTCATTCTGTTTTACCGCTTATTTCTACTGCTCACTGTAATACATTTAAAAAGTAAGCTTGCATTCAGAACTTTGAAGGGGAATTGCATGAATTTGCATTAATCAGCAGGAAAATTATGTAAATGAGAACACCTGGCTGTCTATCATATGGATCCCCCCCCCCCTTTTTTTTTGTTTTATTCCTAAGTCAACCTGTTCTCCAAGTAGATCAAAGCCGTGAAGGTGACCAGGACTTTTAAAGAATAAAAATGAATTGCTACTTTATGAAATAATTCATAAGCTTAATATGTTTTAGTGCAAACTCACCAAAAGGGACACGGTAAACAAATATGTGATGGCAGTTTTAAAACCCAACAGCAATTTTCATCTCTGTTGCTAGCAAGGCTTCAAAATGTAGGCTACTGCCTGTGGACAAAAGCAAGCTGTGAGACCAGCCATTTTCAAAAGACTAAAACCCCAGGGCTGGATTTGTTTAATTGAAGTGTTACTCTCACAGTGTTTAGCACAATACTTCAGGTTGCCCAGGACAGGTGTCCAACAGAAGGTTAACCTGGTCTGTCTGTACAACAGAAAACCCAAGACTGCTGTAGTCTGTGATCGTTTATTCACTAAACAGTCGCCCTTATCCACACAGTACACGTACACATTCACATTTTACACATAATCCATTTACAGCGGGACACTTAATGTACCAATTCAGCCACCTTATTCATAGGTATATCTGCCGGTTAGGGGATTTACAGCATAATGAAAGGTTTCTCTGTGACTGCCATTTTGCTCACCATGCATAGGGTGAAACCAGACACCACCGCTACAGCCTCCCTGCTATTAATAACGGCATTTACATTAAATCTCCACAGCACCGCTACCCACGTGGATGTGAGCAAAAGATAGGAGACGCTGGGGAGGTGTACCGCTCGTGTTTGGGTTCAACTCTGAGACGCGCGGCAGGGGACAGAAAGCCCTCAGTCCCAGATGATGCAATGACATCGACGCTTGGCCTTCCGCCAAAGACGGGAGACTGTAGCCTCTTTATGGTCCACATCGCCGCCATTGTTTATAATAATGAGTAGGGGGGAGGTGGGAGGGAGAGGTGTGGGTGCACACACTGAAATACCGAAAGCGATATCTAAACACATGAAGAGGAACATTTTTGCGCAAGTGTGCGTAAAACTAAAATAAAGAAGGCACCCTTCTGAAAACACTCCCGGCGGACTACAAAGAAGCAAAAATGCCCGTATGCTCAGAACACAAAGTACATCGCTCAGAGAACACACTGTAAACATCACCAATGAATAGTTAACACCAATTCATTCCAGTCCTGGGTCTGTTTAAAGCGGTGTGTACGTTTAACTCATTCCAGTCTTGGGTATGTTTAATGTTGGTGAAACTTTAACTCATTCCAGCCTTGGGTCCAGTTAGTGTTGCCTGCTCTTTTGGCATGCCCGGTGGGGACAGTGCAAGATTGCTCTTTTCAATGGGAGACAATTATGCTGTCAGTTATGGTTATTGCTGACAGCAGTTCCAGTGAACATCATTAGCATTCCTGCCCTGGATCCTGCTTATTCCACAGGAGGTGTAAGTGGGTCACAGACAGCCTGTGTGTTTTTGAGCAGAACCTATGTTTGGGCAGGCCAAGGCCACATATGTTCATTCTGAGAGAACGGCTGATGATTGCACCAATGAATTTCAAATATGCCAAAGACGAACAAAAGAGAGAGGAACCCTAGGACTGTGCCTGTGTTTTTTTCCTTGCTATTAAAAAAAACAGAAGCCTTTCCCTCATGGAACAGCGCATGGGTTTTCAATGTGCACACAAAAGACACATCAGGCAGGCTGGCATTGCCCTTTTTCAAATTTCCAAAGTTAGAAAAGGAACTTCAATTTTTTTATACTATGGGTGAATATTATGAATGAATTCAGGTGACAACGACTGATTGACACACACATTTTCCAGATGAACACAGAAACTTCACAATGAAAATGATAAATGCTGAGTGTTTTGATAAAGTTTGATAAGGAACCGCATTTTGAGTTAAAACAGTGCTTGTCGTCACACAAATAGTCTGCCATTTTGATCCCTGAGCTTTCGAACTGTCAAAAAGTTATTTTGCAGCATTTTAAAAGAAAACAATAAAAACTGCAATAATCAGTTTGGGGTGAATCAAACAGGTATCATGAACACCACTTTGGGATTTAGACATTTTTGGAGAGGCGTATTCTTAATTGTATTGTTGCAGCATTCTTGCTGTTTCAGACTATACTCAATTGATTAAAAGCCTGATTCAACTGTGTATATCTTGGTTCCACAGGGGTTTTTATGTCTGAAAATGCAAGCCGCTTGCATTACACACAAAGAGATTTCTTAGTGTGTGAAACAAAGAAGTTTGTGTGGAACAGTAGCTAATTTCATGCTTGAAATGACGCAGTTAAGAAGAAAGGCAATACAGATTTACAAAGATACAGATTATCTCCCATTACACTCCTTGCTAACCTTGGAAATACCCGCTGACAATCCTAACATAACACAGTTTCTTTCGTTTCTCACTTGAAACTGGAAACATCTTGTTCCCTTGGTTTTCTGATGAAAAGGTTCTCAACAGTACAAGAAAAGAATTGTGCGGCACAGCAATCACCTGATCGGAGCATAAACTGGCAACTGCTATAGAGTGTGACTCACTCCAGCAGTGGGACAGCAGGAATATGGCATGAGTCTTTTTAATGTATTCGCGATCCTCAAAGAGAGCCCAGTGAACACAGGCACATATTGTCCCCTTCGGAGCAGAGCCTTGATAAGGGACAATTGTAAACAGGCTCTGTGTGGGACCCAAACACAAGCTTACTGTTGTAGCCCACCGCCACGTGGCCAGCCATGAAATCCCTCAACGTTCCCAACCCGCTGGACTGAAGTGTCGGCGACAGACCGCGGCTGAGACACGGCCCTCGCCCATTTCCTACGGTTCTGAAGCGTGCTTTTCTAATCACCTTCGAGTGTTACTAACTCAACAACAGAGAGACTTCACGAGATGCCAAAGGTGAAAGGTCAAACAGCTGGGAAAGCTATTTGAGCTTCTTCACTTTGTCATTATTATTTGAGGCATTAGTTTTATTTTGGGATAGAAAGACAAAGGACCGATATGATGCAGAATATGTGAAAAATCTGGGAGGAATTTTTTTAAAAAGATTAAGATTACTATTTCCAGGCGTTGTCTTGGAAACAACAACGGTGTTAAATTTTAAAAAAAGTTCTGTCTGTAAAATAACACTTTAGAATTCAACAGAAACAACAAAAACAATCTCAAGTTGTTCCACTTGGTGCTCCGTTCCTGTGTATGTGTACAGTATTCCTCTGAGAAAGGGTGACTGTCAGTGTTCTGTGGTGCAAAAAAATAATGTTGGTGAGGAGATAAAGCTTCTGCCACCTGGTCTCTGAAGAAATGTAATGTGCTGCATGCTTAATGTGGCCCTTCACTCACACGCTTTGAGCACATAAGCACAGCTCTCTCGGTGCCTGGGATCGCAAAGCCTCTTCAAAAGGGGGAAAAATATTACGTTATATTCATTTGCTTTACAGGCACCTTTATCAGTGCCAAATTACAGCAAACACTTTACACATTATCCATGAGAGAGAGGGGGGGGGGGATTGGGAGGGAGAGATTGAGAAATCTACAAAAGGAATGTGAATAATTCTGGTTCACCTCGATTCATATGGGTTCAATTCCCTCACATTTCTGGAATAATAAAAACCAGGACGGGAGGAAATATTCTGTGCTCTTTGTCTGAATGCACTGAAACTGTAATCAAGGCAATCATGTAACTGGTGGCGTTCACGGGTAATCGCCCCATTTTTCAGGGGAGCCAAGTACACAATGCATACGGAGACAGATAGCTGGAAACAGTGCCCCCACTCTACATAAAAAATCTCTCAAATAGCTCTCATATGCATACAGGACAAGTTTTAAGCCTTTACTGAAACACGATAGCAGTCCCATTCCAAACATAGTTCCATCATTTCTGGCCATTTACACACGTGCTTCTTTGTCACGTGTGTGTGTGGTGAACTCCAGCACTGACCTGACACTGGCCATTTCAGACATAGCTGTATTCACCAAAACAGGAGGCAAAGGCTGCAGTAATGTGGCTGCGGCTCTTCGTGTTCGGGTGCCCCCTCTTTGGTTCTCCGACAAACGAAGGCCCCACTCTTATTTATTCAGCAGCGGACTGTGTGGACAGAGGCCAGCCGCTCTTCCTTACACGAACCTGTTTGAACAGCAGTGCCTGGGTCGTAAGCTCAGGAATGTCTGTCAGAAGGCGAGACACCCTGACAAAGCAACACAAAAGAGTGCCTCAGCAGAAAGTCCACATCCCCGACCATTACTGAACAAAATGGAGTACGAGGAACACAGAGGGAAAACAGAAAGAAAAAAATCTCATTCTTAGGAATTGTGTGGAAGTTACTGAAATTTCTTGCAATTCCCCAACAAAATAATGCATCTTTGCTTTAATAACTAGTGAATAACTAGAAGGTGATTCTGAATTCTGTATTTACAATCTATTATCCGTGCAGCTTTATTTGTACCGATAAATGTTTCATTTCTGAACACAGCATAAGCATGCAGTGAGGTAGATGTATATAACGCCACGATCTGACCAAGAAAAAGAAAGACAATTCTCTCGTGTGTATTCTGTGTTGAGCACTGTTCTTTGCTGCCATACGGTGAGAACAGTTAATCCTGCCCAGGCAACAGGCCTCCTTCACATTTTACCATAGAAGTCAAGGAGTAACACGTGTTTACATTTACACCGTGGTGAAATCTGCAGACGCAGCCGTTTCATCTGTTCCTCATCCATCACCTCTGGGCAGCGCACACCGCCGAAGCAACAATAAACACAGCGATCCCCCGGCTGGTGCGAGAAGCTGCGCGGTCGCGCGAGTGATCGAGCACCGGGGCTGCGTGCGCGCTATCGCTAACAGCACGCGTGATCGAGTGCCTTCGCGTGCGTGCGCGTGTGCATTAATGCTAACCGCGCGAGTGATTGAGCGCCTTAGCGCGCGCGCGATAATGTTAACAGGTCCCCGCAGGGCATTACGCCTTCTTGGCACGTGGCCCGTACATCTCCGTGTTCTACAAACTTAATTCAGAAAAAGAAAAAAAAAAAATCCTGATGGAGGCATTTCTTCACCTGGGAGATGTAAGGCAGAAAGTCATTTGTGACAACGGTGATGCGTAATTGGTCCACTCCAGCTGTTTTACACCTCTCCTGGGACAGGGAATAACTGCTTGCAGCAATGTGTGGGGTTTGTCAAAGCAGCGAACGTCTTAAAGAGACGTGATGCAGGAAAGGAGGCGAGGTAAAGATCCACCACAAAAAGCACCGGGAGAATTGAGGCAGGGTAGCAACCACACTACCACCGGAATCGGAATGGTCACATATGGCAACTTAGCAACCACAACCAGAAAGCCACAGCATAGGACATCCTGTTGCTATGGTGAGCCTGGAGTGTTGGGGTGAGGAGCCCCCCCCCCTCCAATGGAGCCGTCTTAAAGACACTTAAAGTCATTTTGTGTGGACCGCTGTAACCAATTCCAGCACATTCTCTTTCCAGGCCTGGTTCATATCTACGCTTTGCGTTCAGGGTTATGATTTGGGTTAGCCTATTTTAAGGCATAATTTGAACCAGAGGGCTGAAATGTCATTCTTGAGTGTTCCCCATCACTCACACACACTCGCTCACTCCCCGCCTGGGCTCTCTGGTTGCGCGGATGACACGGCAGGGGTCAGGGGTGAGGGGAGGGACGGGAGGGGGGGGGGGGGCGCAGCTGGCCCCCTTGACTCTCCCATGGAAATGTGAAGCAGCTGAGCCACGCTGGGTCTGCTCCGGCCGATAACACTGCCCCTTTTGTCTGTCCGCAGTCCTCCCGCTACACCGCTCTCCCACCGTCTCATTCCTCATCCCTCACTTTCTCTCAACCTCCACTCCCATCTCTCACTCCCCTATCACTCAGGCCACGGAGATAACCCCTGCTTAAAGCTCTCACGCTCTCGTACATATACACACGCACATGCGCGCACACGCACACACACACACACACACACACACGCACACATACACACACGCACACATACACACAAACTCAAACATTCACATAAATACTCTCGTACACACACACACGCATGCACACAGACAACCACCCAGACACCCATCCACACACACATAAATTAGACACAGCTGCAATTCCCATCACAAGGGCTGATACTGAAGTATAAAATGTTTGAGCCCACATCGAAATGCAGACGTCACAGGTCAGAAACTGAATGTGACTCAAACGGAAAAAGCAAACCATATTGCAGTGAAGCAGTCTTATCTGAGTGTCAAACAAAAGTAAAGTCAAAAACAGGGCAGGAGAGCTCTGCCCAGTCTGTCCACAGGACAGCCTGCCCTGGCCATCTACAAGAGGGCTGCCCGGCCGTCCCCTTTACAGGACAGTAGGACTGAAGGAGGAAACAGGAGGCAGGATGCAAACAGGCACAGGGATACAAATCACATTCGTCCAGCTGTAACAATACACCTGTATTACAGGCAGATAACTTGTGATAAAGCCGGGATCCTGGACAACTTCTAGATCCTGGAAGGCTGAAGTAATTGGACAGCAGTACTGACTCTCAAGTGCGCCACCCCCCACCCCCCAAAAAAAATAAAAAAGTAAAATTACACACACACACACACAAGCAAGAATGTGTAAAAACAATTGTGCCTGGTGAAAACAATATGGCAGCCGTTTACATCCCTCGACCAAAACAGCCAAATATATGATACAGACAAGACAGCGGTAGCTTTTGTGTAAATTTAGATAACCCTGTTTCAAGAGTATTTCCACAAAGGTACAATATATACAATCCAAATAATCAAGAATGACCCATAGTTCACATATTCTAGTACATTTCATATCACAATAGGCACCACCTCTTCGTACCTGTGTAACAATCTCAGTGATCCATATAAACACAGCAATGGGGCTGTCATGAGGCTGGGAACCCCACAGTTAAGGATTGTTAAATAGGGCTCAGCAAATCTTTTATTTGTCCCATTTCTTGACCTTTCGGGGAATTCCAAAATGTGAATTCCAGCGTGGACCATACAGTGAAGACAATGGTCGGACAAATCTGGCAATGTACACTTTCTTGCAAATGAGCGGGTTTGTAAAAACCTAAATTCCTCCCAAAATAGTGACCCCTGGCACCCACAGCCAGTCCTAAACATAGTGCCTCTGGGAAAATGCACTATTCCAAATGTTTTGAAAAACCGGCCAGGGGAGAGAAAAAAAAACATAAAGGCATCTAATCTGGATTTAGATGGTAAACTACAAGAATTAACAGCAGAGGTTCAGCTCCTTTTAATTACCTTTTCTACTTCCAGCTGATTTAAACCTGGAAAGCAGGTTTGTTCAAATAAATGATTTAAATTAAAAAATCAAGAGCGGAGCGAAAATGAAGACTGGCAGAGAGCAGGGTAATCCATTTGTGAAGTAATTGAGAAGGGCACCCTCACTCAGCAGTCAGGACAGCGTTGGGGCTGTCTCCTGCATCGGCCTGGTCCGGTGAATTGTAAGCAAGTGTATCACTTCTCTGGCTCCCTCCCTGTTACCTGCCAGGCCCTCACTTAGGGAACCTGCATGGTGCTCAGTGCTGGTGACAACATAATAAAAAACCAACAGGAGCGCTAGACAATTTAAAAAGAAGAACACGAATATAAATATAAGGCTGATAAAGCAAAATTTCATAGGAGAAGAATATGGGCCACGGGGCCTGTTTTGCAATTATTTCTAAGAACAGAGCCAGAAGCCGTGTGTGCGGTAATTCCACGAGAGGTAATTAGGAGCGCTTCTTCGCGTGTAAATATAAACGCTGACTGCATTCGTCAGAACGGTAGCGGATCCGAGCTCCACGCAGCGACAGCCTGCTTCGCGGCGGTGAATCACCTTCGCGCTCCGCACCAGCCTCCTCCTCCTCCTCACCACACGGCACGCGGTCCGGAACACACGGGGGCCGAACGACTTCCTGCCTGCCTCGCACACCGAAGCGGGAGACCGGAAAGGGAGAGCCTGCCAAAGAGCTTCCTGAGAGCCGCGCGTGTATTTATAGGCCGGGGCAGGGGTGTCGCTGGCAGATTGCAAACAGGGATTCGGGACCGAGCGGGGCACGAGGTTTTTTACGTAGACAAATGGGAGAATAAAGACCACTCTGTATGCTATCCATTTTGAGTGGGCATGATTCAGTTAAACCGGGAGATAACCTTTAAAATGGAGACGTTAACATAGACAATATTAAATAGTACTTCAAATGCCATTACTGAGCGTGAGCTCGAGGTATAACGTGTATGTGTGTGCGTGTGTGTAAGGCGGGGCGGGGGGGGGGGGCAGGGTATGCATCTATATGCATTAGTCATGGGTTGGTTTCCAGTTTCACGGTATACTGTACTACGGTATACCACGGTTCCGAAACCACTGAAATTTCCCCTCATACCTTTCCAATGGAATGAGCTTTTTTTAAAAACAAGACCAGGTCTAAACCTAGTGTATGGCTGGACCTAACACGCGTGTTCCGGCAGACCAATGGTGTAACTTCATAACTCGGCCGACCAATGGTGTAATTTCATCACTCACTCAGTCACTCACTCAGTCACAGACATTCGCGTTTGTAGGGCTGGCCCTGCTGTTGCGGTCCAGCCAATAAGTATTCACAAAGTGGTACTAGACCTTACTCATAATATTTACCACAGACATGGGATGGTGCTCTGACTCCACAATTTTCAACCAATGCGATTTATAATGACTATCTTATGGAGTGATTTCCTGGACAAAATATTTTAAAAACGAAACCTGCGGTAATTTCGCATGGATCCAGTAAGCAGGAAGCTTTGTTTATCATGGCAGAAAACATGAACACTTGAATTCCCCCCCCCCCCCCCAATCAAAAAAGACAAAGTCAGAGAATATTTTAGCCCCTAGATTTAAATGCAGGTGGAAACAGCTTAATGGAGGAACACAACCAGGACTGAAAGTGAGCTCTTTGCGGCATGTCTCCAAACCTTAACTAGACAGGTTAAATTACACAAACTGGTGAGAGACTTAATTTACTTAAATTTTAATTGAAGATGTTTATTTAGCATTTTCTATATGTAAATTATGTTCACTAATGTTCCTGATATTTGAATATATTTATTTTGTTCATTAAAAAAAAAAAAATTATGTGTAAGATTAATTTTTTGTTAACCTAGTGATTTTACAATAGCACATTTTAGAAGTGTGTAATACCAAGATACCATGAAACCGTGGTATTTTTGGCTAAGGTTATATCACACCGTCAAAATCTCACACAGGCCCATGCCTAGTGTGCATGTGTGAGTAATTTCTCTGATTACACAGTGTAATGAGAATGCGATAAGCTTTAATCAGTGCAGCATGGATAACCGGGTTGGATAAGTGTAGCTTTGTGCTGCTGGCATGCGGAGCAATGCCTTCGCACCGTGAGACTGTAAATCCTGACAGGAGTCCTGAGCCCGAGCACAACCCTTTCATCCTCCCAATAAGGAAACTCCGGGCCCTGTGAAATGCACCTGACTGCTTCATTCTCCTTAATCTGATTACCGAAAGCCAAAAGTCACCAAGATTTTCTCCACTCTCCCCCCCCCCCCCTTTTAGTACTCAAGATGAAAAACAAGAGCCTGAGAGCCGCTTTCTAATGACAGTGAGAAGGAAAGGAGTTGACAGGGAATAAAGTGCAGTTGCATTTTTAAACAAAGAACAAAAAAGTAAAAGGTTACTACGCCATATGTAGGCTATATTGAACTTATTCTTCTTTTTAATAATTATTTCAGCCGCGCAACATAAAGAGCACACAGCAATGTGCCGCTCTCTCAAGTTAATTAAGGCAGCGGGATTATTCAGAAGATTTTTTTTTTTTCCTTTTACAATCAGTAAGTGCGCTGTCCACAGGCAGTCTAGAAGTCTATTAAAATTAAGCAGTCTCCAATACTCCCTCTTTAATTGTCAAGTGTAATGAGAGCAAGCAACTTAGAAAGCCAGCCAGCAGATAGAGGGATCAAATGAGGACATATTTCACTGTCTAATCCAGCCACACTGTCTATCAGTTCACACGCGCACACCCACTGAGCTACCCATCCACCATTTCTACCCTATTCAGAGAAAAAACCTTTCAGCAGGAGTATGTGTGTGTGTGTGTGTGTGTGTATGCGTGACTGCATGGGTGTGTTCACAAGCACTGTGATGAGCAATTATTTGAAGCAAATGAGTCGCATAATTGTATGATGGTAGTACAAAGTCTTGCTAGAGATTGAGTGCAGGGGGTAGGGGTCGGGGTGGGGTTGGGTGGGGGGGGGGGTTCCACTTTACAAAATGATGGCCTTGATGCATCGACAGGCTTCTAGAAAACTGCTTTGCTTCCCTGATAATGACCTTCCAGGGCTCAAAACCCAAAGAAAGCTTACTGTAGGCATTCCTCACCAGAGCCACTAGAAGGGAAGTCCTGGCTGCAGTCAAAGAAACAATCTATAAAAGGACTGAGGCCTATTCATCAAAGATTGGTGCATGGGGTCAATCATTAACTAAGCACTAACGTGTTTCTACTGTGCATTGGTGACTTCAGACACACAACTGCTGATCGAAGGAAAAAACTGTACAGTGAAAAAAGATGCAACACCCAGACAGAGAGATCTTAAAGTGAAATCCAGAACTAAACATAACAAGAGCAAAAAAAAAGAGAAAGAAAATCAATTCCTTGAAGAGGCCTTGAGAAAAAGGTGCAATTATGCCGAGTGCGTTTTGTTTACGCAGCAGGGAGCAAACTGAAATTTGCATTTCGTTTTTTCTCCAGGACCCGGTAAATGAAGGTGTCATGACTTTGGGATCTGGCAGGAATTACCCGTTCCACACCCCTTCTTTCTCAGATGCTCTGACAGCAGGAGGAGCCAGCTGAACTCCTGCTAACTGCACTCTGCTTACTCCTCCACTGCCTCCACAGTAAATATGACCTTAAAGAGAAGAACAGGCTCAGAAATTAGAATTAATTTAAAATTAGGGAAATGAGTCCACACTTTCAGCATTATAAAGCAACGGTACATGATTATACGCAACAGCTAAGTGAACGCAATGACAAGTCAGCTAAAGACAATGACTGGCACCCCATCTTCAAAGGCAGCTGCTTCAAATGTTGTTCTCAAGCAATAGATGAGTCCTTTGCTCCCAAGGCAAGGAGATACAAGGTAAACCAAAACCAACACGCTATTAAATGAAAATTTACAGCTAAATAGATACGGAATTGTTGCAATAGTGGGGGGTCGGGCCATAACTCCAGAAGACTATGGCATGATTGTTTTAATGTGATGAGCAATACGTAAGCCAGACTCTTACATGATATTTCCCTTTAGATTTGAATGTAGCCTAACTGCTGTTGCATCACCAACATATGAATGCAGGAACACGCACACGAGTGGGCAGCTTGCACAGCATGGCATTGAGCAGCGTTATTACGCTGCTCTGTGGAGGATGCTGAGCATTTTGGGTTAAAAAAGGAGCTTCAGTAGAAACAGAAAAAAGGGAATTGAATGTGAGCTACGGGGGATTAGAGCCACTCTTGATGGTGTACTTTCATCTATCATGGCTGATTAATGAGGAAAAAACATGTCCCATCATTCATATCTACAAAACCCTACTGCTGAAACACAAGCCATTAATCACTCAGCCTATAGGATACCTACAGGCAGTAGAGCAGCATACTGTAATTCAGAGTTGATTAGACCATATCAGAGTTGAGGAGCGAGAGCAGAGGCTGTCATCTCTCCCTACTTTACATTCTCTGCCTCTTTTTTTCTCCTGTTTTGGACTTTCTTCTTTACTCCATTCCCTGTTAGCTGTATGCTCCCTAGTCTGCAGGCCTCAGAATCCCCACACTCTCCCAAGTGTACCACAGCGGACAGCCAGCCCTGCACCCACTCATACACACTTTCACCCATGAATAGGTCAAGCACAAGCAGTCATGTAAGCAATTGATCCATACTGGATTAGATCAAGTGTGACCATTGCCTTGTTATGGCGTAATTCCATAATAATTGAGAGCATAAACAAAGCAGACCTATTGCTACACTGGATTAGCAAAGGGAGACGTCTGGTTTTATCTTTTCAAAGTGAATCATGTCAGTAGATGCTCAGAACTGGCATCTTCCATATCTCCAAACCTGACCCCGAGTGATTGAGTTCCTACCCACTATTAAGACAAGTGGAGTAGCAGAAGTGGGTGAGGGCAGGGTCACCTCAGCCATTTTAACAATACAGATCATGTCGCGCCCTGGGCCAGCCTCACACATGCAGTCTCACACATTGGTGGTGGGTGAGGTGAGTTCCCCTTCACTGTAAAGCACTTTGAGCATTTGGAAAAGTGCTATATAAATGTAATTATTATTATTATTATTATTATTATTATTATTAATAATAATAATAATAATAATAATAATAACAGTCACCCAAAAATGTCTGAGACCCAATTGTCTGAGATCCCTTATGGCTCACCAGGTAGCAAGTGTTCCTTTTTAAACTGCCTTTTAGGGACTTTTCCAGGTAACACTTAATTTTGGAAAAGAACCAACTTACTACTGGCAATTACAAAAGAATTGGATGTGACAGTGTTTTTCGAGTCACTCCCCACCCCCTGGAGAACAGGCTTTCTGCTCTTGATGCTTTCTTATGCTCCTAAAATGGCTGGAGCCACAGGAGTAATTTAGACTCAGGCCAACCCACATGCATTAAATCTAAGCTTGGTGGTGGTGAGATGTGGTGACGAGAGACTGATCTGAGTAACAGTGCAGAAGCCCTATACAGCCTTATGTTCAATGTAAAACAAAATAGGCACACAAAACATTGTGATGTAAACTGTTTGTTGCGACTCTCTGTTTATCCACACAATGGGAATCACATGAGGGACTGTGGGGCTCACTATAAATTTATTATGTACATTTATATGAGCAATATGAAAGAAACTGATTGGTATCCTGCCCAGCGTTAAATCGCAATAAACTATTAACTCAAACTACTACGTGCATGTACAGTGCACATATTCTATACGAAAGTTAAAAGATTGGCAAATAGCAGATTATATCTTAAGCATAGATGGCCAAAATATTGGTCTCCCGCCTCTCTAAATACTAGTATTAGCATCAAGCCTTGAAAAACTCTTATCCGCCAATCCGTCAAAAAAAAAGAAAGAATTTGTATGTGTCACCATAAAAATGCTATTAACAGAGGTTCGGGGATAAAAACAGCAACACTTGTTTCATTACTAATTCGCTTTATTAAATCAGGTATAATTTAGAAAATAAATAATATTTACTGACCTTATTTAGATTTAAATGCTTTGTTTATATTTTGTATTACTGCAATAAAAATAGTAATTAAAAACTAGGGAAACAATCCTCACTTAGGACAAACAGAAAATTACACTGTGTTAGTAATCATCCACTAACCAAACATTTGTGGATATGCTTCAATTAAGCTTGAGCATGTCCACAAAATGTCCGTTCTCTAACAATGTCCCCTGCACGAGACATTTGCCATCTTAGAGAAATGAAGTCAGTGTTGCCTCTTTCTCTCGTGGGAGGGGCACTGGAGTAAACAATGCCTGGCAATGGCTGCTCACTATAGCCACAGCTGACAGCTCTCACTCGCTCCACTCCACTTGTTTACAGTGCAAATAATTGATAGATGCATGGAAAATCTCAATTAGGGTTGGGCATTATCCAGATTTTTACACCGTTACACCATCAGTGAAAAATACCACAGGAGTAAGGCATACTGTTTTAATGGTTAAAAAATGGGATATTAACACATTTGTTGTTCTGCAAACTGTTCATAATTCTCAGAATTTTCATACACATCTCATTTTAATTGACGGTTCACTCTTGCAACCGTGCAGTGGATTTCATACAAAGTGAAGGCGCTGATGATATGCTTGTTAATTGTTGCATGGCAGTTTTATGGTGAGATTCCCTGGCAGCATATCACTTCACATACTGTTCCCCTCCGTGGCAAATGGAGAAAGATTTGTACTTGCCTCTCCGCGCATCGCCTGGCACAGACTTCCCCCAGGTGTAGGATATAAATTCCCTTCCTGGTTATATACTGCAGCTGCAGGATTGTTTCTTTTTAGCTCCGTCCATTTTCCTTACCAAAATATATCCATGTAGAAAGCCAGCTACATCAGCGTTCTAGCTGACAATTTACCAGATTGGGCTGCTCGATCGGCATATTGTAGCTACAGAGTAGCGCTGTTTCCATAGAAATTCCGCTCACAACACGAGGGGGTGTCAGTGCCTCGGTGTAATGATTTAAACGGATATAGATGCTTACAACACTGCTTGGCAACACTGAATGAGTCACTTGATTCTTGTTCACTAACTTTCACATCAGAAGGCAGTTCTAACAGTTATAGAGCCGTTACATCATTGAACACTTGCTGTGCTTGGAAACAGCATTCAGTGCTACAGCTTGCTCTAAATATCTAACTAGGAAACTAATTTCAAGCAATGGTATACAAAAGGCTACAGTGGAAATCATTAGCCATATGCTAAATAAGGAGTTGCAGAGCTTATAACCAAGACTCAGACAGGTAGTTAGCCAACTACTGCAGTGGACAACGGATGTGGTAAATAAATAACATTGTAATAACAGCATGTTCTTATGGTGAGCTTAACTGTGCTCTTCTCCACTTAGGCCTATTTGTTTCATTAAATCACCAAACTTCCAAAAGGAAGAAGAGATCAAGAGGTATATGCATAAAAAATAATAGCTGTATGGTTGACTAGTGACATCTTGAACTCCATAAAAGCAAAAAATAAGACAAACTTTACAGCAGCCTTTTCACCTCTTCTCAAGTTAAAAAACACCCTATAAAAACCCTACAAAAACAGTATATGCATTCTACAGACTTTGACGATGATCTTCAAATGTAGTCAGGACAAATCCCTATAATCTCCCAAGCTAAGGCTTACTTAAGTCAACTATGCTGTGCCTCTCTCTGTCCTTAAGAATCAGATGGCAGACTCTGTGGAACTTCAGAAAAACAAAGTGAAGCGCATCGCAAGGCCTCAATCAATCAGTTTTACTGCTCTACACTCTCCAAGAGCACAATGTAAGTCTCTTTACAGCAAAATCTGTTTCCATGCAGCTCTCTCTAAAGACACACACTGAGCAAGACTGTATTGTGATTTACAATGCAGAGGCCTTTCCATTAGCCTACTGCCAAAACAGGCTCTGCTTTAAAAATACATAATACCCACAATGCAAACCAAAGCTGGGACAAAAAGCAAAGCTGCAATGAGGGAGCTGTCCATCTCTTTTTTTCCAGATATTTCTGAAATTCAAGATTGCTACGTGCAACACAGGAGATGCACTGTAACAGCATCCCTCTGGGGCAGACATTTCCATATCACAATCGGGTCTTTAAAGAAAAAAACTATTTTCTGACAGAATCCATGCCAATGTTTTCCAAATGGACAAATTTATGTGCAGAAAACGAATTGTAAGTTATGAAGAAAAAACATGTAGCAATGATGCTGTCATTTAATTCCAAACATTTTACAACTTGTCTTGTCTTTCAAGAAGTATATTCTTGTATTTTCACAAGACAATACACTGTATTATTTTAATTCCCTTCCGGAACTAGTATTCTGTAATACATTTTGACAGATGCACTTAGATATTTGGACATTCTGTTATTTGGATCAAAATACATTTTCATGCATGTTTGCCCATCTCTTTGTGTGATACATCAGAAAATCAGCAGGGGACTAAAAAATTGAGTATACAGGGCTTCCAGATGTCCTTATCTGCTCTCTACATTATAATTGACCTCCCTTAAGTCAGATGTTCAAATACATAATCACATTCTTATTTGCATTGCAAATGCCTTCCTTACAATCTCCATCTACCTCCTGCTCCTTGTTTCTGCGTCTTCTTCAGCAAGAGGCAGCTGTGGAGTGGCAGAGAGGAAGTTGTGGTGGAAGAGGGGACATTTGGGGCAGCACAAGTGAAGTTACAGGGCAGAGGAGAAGTTTGGGGCAGAAGAAAGGAAGTTTCATGGGGCAGGGAGGAAGTTTGGGGTGGCACAGGGATGGATTGACAGAAAACTCTTGGGGTGACAGAGGATGTCTGGGGTAGCAGAGGGAAAGTTTGGTGTGACAGAGAGTACGTTTGGGGTGACATAGACTATGTTTGGGGAGACAGTGAGGAAAGTTTGGTGTGACAAGAGAGGACATTTGGGGTGACAAAGACAATGTTTGGGATGACAGAGAGGATGTTTGGGGTGACACTGAGGAAAGTTTGGAGCGACGAAGAGGACATTTGGGGTGGCAGACAGGATGTTTGGGGTGACAGGGAGGATGTTTGGGGTGACAAAGACAATGTTTGGGGTGACACCGAGGAAAGTTTGGTGTGATGGAGAAGAAGTTTGGGGTGACAGAGACAATGTTTTGGGTGACAGGGAGGATGTTTGGTATGGCAGGGAGGGTGCTTGCAATGGCAGAGGGGAAGATCTGGGGCATCAGAGGGGAAGTGTGGTATGTAAAAGGACTCACTTGAAGCTGCAGTTCTTAACGGTTGCAATGTTGTGAAATCATCTTTAAAATAAAAACACCTGTTGACCCCGCCCGCAGAGAAAGAGACACACACTCTGCTTCTCCCCACAGCTTGTCATGAATGTGCATCAACACTTATAACTGCAACTCCTCAACAAGCAGGATTTCAGGCTGGCATAGCTAATGCTACACTAAAAATTTCAGCTCCAATTCCAGGACAAACAATAGAATCGTTCTCATTGTTGCAGAGCTTACCAATAACACAATAAGTACCACATTTTCCATTTAGATACCCAGGTCAGTAGTTAATGAAGTGATGGTTTTACAAAGTTCACAAGCTACCCAAAAGTTAGCTCTTTTCCATGATGGTTCCCAATAGCTAACGTTAGCTAAATATATTTTATACATGTAAGTTGTAAATGTTAATTTATTTTATAAATGCAAGTTGTTGAACAAGGCTACCCTCTATCCCAGACAAACAGTTATCCGATACACCAAGCCCAGGTTCGGCAGACAACTTCAGTCAGACAGGTCTGGTTGTACAACGTCCAGCAGAGTATCGAATCGGCGTTATGATAAACCCAGGGCTTTCTGACACTCTGCACAGACTGTGTATCCTTTCAGATTAACAGTACTAGCTACAGTAACTACTATTTTTCAAAGTAACTTTATGTTACGCCATTCTAATTGTACAATAGCATGCCGCTGTAAAAAAAAAAGATAGCAACTGCAGCTTTAAGATTAAATTTCTGTATTTCTGAAGAAAGTTCACTAATATATGGTAATTTTATCAGCATTGAGTAGGCTATACATGGCCACTGCACTTGAATACATTATACACTGCCTGGCCAAAAAAAAATTTGGATTTTTTTGGACAGTGCCCACTGTACAAGCCTCTGGAGGCAGCGTTATGATCTGGGGTTGCTTCAGTTGGTCAGGTCTAGGCTCAGCAATGTTATGCGGCAATAAAATGCAGCCAGCTGAGTACCTGAATGTACTGAATGACCAGGTTATCCCATCAATGGATTTTTTCTTCCCTGACAGCATGGGCATATTCCAGGACGACAAAGCCAGTCGGGCTCAAATTGTGAAAGAGTGGTTCTGGGAGCACGAGGAATCATTTTCACACATGAACTGGCCACCAGAGTCCTCACTTTAACCCCACTGAAAGTCTTTGGGATGTACTGGAGAAGGCTTTCAGACTGGTTCGACTCTCCCGTCGTTAATACAAGATCTCGGCCAAAAATAAATGCAATTCTGGAGGTAAATAAATGTTGTGATGTTGCATAAGGTTGTCGAAACAATGCCACGACGAATGCGTGCCGTTATCAAAGCTAAAGGCGGTCCAACGAAATATTAGAGTGAGCAACTTTTTTTTTGGCCAGACATTACAGAGATAAGACAATGCTTAGAACAACTTACCAGGCTCTTTAGTAGAAGTTTTACCAGTAAATATTATTTTCTTCTTATGTTCTTATGTATTACATTACACAAAGGAAATCAATCTCCATTCTTTCAGTCCCACTCACATATCCATCATGATTTTGTATCTACTTTCATCTACACTCTATTGATGAACATCTACCCCGCTCTGTCAACATCCTGGCACAGATACCAGCAATTTCTGACCCAGTAAACCCTTTTAAGCTTTTATCTTCTCAAGCCCTCCCTACAGTTACCATCCACAGGAAGATAAAGTGTAGTTTTGTCCTTTGGTTTTGTCTTATAAAAGCTTTTTCAAAGCCCACAGCCCAAAATGGGACGATGCTTCATGGTTGGGTACACCCTATCATATTATACTGATGGATATGCAGAATTATTAAAACACAGGCTACAAAATGAAAATGCATCACCTATGTATTGTTTAATACACACTATCTTTCTTTGTGATTGTTTTGGTCTGTTCTTAGAGGATCAAAACTATAAATTGTGATTATTTCATTTGACACAGAGTTGTTCATTCAGTCATATGTTTAGGTTACTTTCTCCTGTCAATTATGCTGCTGCAGTGCTTTTCTATCTTCAAAGACTGCGTGAAAACAGAAAGTTCAAAAAGTGAATCATGAGCTGAGAGCTTTTATCTGTGTCAGCCAGGACAAGCTTCTTCATTCATATTCAATCTACAAGATGCATTTTACTGTATGGCTAACACACCAATTTGCCAAATTATATCTGGGAATTTGGTAAGGACAAAAGATTTAATACATATTATACTTCAGGAACCAAGTTTTATATGGCGATCCAAATGGAAGAAGGCCAAGGATTCAAAAACATGACACTTAAAGGCTCCCTTTAACAATTCACAGTAAAATGCTGTACTCACAAGGTTTCCACCTCAAGTTAACAGAAACTGTCTGAAACATGGCAAAAACCTTCTGAAGCTCTTATCTACCTTGCCTGGTCACACTAGCCCATGGAAAGCTGTGTTGTTGGAACACAGGACATAATGACAAAATAAATGTACGTAAATTTTATCATTACACTTGTAACAGAAGTGGGATATAGCCTAATAGTGGAATTAGTGGGATGATTGGCTTTCAGATCAAAACAAAAAAAATTGAAACACAGACTAATATTAAAATCCCTGAGTGATTTCTGGTTTTTGACTTTTCATTCAAATTAAGTGCTTTCGCTGTGCAATCTTGCAATGCTACCAACAGGTGTAAATATTCTGACAAATAAAAAACACAAATGTCAGACACCTTAAGATGATTGGTTCAAGTAATTATTTTGTTGCATGTAGTTCAAGTCTGGGTCATCAGCTGCAATGTAGGCCTAATCTTTAAAAAAAAAAAAAGACCTCAGAATATATGCATTTATAGAACACTGTTTTTTTGTCCCTCCATTGTGGCTTGTTCTACGTAAAAAAATGCAGAATCCTGCGTTAATGTGACCACTGAAATAGCCCCCGCTAGGACAGATCAGAAACATTCTGTTTCATCAAAATGTCCTCTCCCACACCTTTATACCACACATTAATGACTGTGCATCTCTGCGTATGAACTGGTGAGATTTAGACGGTAGAGTATTTCTGATGTGATTTGCTTTCTATAGTAGCACAGAATGTAATGTCAGGGAAAAGCACAAGCAAAGCCTTGATATTTCTCACAAACAGTGAAGTAAACAGATAACTAATGGATCTACCCTTTAGGCTACATATTGTAAACATTGAAAATACATCGGAACAGGCCAGGACTGATACATTAGTAATGTATGAGAGAATGTAGACTGGAGAATTAAGCAACACTTACAGACCCTCCCCCCAAAAAAAGAACTCTGCCAGAGTACATTTCTCTCTGACAGAGTAAAATGCACTCTGTCACAGCTGATTTTACACCAATAGTTTTGCTGTGCTCCTCCTGATTCTAAGATATCTCTCTTAATTTTAGGAGCAGTTCCGGTTGTGTGAATGGTGGCCCGGCCGTAGGGTGATGGTTAATAGCCCCCTCCTTCCCATGGGGCCCATGTTTTCTCTCTCACATTACACACCATTACTTGCATCAGTCAATGACATCCACCCCCCCCCCCCTCTTCCCAACGCAATCACGCAATCATCATCATCCTTCAACCCACCCCCCTATCACTCCTGGCCCAATCTACCCCCTCCCCCTGCACACCAGATGTCCATCAATTTGGGATGAGAGACAGCAACAAAGGGGGGGCTTTTGAAAAGGGTCAAGCCAACCCCGATCGCCCTAAGCTCTGTCCCCACACAAAAGCCAGAGGATTAACAGCTTTTAGCACATGAAAACCCTGCTCTCTCTACAACACCCCTCTACCCCCCCCCCCCCCCCCCCCCCCCACCACCCTGGGTTCCTCCCTACTACGCCTTTCAGCATCTATAGACTGACTTTCTCCCCCTCCCCCATCCCACACACCTCCCCTCCCCCATCCCAGCCCCGGATGGCCATGTCCACGCCTGCCAGGAATGAGAAATGAGGTGGTTTCCAGCACCTGAGCCACACTATCCCCTACAGCCCTCACCCCCATTTCACTGCCAGGCAGCGAGAGACAGGCTCCACCTCAGGCATTGTGTTCCGTTCTATTTTCCAGAAGGCCTCCCTCCAGCACACCTCATAGTGTTTCCATACCCTATAATAATCTCATATTAGCTCAAACACTGAGAAATTTGGTATAATATCAAAAAGTACCCAAAAGGTGAGATTATCATGTAACCACCTTTTTTTCTGGATGATTCAAACAACCAAATATTATGAATGCCGACATTAAAAATAGAAGGGTGGGATATTCTGGTGAGATAACCTGTAAAAATGTCAATCCTATTCATGTAGCCTAACATAAATAACTTGTTCATTGACAAGTGATTTCCTGACCTGATATGAGGAAATGACAGCTGTAAATACAACAGTGAATCCTAAAAGTAGATCTCCTTCCCACCAATCTTTTCTGTGAGCCATCAACTGCTTTCATGTTATTTGAGTTGGGGGATGGGGGTGGGCATTTGATGGACGGATTTGGAGAGTTGCACATTTAAGCAATAAGGCACGAGAGGCCATTCTATATTGTGAATATAGTCACAGCTAAAGGGCGTTGTTAGGCATGACGTGAAGTGCCTCCAAACCCTTTAGCCTTGACTATATTCACAATTTAGCACAGTCTCTCGTGCCTTATTGTTTTTATAAAATGGCGGTAATATCAATAACATTATAGCCAAATAAAAAAGACAGCAATGTTCAAGCAATCATTTATTGAAAAAAAAATACAATAACATTCTTCCGCCAAGCAATATAGTTCTATAACAACATTACTGAATGGTTGCCAAGCAACACAACACAGTGGAAATATTAACACAAGTTAGCTAGCATTGGCTGCCTACCACCACACGTTTCAGTGATTAGAGTATCTATATAGCTAACTTAGCAAAGCTATGTTAGATATGCGGACTGCTTTCTATGCAATTATTGGAAACATTTTAATGTGAGTCAGATCACTCCCTGGATGTGGAGCCTAATGTAATCTTTTCTGCGGTGACTGAAAACAGAGGGAATATTAACCAACATTTAGCTAGGTATTAAAAAAAATATGAGTAAATTAATTGATGGGCTGGTGTATTTAATCACTTTAGTCCATCACAAAAATGACTTTTTGCCATTAACAGAACATTGTTAGAAGCAAGGCATGCTCAAATTGCATTGCTAAAATTAGTTGGATTTAGTACATGTTGTAGCCTACATTGCAAGGTTTGAGTCTTTGATGGAGTGTCTGTTGCCACTGACAAGTTAAACATTACCGTAGCTAGACAAGAAGAGGCAAGCAGCATCAAGACTGTTGACAGGACCCGTCAAGTACTTGGATTACAATAGCTGACTGCACGCTGCGTTATAATTATCATCCAAAACTGCCGAAAAAAATCACAGAAAGCACTAAACACAGGGAACTTCCAAAAGAAAGTTCAAAGATCATGGAATCCATGCCGCATGCTACTTCTGTGACAAACATCCAGCCACAGAAATAATTACTCTCAAGAAAAACCAAAGGATAACCTAGAACTTCCCACACATCGTTCCCATTCCATCCCGGCAATAGTCAAGCTCCTTGCAACAGTACACTCTTGCATCTGGTGTAATTCAATCGACAATTGTCGCCACAGCTGGAATATCACTGTCCACATTTTTTTTGCACTGTCCATAGCGAGAGATATGCTATTATGGCACACCAGCATATAGGCCTACATTAATTTCCCTGCATCCAATGAACATATTCAAAGCACTAAACAGGAGTTTTTTTTTGTTTTGTTTTTTTTTTTAACTGTGCCATTTAGGCACTGCTTCATACACAAAATGTGATTAGTAGGCAGTCCCATTCACTGATGGTGTAATTAGCTGTAGCCTTAGTAAATAAGATGTTAATTTCACGCAGACTGTGAATGGACCAATATACCCTCGTCAGGCTGCAATTTTGCTGCAAGTTTTATGTATGAACATCTGGCCCTCAGTATTTTGTTTAAAGGTGCAACAGCAGCAATACATCTTTGAATTTAAATTTCAGCCCTTTTGATAAAAGTCCAGTTTCCAAACTGTTATTCCATACTGCTACTGGAAGCCCACCAGTCTGATTCAGCTCTTCAAATCAGCCTTGTCCAGGGACTGAACTAAGCAGTGACACTGCTATAAAACAATAATGCTTAATCAAGCATAAATGAAGAAAGACATAAACAGCACAGTGCCAACCTACAGGAATGCCCATATCCTGAAAAAAGTGCCGTATCAACTACTTGACCACGTTTTAAATGGAAATTTTTAATTTAAACTTGTATTACCACAAAAACACATAAGAATTTTGTCTGTGTGATTCACTAGGTCACATAAACCAGCTGGTCGAGCGTAATAGGAAAATAAATAGACCAGCAGCAGCTTGCAGACGTGACCCCAAGCAGTACAAAAGGGGCAGCGACCTCGTCCCAAACCTCGTAAAGGTGCTAAGTTGGGCGAAGGGTGGAGTGCCTTTATGAAAGACCAGGGATGTCACGATGGCCCGAAGGGAGGCACATCAATCTCAGAGCACCAGCTGGTACTTACACTTTACAGCCTGAGCCAAGGGGGCAGGGGAGGGGACATGAGCGAAAACAGCTGAGCTTGTCCAAGCCGGGCGTTAATTAAACAACTCGGAGAAGCCACTCTGCTTTAACTGTGAACTGCGCTATCAGTAAACACAAATCGGGATGTAGCCTAAGAGTTTCTTGTTTTCTACATCAAGGTGAAAAAAGTTATCAAATTCTGCATGTATGGCATTAGAAAATAGCCGAAGCGTATCAATCACGGGTTGAAATTTCAACTCATGAAAAGCGGCAGAAGGGTTTCATAGCTGTGATCTAGATCGATGTAGCAACAGTCTCTGTCTCTGAGCTGTTTGAGTGGCTTCATACACCTGACCATCAAATTGTACCACAAAAAAGTTCCAAATTGTACTCTGCTTGCTCGATGCAACAGTTTGAAAGACAGGAGGGTTGGTGGTTCATTCACCAACCACAGCACATTCTGCACTGTGATCTGGCGGTTGGTTTACCCAAGAATCACATTTCCATGTTTTTCGTCAACCATTGTGGGTGAAACAAATCAATTAGTTAGGCTACTACTTTCTACTATTTTCCTGGTTTAATGGAGTGTCATCATCACCCTTCAGGCCACCAAAGAGACAGGGATTTGAATGGATGCTGGCATTTAGGCTACACTGTAATGATGATATCAGTTCACACATGACAGGGAGCGATAAATTTCCCCCCACAACCTCATGTTTACAAACTGTTATGCATGGTTTTCATGTTGTTGTGGGCATGAGATAAAGAAATTCATTAAGGTACACTGTATTTTCAGTCAAGACATTGCAGAGAAAAAGTACATTTGTAAATTTGTATACTTTAGCTGAAATATGATACAAGCTGCGGGGGGAAAGCTTGTTAGCAACACAGGTGCTAACAGCACATCAGGAACGATTTGTTGTGATGCAGAGAACAACGACGGAAATGAAAAATTTTAAGACAGATAAAGATCTTTTAAAACAGCATTTACAAGAGTACCTCACTCACAGGCCCACTCAGAGGCCCTACGAATCAATTCCAACAGCACATATACAGCCGACTGCTGCAAAAAGATAAATATGGCATTGCAAGACAAAATATTCTCCCAGCTAAATCTGCAAACCTTAGACAGGGCTCTAGACTAGGTGACTAACGTGACTGAAGATATAAAAAAACAACAACAGAAAAGTTTGTGCTAGTCAGGAGCATCTCAAAACAACGCATCAATTTATGATTTATGCCGGAGTGCTAAATAAGGATAAAGAATTCCAGCTACACTTGTATGCTTGGGATTGAATGGAAGAAAGTCATTCTTTATTGTTAAAGGGATGTGACTTTCTTCCATTCAAGTCCAAGTGTAGCAGAGTTTAAATCTTCATTGCTGCTGCAGTCTACTCCATACACCTTGGCAGTTAGAAGACTGACACCAGGGCTCTCCATTTTTCTGTTTGCCCGGGCATTACAGAAAGTTATAGCTCCTCATGAAATTCTGCTGCATTAGCTATAGGCGCAAAAAAAGGCCTAAATACTCCAAGCAGCACAGCGCTTCAAACCCTGTGTGTACCCTGCTCTGACAGAGAAAGATTTTGGCTTTTCAAATTCCTACTGAGATTTTTCAATCAACTTGGAAGTTGTTTTGATACATTTCGGACTTCAGTGTTTCAAACCCCTAAACTGGCTGAAGCTTAGACAAGGTTTTGAAACTCTTTATTTTAAAAGTACAATAGATTAAGTCCCTTAAGTCCTCTGAAATCCTCTCATTAGATACAGCATTACAAGATGAAGACTAGAAAATAGAAGTCTAATGATTCCTAGAGTATAATAAAACAACAGGGAGAGGTGGGTTTTGCCCATTTAAACCTGTTAACAAAAAAGTTCTTTTTTGAGTGGGTCAATTAAATTTGTTTCCTATAATGGATCAAATGTATAACTGTAAAAAATGAAATCATACAAATTATATTTAGCAGAATCTAGAATGCTTTTATTTCATTAACCAACACTGATTTCACATTAGTCATAATAATTTCAACTATGTACCCTCAAACGTATGGGAACATTTCTGATGTATATGTTTGATACAATTTTTAAATAATCGTTTAACTGAACTCTCAAATTACCGCTGTCCACAAAAGTAGAAAAAAGAAAGAAAGTATAGCCAACTGACTCTTCATCTTTGGTTAAAAGTGCACTCTGGCAAGCAATTAGCTATGTCAAATTGAGCGACGATTACATTTGGACAGGTCTTGCATGTAGCCTACAGTTTTTATTTATCACTAATCGTGTATTTTGCAAAGTTTAAACAAATTTAGTAAAGGCCAGCATTGTCTCCAAATTTATCTTTGTTATGTTTAAGTAGCCTGATCGGCATTCGTCCAGCATAGGTGACATTGATTAATTGGTTTGCATTCTTTATGTCTAAATAAATTCTGGAATGGTAACGCAGTGAATAATGTTGCCTATAGGGGGGGAGGGGGAAAACACGCACAGACATAAATAAAATCTTTTTAAATTCAATTCAGTAAGGGAAGAAAATACTGTTTACTGACGACGGGCTTTGTGGACAGAGAATGAGCTTTATTCCCTCAAGCAGACTATATTCTCAAACATACTCTGATGCGTTTCTCCAAGCTTCTTCGCCGGTTGATGCATTATTTCATTCTTAAATAAACCACACTAGCAAGACATAGCCTACTTCTTATAACAGTAGGCTACTATATAAGTAGGCTACATTTAAATAACGACACGTCATAATGTTTACATTCTCTAGCTAGGCTACTTAGTCTCCAACTGCAGCAACTTAAAAGTAAAACATGCAAGTCACAAAAAGATGCGTGCAATTAACTACATCTGTGCCACTGCGCGAAACAGTGAAATCACGAACAAAAAAATCAATATGCAACGTCTAGGTCCGTGCCATCGGTCATATAGCCTACAATTCTGTCGAAAATCTTTGGAGCGAACTATGTCAATAATGCTACCTCATGTCCACAAATTTCAACACTTCGAAATGTCCTGAGGGCCGTTCTCAAAGCAAAACAGTCTAGCATAACGAAAGAATGGGCTAATACCCTGCACACACACTGGATTTCAAAGGTGGAGCAAAAAGAACGGCAAACACCGTGAAGAATAGACCTTGGTGGCTATTCTGTGGGCACAGCTTGTTTGTGCATTTTTGCTTTGTCATTTTCCCAATGTGAAGACTGGTAAAGGCAGTAGGTTCTAGAAAAAGCAGATTCGATTTAATTACAATTAAATGCATCAATCATACAAAAAGATGCATGAATTACCGCCTTAAAATAATGCTTGTTCCAATTTATAGAATTAGGTTATTTTCACTAGCGTACACTTACTATTCTGTCAGCAAACAAGGTTGAATCTTATGGTAGGCTACTTATGTTGGAAATTCACTAAAGTTAATGTTTTCCAAGTCTAAACAATGAAAACCACTATTTCACGAGGAACAAGGCTACATGCTGCATTTTATGGAGAGAAAACGTCAAGCTTTTAAGCGAACACACATCCTGATTGAATACATGTATTTTAAAAAGTGAACTTACTTCAGTACCTTCTGATTTCAAGCCGACCCTTGTAATGGTGTATACTGGGAAGCGGATAGTGAATTTCCTTAAAAAAAGATTATGTAGCATCCATTTAAAACGGTGAATTCGGGATTGTAAATCCGCAACTTTCGATTATCAGTAAAAATAAATTTTAAAAAAGTTGCAACAGTCCCGTAGTATATGCCCCCACTGATTTGACGTTGTTTTAGTTAGCAGCAGCTGGATTCCATATGCGCCGCACAATATAGGCTATTACTCTGTGCTACACATTGAGTTTTTTCTCGTTCAGAGCCTGAAATATCTTTCTTTAATCCACTTTCTCCTTCGCCGAACAACCCAAAAAGTACGTAGTCTTCGCGATCGCAAGATGTTTCGTTTGAATGACGCTACGGAGTGAAAGCAGATGAGGGTCTGAGCCCGAGCCGTTATTTGAAACCATAGAGATCTGTGTGGGGAAAGAAGGAATAGAATTGGGGCATCGAAAAGGAAGGGGGGATGGGGGATCCCACCCCCTCCCCCGTAAACACCACTTAATTTGCTATTCAGTCATGAAAATACCCCCCATAGAATGGCACTGTTAGGACAGATATTCCAGTAGCCTACTGATCCGCCAGCACCAACATCTCCAGTAAGCTTAGAAAACACTATTTTATACTGAGTTTGCACAAACCCCAAACATTTATGAAAAGCATCTCTCGTCTTCTCTTAGCTGGCGGTGGCCCACAAAACGATCATGTCGTACATCTTATATATTTCCTTAACAATGGTAATGTTTTGTATAGACTGTCCTGTGCTGATTCACTAATATATGGTTTGTTATAGCCCACTCAGTTGTATTTTAATTTGTGACTTGTATAACCCTTCATAATAACACAGATATTATATAGAATAGCCTTTACACTGAATTTGAATGCAGGAAAATGATATTTAATTCTATGACAATGCAGTGGCAAAATAATTTTATCTACCACATTAACAATTGTTTGCTTATGTGATATCATTTGCATATCATTACAAGGATTTGAAAAAAATTACTTATTATTGAAAAGTAACACTTTCTGAACAAATGCCAATACTTTTAAGAAACACAGTAGATGCTAATACATGTAAGTTTGTATTTAGTCTAACATAATTAATTTCCTTTTGTTAAGTTTTTTTAAATTTTATTTATTTATTTATTTATTACTCCCCAGAATGCATTACTTAAAAGATAAATAAAAATCAACCTGCACTATGTTTTCATAACATTGTTTTACATCTGACAAGATTAAATTCTATAGTTATTAGAATTGTTTCAATTGTTTTAATAGTGTTTTTATAGCTGGTGAATGCACATTTGTCAAAATGAATGAGTCCTGTATGGTTCATGTTGTTATTATAATTATACATTATACTTCCTGAAATTCAAATTCAGAATCCTGGATTTTAATTCTAATCCAAAATCCAGTCCATGAATTGAACCAATTCCAAAATTCTGAATTGTCCAAAACCCTGTCATACAAGCACATTAGTCTTTGGAATTGCCACACAATTCACATTCTCCTTGATGTTTAAAACTAGTTTTGAATGGCCTAAAACAAGCTTTTATTTGTTTCACTGCAATCTCTTTGAACCTGCCTCAAGTGGCTGTAGAGTGCTGTATATACAGTATCTGGTATTGGCTAAATGAAGAGATTTTGGGTGAAGGGGGTCTCATTCTTCATCGTATTATATATACGTACGTATGTTTACAACATAAACCAAGTATGCCAACTGCAGACATTTCTGTTCCTTGATTGTGTCGTGGCAACCTTTTGCTCTTGGTTGTATTGAGCATGAAGTGTGTATAATACAATCAAAGGGTCTCTAAGGCAAAAGGGGCTCAAAGTAAAGAGGTGAGCCTACCTTCCACCCACTCCCAAATCAACAGACTGATCATAATGTTTAGTATTATACTGTACATAGGCCAGTACTCTAAAGCTAAAAAGCTTTTACTATATTGCCATATTACGCAAGAATATTAAAAGAACACACTGTCCTCATTTTATGTTCTTTTGATATTTCAGTGTGAAATGTAAAAATAATAAAGACATTTTAAAGGTATTTTTCCTCATTTTCCTATTTCACTTGAGTGTCTTGTACACTTGGGAAATAAACTCCAGCGTTCATATTTTATCAGTTGTTCCAAATGCTTTTCAGTGAGCTTTGTAGTCCCCTTTTTTGCTTTAGTTGATTTTCCTCTGGTTGAAAGAGTATCTTGTTACTCTCCTTTTTCATTTGTTTGATCCACTGAGCACCAAATGTTCTCTCACAGCTAAAAGTTGTTTTTCTATTTATTTGAAACCTTTGATGATGTACAGTACATGTAATTTGTTTTTCTACACTGCAAAATGTCCAGTCCTAATTCAACTCGAACAGAGCACATATGAGTCCAGTAGGGACCATATGTACTCTGTTAGAGTTGATTCAAGACTGAACATTTTACTGTGTAAGGTGCTTAAAGCTTTTTCCATGTTGGGACAGTATGTCACACGTCATGGTAGCTGAGGGTCTGACCCAGTGAACACCACTTTCTCAAAACATTTTTTTTAAAGGAAACCAGACAGTCTGCCCCATTTTTGTATTTTTTGCTTTATTCAGGCAGGTAGAAAACGAAGAGAGTAACAGAGAAGGGATCACAGCTTAGAAGGTACACTACATGACCTAAAGTACCTGGACACCCCTTGGTCTGAGGCTGTTTTTCATGGTTTGGGCAAGGCCCCTTAAATCTTAATGCTATAGCATGCAATCACATTCTGGATGATTCTTCGCTTCCCCAACAGTTTGGAGAAAGCTTTTTCCTGTTTCAGCATGACAATGCCCACAGGCACAAAGCAAAGTCCACCGAGAAATGATTTTGTCAAGAACATTGTGGAAGAACTTGACTGGCCTCCACAGAGCTCTGACCTCAACCCCATCCAGCACCTTTGGGATCAATTGAAAAGCCAACTTTGCCGCGAGCCAGGCCTAATTGCCCAATCAGTGCCTGACCTCACTAATGCTCTTCTGGTTGAATGGAAGCAAATCCCTGTGGCAGTGCTCCAATATATAGTGTAAAGCTTTCCGGAAGAGTGCAGGTCGTTATAACAGTTAGGGTGGACTAACCCCATATTAATGCCCATAATTCTGGATGAGATGTCAGGTGTCCATACTTTTGGCCATGTAGCGTATAACAGTAGGGGATCGACCACCCACCTGCAAGGTGACCTCTCACTTACTTCCTCAATATTTTATCTTAATGTTGGTAAATTTCTATTTTGGTAAACATGTGAGATCCTTACTATCCCTTAAAAACACTACACCTGCATGTTATTTATGAACTGCATCATCTTTTTAGAAGTAGTCACTGCTGTTTGTATTATATTTCTTAAAAGGTATGTGTAGATTTGAAATCAACTGACCAATGTTATGCAGGAGTTTAAACACCTTTAGTTCTCAGAGGGCCCATCTCACACAGGATTGCTTGCAAGGTAATTGTACATGTTGTTGCTTCCCCTGCAGGATTTCCTCAAAGTACACAAACTTTAAGTATAAGAACATCCTGTGAGAGATATGGAAATCTTAATTACCTAAATGTTACTTGTGCATTTGGCAAGTTTTAGACAAATCCAACTCAACAGAGTCATATAGGGTATACACAACACCTAACAATCAACAGTACACTGTCTGCTTTTAGATGATTATATTAGTTTATCTCTTAATCTTCCAGACATACAGTGCTGAAGTATGCTCTGTATGTATGAAGTTTTTTTTTAAGACTTGAGAGTGTAACACACAGAGAATAATATTAAGTGCAAATATTAATTATATGGACCATTTTCTTCCTTTGATTTTATTTATTTATTTGCTATAACCGTACCCTGTCATACTTTCATGCATTTTACGTTCATCCAGCCCCTTTCCAGATCTCTGCTTCCTGACATTTCCTGCTGTGTTGTGGCCTGTTTGCCAAGCTGTACATTATGCAAGATTGGGTTGAGTATGCATGAGCAGCTCTCTGACTGGTGATCAACAGACGAGAGGTGGTGTCTTGGCACAGAAACACAGATGCAAGCCCCAAGAGAGACTGAAAAAGGTTGGATGCTTCAGGCAGACTGCTTACCTGAAGGCAAATTATATGGTCTCCGGAAAAGAGGAGTAAAACATATGCATTTCCCACATGAACAAACAGAACTTTTCTTTCTATGACCAGATAATATCTCTCTCTCTCTCTCTCTCTCTCTCTCTCTCTCTCTCTCTCTCTCTCTCTCTCTCTCTCTCTCTCTCTCTCTCTCTCCTCTCTCTCTCTCTTCTCCTCTCTCTCTCTCTCTCTCTCTCTCTCTCTCTCTCTCTCTCTCTCTCTCTCTGCAGAACTAATGATGTATTAAGTCTTTCATTGTAATGTCATGCCTGTTAACACTCTTGTAGATGTGGAGAGAAAGCAAGGGCCATCTCCTCTCCATGGCCCTCTGAACAGTCAGCCAAGCAGGGTACATTCTCCTTACTGTGTCACTGACTCTTCTTATTTGGTGGAAAAGAGAGCAAGCTGTGTTTACTAAGACTAAGGTCAACAGAACATTAACCGTGGAAACAGAGGAGTCAGAGCAATGCCTGTAACACCACAGCAATCCTCCATACCCACACCACACATATACACACACATCCACAATCTACCCACACACATGCCCTCTGTCACACACTCCTACACAGACACATACATACTGTATGTGCACAAACATTTTGCACAAGGCCTCACACACATGCACATACAAATATCACACCCCACAGCCAATAACTCTATGTCGATGTAGAGCAATCATTAATTAAACAAGTCCACGACTCCATATTGACCTGGCTCTAGCCTTTTCAGTCATCCTAGGCAAGATCACAGACTGGGGGGAGGGGGAGCGGGGTGGCTGCCAACCATCATGGATGCACAACGTCTATTTTTTTCTCTTTAATTTTCCCTTCATTTGTCATTTTTTTAAAAAGAGAATGGAACCCTAGACAACTGCCCTTGATGCCTATGCAGAGCTGGTCCTGCCCAGTCGACACCTTATCCCAAAAGAAAGGAAATGCTCGCGCAGCAGAGTGTTCTCAACCAGCTCTAACTCTGCCTGGCAAGCTGGGGCTTAACAAATGATAGGCATCAATCAGGATTAGGTGGGTTTGCCAGCAGGACTGGTTGAATATATTCATTAGGAAAGGCTGAAAGGGAAGAACTTATTTTTATTGATTTTTTATATTCAGATAAATCAAAACTTCAGTGCAGTGGCCCTTGAAATGGTGAGATATTTGTTTTTTTTATGAAGAAGGCAGAGAGGTGAGTCAGTTCATTTCTTATGATAGATGAATGTTCTAGTTTGTTCCTGAGGTAATTTAGATTTTTATCATGTCTTAGCTAGCACAAAATGACTGACCCCAACAGTTTTTAAATAGCAGTTAAAATCAATGATTTGAATGAACTAGATTTAAAACAACCATTCCTTGCCACAGGGCATTTTCACACAATGAGCTCCCTTCTATTAATGCAGCTCTCTGACCCTTTAGCAGGTTTCAAACTCAATTGAAAAGATGGACGTAACAAGCATGAGAATAATTACAAGCAAGGATTTGTTTCTTTTTTACATGTGACACCATTTTAACGTATACTACCGCCAGATTAAAATGAAATAGTATATCCTGCTATAGCAAAATGAACTCAAGATACAAGGTTAATTTCTTTTCCTTTTCTTGTAAAAATGCTCCAAATAATATGTGTCTATAATTGACTAGTGATCATTTATTGCTTTAGCATTATGATGTGTTTTATGGAGGCGTACATCTAGCATAGTGTCAGGCACACACAATAATGTGGTGGCAGGAACTCTGACAGGAATTCTAAACAACCACCCGGTACCATAGAAATATCACTTGCAGGGACTGCTCCATTAAACCGAATGCCCTTTGATTCAGGTTAAAAAGTAGTAAAACAACCTCCCATGAACTCTGGCTTCAGGTTGGCTTCAGAGCCAATTCTGTCCCACAGCTTTGAGACCAAATATACAGGTTCAGGTCTCCATAAACTGCAAATGCGTCCACTGTATTGAATGAGTCATGTCCTTTTCAAAACAGACATAAGCCTGCTTAAAGTGTAAAGTAAATCATGCTGTTTTTCAAAAGCATGAAATACACCTGTTGCCACCTTGTAAGCAATGCCATTCTTCTGGGAATTTCATGGAGGAACCTGACTGCTATTCACTTGGAATTAATAAAGTATCAAATTCACATTAATAATACTGAGACTAATATTCCCATGAGCTCAGGGTATGTTTATGTTGTTCAGCTTTCCAGTATAAAACAGCAATTTTTGAACCTCGACATCGCTGTTTGAAAACCAGTCTCAATGTCATTTCACAGGTGGACTACAATCGGATGGGGTCGCCAAATAATGATTTTGGTATAGGTAGAATCTCCTGATTCACAAGAATCTGGATAGACCCACCTGTACGTTTTGTAGAAACAATTTGTTGTCCTTAAATTTTTGATGTACCCCATCACGTAGATATAGCAATATGAATTTAATGTTAAACCAGGGTATCCAAGATTTCCCATTCCCCAATCTGCTAAAAAAAAAAAAGAAGCAGCTGGCCTTGTCTATACAGGACGTGTTCTTCCTGTGCATCAAAACCCTGCATTCTCTTATGTCAAAATGCATCATTTTAGTCTTGGTAAGCATGCAAATAATGTTCTCAAGATCAACTTCCATAAAATATTCTACACCTTCTAGGTAGCCCAAATTATTCTCCCCAACATGGATGACAGGAATTTGAGGATGGAGCTATGCAAGATGCCTGCTGTCATGCAGTGGAAATCGATTCTTCCATGCATTGTTAGACAGGTAATCTCACAGCCCAAAGCCATGTTTGGTAAATGGCAAATGGACTGCATTTATATAGCGCTTTTATCCAAAGCGCTTTACAATTGATACCTCTCATTCACCAGAGCAGTTAGGGGTTAGGTGTCTTGCTCAGGGACACTTTGACACGCCCAGGGAGGGGATTGAGCCGGCAACCCTCCAACTGCCAGACAACCGCTTTTACCTCCTGAGCTATGTCGCCCCCACTGGTTGGTTTTCCTCATGTGGTCTTCTAGCCAAAAAGAGTTGCTGGTGATCCATATTCCATGTCCTGGGGTTATGCTGAAGAGTTTATTTGCTGATGATGGAATGAAACACTGTGATTGCGGGTTTGCTTTAAAAGCCATGAGCTGCATAATACTAGTTTTTTATTGGAGAATTTCTTATACAATATAAAAACTGTCCTGTAAATGTCAAATTGTCAAATGACATCACTGTTATCTGGTTATCGATGGGTTTCATATGGTAAATTAAGAGGTTGAAAACAGTTGTTCAACATCTGCAACAGAAATGGTCACTCCTTATCTGAATAATTATTGGATATGATTGTGAAAGTCAGATCAATTATCTAATGATATGTATAGTACTGGTCAAAGCTTGCAGTCTTCTAAAAAAGAATTAATATTTCTGATCTGCATAATGTACACTATGTACACAGAGCAAGGTCCCTCAATCCAGTAGTAAAATTCAAGCAACAATAACACAATGAAGATGTTTCTAAAATAACTTGGTGATTAAGTTTTTAAGAAGTAGAAAGTGTTGTAAAAAATACTCCTGTCACTGAAAAGATGATCATAAAGAAGTATAAAGTGAAGTGTACTTATTACACTTGTCACTAATGAGACCTGCAACCTGCAAACGGTGACTCTTGTAATTCAATGGCCACAGTTATCAGCATTTCTGGAATGGTCCATAATACTAATTTTAAGGAGTAAAATTAGCTGTTTTATGCTTATCTACATGCACCACTTCACCACTTCACATAATCAGGAACAACACAAGTCATGACTGACTCTGAGTTGCCCTAATGTGGGTATTCACAGTTAAAATGATATAATGTAGTATACGTATGGGCTAGTATGGAAAGTGGCAATATTTTCCACACAGAACAGTAAATACATATCAATAAACATGCATAGGTCATATCTACACAAATACATACAGTATAATGTTGTGCTATTGTTCTTAAATACTTATTGGAGTTCATAGTGATTCATGGTAAATTTAGGGACATTTAAAGGAGAAAGAAAGTTATCTGTTGTCATGTTCATACAGTGTAACCAAAATATTAACCCTCCTGATGGTGAAATATGGCCCAATCTTGGAATATAATTGATTAATATATAGATTAATTACAGATTAATCACAGTAATTATTAATAGATTAGGAAACAACTAGAGGGTATTTTCTTGATGTTTTTGCACGCCCCACCATGCCCCGCCCCATGACACACATACACACGCACACACGCACGCACACACACACACACACACACACACCAAGCTGTTCCCTCTGATCAATAAATTTGGAACAAGAAGCAAAAATAATAAATAAAAATAAAGGTTTTGTTTGTGGTAGGAAAATTATATGTCAAGAGGTACTGTGTCTGGGATGCAAGAAATATGCATTTGAGCATAAAAGTAAGAAATGATAGTTGTGTAGTCCATCAAAACTGCGCCCATCTATCATTAACAAAAGCTTAACATTAGCTTGCTATTCATACTGAAATTCAGAATCATCCTCCAAATGTATTGTTCATGCAATCCAGTATCATGTCCAAGTACACAGTAAAATGTTCTGTGTTAATTTCACTCTGACAGAGTACACATGTTCCAATTGGAACCATATGTACTCTGGAAGAGTTGATTTAATACTGAACATGTTGCTGCGTGACAAAGACCTGTTTGGGCCAAAAGAAGTGTGTCCATTTCACAAGTGAGCCCGCTTCTTTTTTTAAAAATGAAAATCCGAACAATTTGTTTTTAAAGTGAAATGGAAACGCTCTGTTGTACACATTGCAGTTGATACAGAAACGCCTGTTTAGCCTCTGCAGTAGTTGAATATGAAGAGGCCCAAATTTTACAATCCTTCATGTAACACGTTTGGGACTAGCATTGCTAGTTTCAGCTGAAATACTTATTTCATTGGAGTTCCTCCTTAACCTAGAGACACTACTGCCTCCCAGTGTCGACTGTCCGTCCCATACCACACGAGTGTTGACGTGGAGCCGGTCCGGATGTACTGTACCATGCTAATGCAGTTAAATGGAGCAGTTCATGCTGGACAGGATATCATTTAATTGATTATGCTTTGAACAGCTGTTCAAATATTACTATTTTCTGGAAGGCTGGAATCCAAGCCAGCACCTTTTCTGCCAGGGTCCTTCAACTGTGTCTCTGCAACACGGGAGAATCTTTCATTAAATTTGCCAAGAATAAAGTGCACATTAAGAGGCTCATAAAACCAGCATAAGAAATATAAAGGTACCAAGATGACAGAGCAGGCGTCGATCCTAAGATGAAAGGATAAAATGCGCTCCAGAAAGGAAGAGGCTTGCTTCTCAGTCAATTGCAGAAGACCCTGTGCAAACAACCTGAAGTGGATCTTGTAAAAAATCTATAAACTTCCATTATGGATTTTTTGTTCCACTGGTCTCAGGCTTCCCAATATTAGATGGCCCTTCTTTAAAAAGAAGGGGCCAAAGACTAGTCTCTCAGGATTGCATAAAAATAGACTGTAGCCTAACTCAGTTTTTGGTGGCGATCTGTCTCATATATTGTGTTTTAAATGTATTTACATTTAGATACAAAAAAACTCATTAATAACAAATAACCTGTTCATCTTATTGTACAAAACGAAATGTTCCTAGTGTAATGTTTCATTTTTTACCCTTACCCAGCAAGGCAAATTTATATCTATCGATATTGCAAGCCATATCAAAGCCCGTAGCACATACTGAAGAACCTATTCACCTTCAGATGCTATGTTGCCCATTGATTAAATAAAATCTCACCGTGAATATCAGTTGGTTTTGGAGTTCAGAATGCAAACATATTTTATTTAAATAATTTAATTTGTTTGATTATCTTTCTGTAGAAGATTGACTCTGATTTAAAAATAATAATAAAATTCAAGAAAAGGTTACAGGGCCTTACCTCACTGTTGTGCTCAGAAACCCTTTAGCTTCATGTCTTCCTTTTCTCTATATTCTTCAGTCAGATTGCATATACCTACAATTATAAGAGACAATAAAAGATGAAAATGAATTAGTCTAATTTGTAGCGTGTTTGATGGAGATGCACAGCAAAGACCACTACTGTAAGGAAATGGATTGATGAATGAAGAAGACAAATCTGAAAGTTCCAGGTTGCTTTCTGATCATTACTCCTTCACCCCCGAAGCAATCCAGTAATTATCCTGCCCTGAAAGATAGGTTTCCTTTATTACACTTACTCAGTGCCTACTACTTAGCATTCAACATTGTTAAGTCAATACTAAGTGAATGAGCCTCTGTTAATGAGTGAATGAACTGACTTTAAACCAAAATTGGCTGTTGTTGGCATAGTTCCTGGAGCATGTGATTGTGCATGACTTGCTTCCATAAACATCTAGTTGTCTTACAGGTTAATATTTAACAAGCTTATTGTGCTGTAGTTTGCTGAATGAGGACATGATTAATAAGGGCCATTATTGAATGTAATAGTACAATCCAGATAGATTTGCTGTCTCCATACAATATTGTTTATTAGGGCGTGCCTCGATTTCCTGGTGCCTCGTCTGCAGCTGATGCCCGTGTAGAGCTTTTCTTCTCTTCACCTCTGTTCCCTCTCTCCTCTCCTCTTGCTCCCTGATCTTTCTGCACAGCCTTCAGACAGGCTACAGGATCCCCTGGAGGGCATTGTTTCCACGACAACCAGCCAGCAGGCAGACACGATTCCTCATCCTGACGGGAGGCTTTAATGCGTGCCTACCCAATCATAACAGCCAAAGTGCCTCACGCGGCACCTGGGGTAGGGGCAGGGTCTCTTTCAGAGCCTTCCCAGACTAACCGCCGAGATGAGTGCCCAGGCAATTTGTTCAGTGTGCAGCGTTCATTCTCTGCATATGCTGAGTTGCACCAGTGCTCCAATGCACACGGCTGTTCCAGAGTCAGACGCTTCATTAATCAGTCTGAATGCAGCACTACGGGGACCAGGGGGAATGCTGACCGGAGACAGAGCAGTAGGACACTGGCCACGCCGTATTTTACGGGCAGAGGAGTGGCAAATCAGCAACACAAATAGAATATCTATTGCTAAAAAATAAAACAGGTTTAAGGGAGGGAAAGCCAATTCGTCAGCCAAGATAGAAGTGGCAGATTGAGGTGGTTGCTTCGACCAGAAATTTTCTTGTGACCCTGTGACATATTAGCAAGGAGTGCAGTTACTGTCAAGCCAGATGGCAGTGGATTATGGTGCCCAGAAAATTGCGGAGAAAATGAAACTGTGGTGGAAAACCAAAAAACTTACCCCGCATCCTGTATAATCTTTTTTTCTTTTGGATAGATTTATGCGTGATGTTCCAACAGGTCAATAGCTAGACAACTAGCCAGCCAATTTTACACTAAGAACAGTCTAGTATGCCTGCTAGATGACACATCCTGTTAAGGCACTGTTCTAGTGTGTGGATAGGCCTCATGGTCAGTTATCAAATCCAGACTGTGCCAGTGCTGACTGTGGCTGGCAGCCCAGCGTGGTGATGCATAATTAGCTGTAGCCTCGCCCGGGGAAAGAGCAACTTCAGATGGCGACGCGTCTGTGTCTCTTCCAACACCAGTGACCCCCCCCCCCTCTGGTCAGCTAGGTGTCCAAAATCTGCCTGCACAAGATGAGCAAGAAGTGTTCTCCTCCAATTCACTGTCTGTGAAAACTGGCAGATTGCAGATTGCAAGGAAGCAGTGCTTAGGACATTGCATCTTTGTCTTCACAATCCAAAATTGGCAGAGGAAGTTTCAGTAATGATCACAAGCAATTACAATTACATACAAGCACAAGTACATTTCATTTTGACAGAAAATTAAATTGGGGTGTAATCTGAACAATGATAGTATTAGCAATTTACTCACAGTGGAGCAGTTAACCTTGTGTTTTTGGCTTTAAGAAATGTTACTACAGTCCTCCTACTATTACCACTGCAAGTATGTGATAACACATACCTGAAGCAATAATAGTAAAAACAAATATCAAGGTGTCCATTGAAGATCTCAAATGGCATCTCACTTGCTTTAAGTAAATACTGATATTTGTGAACACATTGTTTCTTTTATCTTTGGACTGCAGTTGAGGCAGACATCAGTCTTAAATGAAGTCTGTGTCCAGTAAGTGCGGTGCCCTTCTTTGCCGCGTACGTGCCTTCATCTGTAATTACCTCTTTGTCAGTCTTTCAGGTCTATGTGAGATACATAAGCACATCTCTAAAAAAAGGTTTTTCCCAAGTTAAGTGATCCTTGGGTCACCGCCAAAGAAGCATGTTCTGAGTCTGCGTGCTGTTTTCCTTCCTTTTCGCAACTGCAATACCACAAAGCGATGTGTACAGGCGGAACAAGCGTAGGGTTATGTTGCTTTGCTAGCATCTAACAAAAGAAGCAAGCCCTCCCCTGGATTCTGTCAAATGGTACTAATTTTGATTGCACAGCACCTGTATAGTTTGACTTGTTATACACTCGGTGGGGTGTCTGCCCCTTTACCAGCTGGGTGCTTGCTAGCATAGGAATAAATGTGAGTGAAAACAGGAAGTCAAGGCAGACCTGTAGAAGTGATTATGTTTAAGTGCAGATTGTGCATACTAACAAGACCTAATTGGTGCTGTAATTGAAAATGAATATGAATTAATTTCTCTGCACAAACCTTATTCAGGTTTGTGTTGAAACTTGCCTTTGATTTAACCGGTATGGAAATTAAAGCTAATTTGCCCTTCAGTAATGTCGTGTTGGCTAGTGCCTAGACCTGATGCAGTAGTTTCTATTTGACATTC